>NC_044549.1:25643479-25965402 GCF_007565055.1 Rhinopithecus roxellana | reverse complement strand
AGCTGAACAATGAGAACACATGGACACAGGGAGGGGAACAACGCACACACTGAGGCCTGTCTGGATGGGGACTGCAGAGGAGGGAGAGCATCAGGATAAATAGCTAATGCATGTGAGGCTTAATACCTAGGTGATAGGTTGATAGGTGCAGCAAACCACCATGGCACACGTTTACCTATGTAACAAATCTGCACATCCTGCACATGTATCCCAGAACTTAAAACAATAGGGAAATATATATATATATATGTGTTTACATATATATATTGCATATATATATATATATATATATATATATATATATATATGCAGTGTTTTAGGGTTAATTTGATTTCAAATGCAATGAAATTGGTAATTCACGTTTTAAATATTTTTGTTAATTTAATTGGAGAATTTGTTATTGCCTTAATTTTCATTTATTTTATTACAAATTCATGCGGTTTTTTTTATATATTATGTTCTAATCAGATTTTCTTTATTAATGAATAGTACATTTGTATTCATTTTTCTACTAATCAATTTGTATCCTGACTTTTTTCTTCAGAAACTCATATAAGATTTTCATTTATCAAGGGTGTTAAACACAGTTGACATATCTGCTGCAAACTTTTTTATTTGTTCTTCATTTAACTGTTATTCTTTTCAAATATAAATTGACTTTTCACTGTTGTCAAATCTAACAGTAATTTCATGTAATTCAAAATTATTTTTAAAATTAGAAAGTTTTATTGTCTTTCATGGCTTACATAAATATGTATTTCTTTCTAAAAATTTGATCTTTATTTGTTTGTTTTCCCGTTAATTTACCAACCACCTGGCATTTATTTTGATTAAGTGTAAATTGAAACTCTAAAATGCATTTTCCCAAGTAACTAACAAATTGTTCTAGGACCACATTTAAATACTTTTATATGAATTTTTTCAAATTATTATTAATAATGATAATGTCTACAATTAGATACTTATATTTAAAAAATTAAAAAAGAATTAATGTTGGAAATGAAATCTTCCACCTATTCACGTTCTCCAATTTTTCATCTTTCTTTTGCATCACAACCATTCTTACCTTTTTTATTTGCATGTTTTCATTGAATTATATGCAAATTTATGCATGTACATATATATTATTTGAAATTTTAAGTTGATAGCATACTACACAAGCTGTTATGGACCTCAACTTTTTTCCACTTAAAAATGTACATCTTGGTAATAATTCCATATCAGTTTTTCATCTGAACTGTCTAATTTATTATAATAGCTTCATAATATCCTAACTTAGCTATCCAGTCCTTTATTGACAAACATATATTCTATTTAGATTCCTTTATCATTTCAAAAAAGTCTTTAATTATAACCCTAAATATGTCACTTTGCTCACATGCAATTATAGCTATAGGAATACCTTTTAGAAGTTGAAATGCTGAGTAAAACGTATGGATTGTAATTTTGATTGATATTTTCAAATTGCCCTCTGTAAGGGAATACTGGTTTACTTTCCCCTGTTACGGTTTATTCCCTGAGTAACAAAACTTTTGATCTTCATCTGTCAAAACAAAATAAATATCTTGTTTTATTTTGCATTTATTTTACTATGAATGAGATTTTAACATCTTTACATATATTTAAAACCACTCTTATTTTTTGTGGGAATTTTTTTTCTGTATTTTTCAAGAATTATCCTTTTCCTCTTTTTTAATTTTTATTATACTTTAAGTTCTAGGGTACATGTGCACAACTTGCAGGTTTGTTACATGTGCATACGTGTGCCATGTTGGTGTACTGCACCCATTAACTTGTCATTTATATTAGGTATATCTCCTAATGCTATCCCTTCCCTTTCCCCCCACCCCACGACAGGCCCCGGTGTGTGATGTTCCCCTTCCTGTGTCCAGGTGTTCTTATTGTTCAGTTCTCACCTATGAGTGAGAACATGCGATGTTTGCTTTTCTGTTCTTGTGATAATTTGCTGAGAATGATGGTTTCCAGCTGCATCCATGTCCCTACAAAGGACATGAACTCATCCCTTTTTATGGTTACATAGTATTCCATGGTGCATATGTGCCACATTTTCTTAATCCAGTCTGTCATTGATGGACATTTGGGTTGGTTCCAAGTCTTTGCTACTGTGAATAGTGCTGTAATAAACATACGTGTGCATGTGTCTTTATAGCAGCATGATTTATAATTCTTTGTGCATTTACCCAGTAATGGGATGGCTGGGTCAAATGGTATTTCTAGTTCTAGATCCTTGAGGAATCTCCACACTGTGTTCCACAATGGTTGAACTAGTTTACAGTCCCACCAACAGTGTAAAAGTGTTCCTGTTTCTCCACATTCTCTCCAGCACCTGTTGTTTCCTGACTTAAACTGGCGTGAGATGGTATCTCATTGTGGGTTTGATTTGCATTTCTCTGATGGCAAGTGATGATGAGCATTTTTTCATGTGTCTGTTGGCTGTATGAATGTCTTCTTTTGAGCAGTGTCTATTTACATCCTTTGCCCAATTTTTGATGGGGTTGTTTATTTTTTTCCTGTAAATTTGTTTGAGTTCTTTGTGGGTTCTGGATATTAGCCCTTTGTCATATGAGTAGATTGCAAAAATTTTCTCCCATTCTGTAGGTTGCCTGTTCACTCTGATAGTAGTTTCTTTTGCTGTGCAGAAGCTCTTTAGTTTAATTAGATCCCATTTGCTAATTTTGGCTTCTGTTGCCATTGCTTTTGGTGTCTTAGACATGAAGTCCTTGCACATGCCTATGTCCTGAATGGTATTGCCTAGGTTTTCTTCTAGGGTTTTTATGATTTTAGGTCTAACATTTAAGTCTCTAATCCATCTTGAATTAATTTATGTATAAGGTGTAAGGAAGGGATCCAGTTTCAGCTTTCTACATATGCCTAGCCAGTTTTCCTGGAACCATTTATTAAATAGAGAATCCTTTCCCCATTTCTCATTTTTGTCAGATTTGTCAAAGATCTGATGGTTGTAGGTGTGTGGTATTATTTCTGAGACTTCTGTTCTGTTCCATTGGTCTATATCTCTGTTTTGGTACCAGTACCATGCTGTTTTGGTTACTGTAGTCTTGTAGTATAGTTTGAAGTCAGATAGCGTGATGCCTCCAGCTTTGTTCTTTAGGCTTAGGATTGTCTTGGCAATGCAGGCTCTTTTTTGGTTCCATATGAACTTTAAAGTAGTTTTTTCCAATTCTGTGAAGAATGTCATTGGTAGCTTAATGGGGGATGGCATTGAATCTGTAAATTACCTTGGACAGTGTGGCCATTGTCACGATATTGATTCTTCCTAGCCATGAGTATGGAATGTTCTTCCATTTATTTGTGTCCTCTTTTATTTCATTGAGCAGTGGTTTGTAGTTCTCCTTGAAGAGGTCCTTCACATCCCTTGTAAGTTGGATTCCTAGGTGTTTTAATTTATTTGAAGCAATTGTGAATGGTAGTTCACTCATTATTTTGCTCTCTGTTTGTCTGTTATTGGTGTATAAGAATGCTTGTGATTTTTGCACATTAATTTTGTATCCTGAGACTCTGCTGAAGTTGCTTATCAGCTTAAGGAGATTTGGGGCTGAGATGATAGTGTTTTCTAAATATACAATCATGTTATCTGCAAACAGGGACAATTTGACTTCCTCTTTTCCTAATTTAATACCTTTTATTTCTTTCTGCTGCCTGATTGCCCTGGCCAGAACTTCCAAGACTATGTTGAATAGGAGTGGTGAGAGAGGGCATCTCTGTCTTGTGCCAGTTTTCAAAGGGAATGCTTCCAGTTTTTGCCCATTCAGTATGATATTGGCTGTGGGTTTGTCATAAATAGTTCTTATTATTTTGAGATACATTCCATCAATACTGAATATATTGAGAGATTTTGGCATGAAGGGCTGTTGAATTTTGTCAAAGGCCTTCTCTGCATCTATTGAGATAATCATGTGGTTTTTGTCTTTGGTTCTGTTTATATGATGGATTACATTTATTGATTTGCCTATGTTGAAACAACCTTGCATCCCAGGGATGAAGCCCACTTGATCATGGTGGATAAGCTTTTTGATGTGCTGCTGGATTTGGTTTGCCAGTATTTTATTGCAAATTTTTGCATCGATGTTCATCAGGCATATTGGTATAAAATTATCTTCTTTTGTTATGTCTCTGCTAGGCTTTGGTATCAGGATGATGTTGGCCTCATAAAATGAGTTAGGGATGATTCCCTCTTTTTCTATTGATTGGAATAGTTGTAGAAGGAATGGTACCAGATCCTCCTTGTACCTCTGGTAGGATTTGGCTGTGAATCCGTCTGGTCCTGGATTTTTTGGTTGTTAGGCTATTAATTATTGCCTCAATTTCAGAGCCTGTCTATTCAGGGATTCAGCTTCTTCCTGGTGTAGTCTTGGAAGAGTGTAAGTGTCCAGGAATTTATCCATTTCTTCTAGGTTTTCTAGTTTACTTGCATACAGGTGTCTATAGGATTCTCTGATGGTGGTTTGTATTTCTGTGGGGTTGGTGGTGATATTCCCTTTATAATTTTTTATTGTGTCTATTTGATTCTTCTCTCTTTTCTTCTTTATTAGTCTTGCTAGTGGTCTATCAGTTTTGTTGATCTTTTCATAAAACCAGCTCCTGGATTCATTGATTTTTTGGAGGGCTTTTTGTGTCTCTATCTCCTTCAGTTCTGCTCTGATCTTAGTTATTTCTTGCCTTCTGCTAGCTTTTGAATGTGTTTGCTCTTGCTTCTATAGTTCTTTTAATTGTGATGTTAGGGTGTCAATTTTAGATCTTTCCTGCTTTCTCTTGTGGGCATTTAGTGCTACACACTGCTTTAAATGTGTCCCAGAGATTCTGGTATGTTTTGTCTTTGTGCTCATTGGTTTCAAGGAACATCTTTATTTCTGCCTTCATTTCATTATATACCCAGTAGTCATTCAGGAGCAGGTTGTTCAGTTTCCATGTAGTTGAGCAGTTTTGAGTGAGTTTCTTAATCCTGAGTTCTAGTTTGATTGCACTGTGGTCTGAGAGACAGTTTATTATAATTTCTGTTCTTTTACATTTGCTGAGGAGTGCTTTAATTCCAAGTATGTGGTCAATTTTGGAATAAGTGCAATGTGGTGCTGAGAAGAATGTATATTGTGTTGATTTGGGGTGGAGAGTACTGTGGATGTCTATTAGGTCCACTTGGTGCAGAGCTGAGTTCAATTCCTGGATATCCTTGTTAACTTTCTGTCTCGTTGATCTGTCTAATGTTGACAGTGGGGTGTTAAAGTCTCCCATGATTATTGTGTGCGATTCTAAGTCACCTTGTAAGTCTCTAAGGACTTGCTTTATGAATCTGGGTGCTCCTGTATTGGGTACATATATATTTAGGATAGTTAGTTCTTCTTGTTGAATTGATCCCTTTACCATTATGTAATGGCCTTCTTTGTCTCTTTTGATCTTTGTTGGTTTAAAGTCTGTTTTATCAGATACTAGGATTGCAACCCCTGCCCTTTTTTGTTTTCCATTTACTTGGTAGATCTTCCTCCATCCCTTTATTTTGAACCCCTGTGTGTCTTTGCACATGAGATGGGTCTCCTGAATACAGCACACTGATATGTCTTGACTCTTTATCCAATTTGCCAGTCTGTGTCTTTTAATTGAACCATTTAGCCGATTTACATTTAAGGTTAATATTATTATGTGTGAATTTGTTCCTGTCATTATGATGTTAGCTGATTATTTTGCTCGTTAGTTGATGCAGTTTCTTTCTAGCATCGATGATCTTTACATTTTGGCATGTTTTTGCAGTGTCTGGTACCAATTGTTTCTTTCCATGTTTAGTGCCTCCTTCAGGATCTCTTGTAGAGCACGACTGGTGGTGACAAAATCTCTAAGCATTTGCTTGTCTGTAAAAGATTTTATTTCTCCTTCACTGATGAAACTTAGTTTGGCTGGGTATGAAATTCAGGGGTTGAAAATTCTTTTCTTTAAGAATGTTGAATGTTGGCCCTCACTGTCTTCTGGCTTGTAGAGTTTCTGCTGAGAGATCTGCTGTTATTCTGATGGGCTTCCCTTTGTGGATAACCCGACCTTTCTCTCTGGCTGCCCTTAACATTTTTTCCTTCATTTCAACTTTGGTGAATCTGACAATTATGTGTCTTGGAGTTGCTCTTCTCGAGGAGTATCTTTGTGGCATTCTCTGTGTTTCCTGAATTTGAATGTTGGCCTGCCTTGCTAGATTGGGGGAGTTCTCCTGGATGATATCCTGCAGAGTGTTTTCCTACTTGGTTCCATTCTCCCCATCACTTTCAGGTACACCAATCAGATGTAGATTTGGTCTTTTCACATAGTCCCGTATTTCTTGAGGGCTTTGTTTTTTTCTTTTTACTCTTTTTTCTCTAAACTTCTCTTCTCGCTTCATTTCACTCATTTGATCTTCAATCACTGACACCCTTTCTTCCAGTTTGCTGAAGCTTGTTCATTTGTCACGTAGTTCTTGTGCCATGGTTTTCAACTCTATCAGGTCATTTAAGGACTTCCCTACATTGGTTATTCTAGTTAGCCATTCGCCTAATCTTCTTTCAAGGTTTTTAGCTTCTTTGTGATGGGTTCAAACTTCTTCCTTTAGCTCTGAGAAGTTTGATCACCTGAAACCTTCTCTCAGCTCATCAGACTCATTCTCAGTCCAGCTTTGTTCTGTTGCTGGCAAGGAGTTGCGTTCCTTTGGAGGGGGTGAGGTGCTCTGATTTTTAGAGTTTTCACTTTTTCTGCTCTGTTTTTTCCCCATCTTTGTGGTTTTATCTACCTTTGGTCTTTGATGATGGTGACATACAGATGGGGTTTTGGTGTGGATGTCCTTTCTGTTTGTTAGTTTTCCTTCTAACAGTCAGGACCCTCAGCTGCAAGTCTGTTGGAGTTTGCTGGAGGTCCATTCCAGACCCTGTTTGCCTGGGTATCAGCAGCAGAGGCTGCAGAAGAGTGAATATTGCTGAATAGGAAATGTTGCTGACTGATCGTTCCTCTGGAAGCTTCATCTCAGAGGGCTACCTGGCCCTGTGAGGTGTCAGTCTGCCCCTGCTGGGGGGTGCCTCCTGATTAGGCTACTCAGGTGTCAGGGACCCACTTAAGGAGGCAGTCAGTCCATTCTCAGATCTCAAACTCCGTGGTGGGAGAATCACTAGTCTCTTCAAAGCTGTCAGACAGGGACATTTAAATCTGCAGAGGTTTCTGCCGCCTTTTGTTTGGCTATGCCCTGTCCCCAGAGGTGTACTGTACAGAGACAGGCAGGCCTCCTTGAGCTGCTGTGGGCTCCACCCAGTTCGAACTTCCCGGATGCTTTGTTTACCTACTCAAGCCTCAGCAATGGCGGGCACCCCTCCCTCAGCCTCGCTGCCGCCTTGCAGTTAGATCTCAGACTGCTGTGCCAGCAATGAGGGAGGCGCTGTGGGCGTGGGACCCTCTGAGCCAGGTGCAGGATATAATCCTCTGGTGTGCCATTTGCTAAGACCCTTGGAAAAGCACAGTATTGGGGTGGAAGTTACCCGATTTTCCAGGTGCTGTGTGTTAGGGTTTCCCTTGGCTAGGAAAGGAAATTCCCTTCCCCCTTGTGTTTCCTGGGTGAGGCCATGCCTCCACCTGCTTCAGCAATTGCTCAGTGGGCTGTACCCACTGTCTTGCACCCACTGTCTGACATACCCCAGTGAGATGAACCTGGTACTTCAGTTGGAAATGCAGAAATCACCCATCTTCTGTGTCGTTCACTCTGGGAGCTATAGCCTGGAGCTGTTCCTATTCAGCCATCTTAGAACCGCCCCCCATCCCCCTTTCTTCTTTTAATTTTATTTATACTAAGTTTTGTCAAGCAGATTTTTTGTTTATTATTGTAGCTTATTATGTCATTTTTTTTTCTTTACTGGTTTCTGGTTTCATTGTTATACATTAGAATATCATTTTCAATCAATAATAAAAGAAGAATTCTTCCAGTTTTTTGTTATGTATAGTTAACTTTTTAAAATTTAAACTTTGATCATATGAATATATTTTATGTATAAGGTATGATAGATTATAACTTAATTTTTTTTTACACATTTAACCAAGCACTCTTTATTGATCAAGTTATCTGTTTTCCACTTATATGAGATGCCAGCTTCATTTAACATATAGTAAATTGTGTCTTATAATGAACTATATTGTTTTCCATTGTTCTGTCTACTTAACCATCAATACTACATTATTAGATAAGTATAGCTGCATAATATATTTAATATGTGATAGAATGTACTGATTTTCCTTCATCAAATGTTCAATTCTCATATTAAAATAGGGTCTATTTACATGCCTTAATTTTATACATTGATTTGTCTCTTTTTGTGCAAGTTTTACCCTGATTAAATTTTAGTAGTTTCAGATTTTTTGCAAAATTTTCTTAGGGAAACTTCCCATTGTTATTACTATTTAGTAACTTTTTCTTAAGTTATTTCCAGCTGCTTATATTACTAAATGCACTCAAATGTTAGCTTCTCTAATTGAAGACAATTTTAATAGAATCTTAGTAGTAATTTGGCTAATACAAGGAATTTATTTGAGAAAATTTGGCATCTTTTTATGTTTGTAATATCTTATAAGAGAAATATGTCCAGACCATGAGGCTAAAACTTTGCCAAATCAATCTGAATATATCAGTACACGTTTACAAGTCCTTAGTGCCATAGAGATTCAAGGAAACAGAGATTGTGAGTGCCTATAACAGCCACTCCTGAGGCTCCTTCTTGATGATTGACTTGGATTTCCCAAATGAATTCTTCTATATCCTGCAAGAACACATTCAACATTCAATATTTTTCCTATATGTGATTTATAAAAGTAAGACAGGTTTTTTTTTTTTTTTTTTTTTTTTTTTTGAGACGGAGTCTCGCTCTGTCACCCAGGCTGAAGTACAGTGGCCGGATCTCAGCTCACTGCAAGCTCCGCCTCCCGGGTTTACGCCATTCTCCTGCCTCAGCCTCCGGAGTAGCTGGGACTACAGGCGCCCACCACCTTGCCCGGCTAGTTTTTTGTATCTTTTAGTAGAGACGCGGTTTCACCGTGTTAGCCAGGATGGTCTTGATCTCCTGACCTCGTGATCCGCCCGTCTCGGCCTCCCAAAGTGCTGGGATTACAGGCTTGAGCCACCGCGCCTGGCCAGGTTTTTTTTTTTTTTTTTTTTTTGGATTGCTGTTTGCTTGTTTTATTTTCTAAAAAATTGCAATTTGGATTTTGATCTATTCTCAATTATTGTTTCTTACCTACTGGAGAAAAATAGAACCAGGCAGTTAATAACAGGAGAAGCCTCAGAGCCTGCTCTATCATAATTCTCTTTCTATTCATCTTCATACGTCTCAAAGGAAATTATTAAGGAGAAGCAAATATCAGTATCGTTTTCTACATACAAACCACCTCAAATCTTAGTGACTCAAACCAACAAGCATATATTTAGCTCACAATTTTGTGGCATGGCTATTACTGTCTGGGTTCCGCTGTGCAGTTCTTCTGCTGACCTTGACTAGATTCACTCCTGTAACTGTAGTCAGCTGCCAGTCAAATAGGCAGTTCTTCTTCTGGGGTTGGCAGACTCTGGATTAGGGCAACAGTGGGTCACATGTGCCTTATCATTCTGCAGTCTAGCCTGAACTTTTTTCTTATGGTGCAAGTGGCAGAAGTCCGTAGAACATCAAGAGAAGAAGCTGCTAGGTCTCCTAAAGCCTTGGTTTGCATTTTTCTAGTACCAATTTCAGTGCATTCTGTGGATCAGAACAAATGACATGGCCTGTCCAGATTCAAGAAACAAGGATATACACTTCACCCCTTTATGGCAGTGGCTACAAGTATTGTGGCTACATTTGCAAACTGCCACAAGCAAACACAGGCCTAACCCATAGGCAAGTAAACTGAGCACAGGTCCTAGAGGATTAAAGGGTCTGTGCTTTCTGTCTACTAGCAATGACATTATATCCTATGGGTGTATAATTTCACCCAATGACTCTGCCTCAGGAAAGCATTTTGTAGATCTGTGGTGGAGCCAAAATTCTTCATTTCTGACAAATTTTGAGGTGATAGTGATGCTGTTGGTCTGCAGAGCACACTTTCTGTAGCAAGCCACTAGAGTAGTGCTACTCAAGTTCTGGTTGGTAGATTGGCAGCATCAGTATTACTTGTAGGAAATACAGGTTCTTGATTGTCTTCTCTAACCTAATGTCTCAAAATTTTTGAGAAAGGCTCCAAAATCCGTATTTTAACAACCTTTCCTTAGGATTTTGATGTACACTGAGGTTTGGTAAGCACTGCACTAGAGAGTATTGGGTAGAAAATGAAGGAGTGTAATTGAGGAGGAAGAGAATCATAAGAAGTCTAAATCGCTGGACCTATGTAGTTCATGCAAGATTTGTTATACCAAACATGAATTCAGACCTTTTGAAGAACACATATAACTACAACGAATATTTCCAAACACCAAAAGGTAGACATAAATGTAATGCTTGCCTGGGAAGAAAAGGATGAGTAATGATGGTTGGCCAATACCTGGAAAATAATTACCTGTTTCTTTATATTTTGGCAGCAGTCTAGAATTGACCATCCATGCATTGTATTTTTTTATTAATGTTCTGATAGTGAACATTGAAGGAAAGCCTCTCTTGTGTATGACTGTGAGTGTAATCAATCAAAGCTCAGGCGTGTTTTATTACTGTCAGCTATGATTTGTTCTTTTCATTTTCTTGTCATAGAATTCTGATAAATTCATTCAAAGTGGCCCAGAGCAGGTCAAATAATACAGCAGTGCCATCATAGCTTAAATATTGTCCAGTATTCCAGTCTCCAGCACAATGTCTGGCACATAGAAGGTATTCAGAGTGAACTTGAAAAATTATATAAAATTTATAGAATTCTATGATATGCACAATTTCAATTCAATCCCAAAATGAAACTATTTGTTGAGGAGTTTATGTATTCAATTGAAACAAAGTTACTTCATTTTAGTGTAAGTGTGAAGCAGTATGATGGAAAAACAAGGAAATATTTTAATTATAGTCCAGATTTTTTCTTATACTTTGATATTTGTCTATGCATATCCCTTCAGCTGATTAAGATATGACATCTTCAAACTATTTGGGAGTCTTTTTTAAATTAAACCACTGGGCCATATGAAATATACACACTCTATTTGTAGTTATCTGTAGTTCTTTTCAGAGTTTACAAAAAGAATGATCTTTGATTTATCTTATATAATTTGTATCCTATTCACCGACATTGATTTGATATTTGAATCTTGGTAAACTATTGAAGACTCTACTCACACTTAAAACAACAGTGAAGAACACCGGTTGTAATTCTTATTGACTGTGTGATCTTAGGCAAATCAGTTACCATCTCTAACCTTCTTGATGTTGCCTGTTATTTGATGAAGATGCCTGCAAGATATTCATGACTAATCTGAATACCACATACAAATTGTCCTTTTTATGATTAATCAATTTGTTTTTATCCCATGGTTATGGTGAGTAACTGATTTAGACAGCTGGGTAGAAAGAGAGAGAAAAGAGACAGAAAATATAGCTATGTCACCAACCTAATAACATCATTGACTCTCATTTTTCTCATCTTTAAATGTAGAAGATTTATTTAAATATAAGCTCCTTTCTGGTAAAACAAATTAACAGGCTGTTGTTTCCAAATTTTATAATTTGATGAAAAATTAGAAAGCCGAGTATGCAGGATTTTTCTCTCTATATCTCTGCTGGCTATTATTTGGCTAATTCAAAATATCCAGGGATTAGTTTTTTAGTTATTAGGCATTGTGTAGCTATTTCCTCGGTTACTCTCTATTTTCTTTCATGTTCTTGGAACAGAAAGGCTCAGTGTGCATATCATTAACAATTGTTTTCTGAAGTGTTCAGCCAATGCTGATGCTTATTCAAAACTATATCTTATGACTCTGTCTCAACTATTTTGTATGCTTCTTACATTTTATTTTTGAAATGACTAAGCGACTAAAGGAAGTATTTATGAAGTAATGATATTTTAAATTTCTCAAAGAGTTTCAGTATTTTGCTGCTTATTTGTTGCTTGTAATTTTTAAAATTTGTTTTTTTCAAAAAAGATAAGAAGAAACAATAACTAATTTTCTCCCCAGAAATAATACATAATATCCCCTCTGGAGTATCTTTCTAATCTCATTGACTTCAGTGATATTAATTTTCAGTCTCCACAAACCAAAAAAATCTATAGAAAATCTTTACAAGTTTTCATATTAGTACATGGTGAAATATAAGAATGACTAGAAAAATAGCGAATTAAAGAATCCATTCTATGAAAATTATGAAAATAAACCAAACAGGGCATCTTAATTCTAGGAACCTTATTTTCATGCAATAGATCTGGAATATATATATTTGTAACTAGCATGCATTTATTTCAAAATATTTTCTTAAGTATTCATTGGTTTTTCTTTTTTATTAAAAAGCCAGAATAGAGAAAAGTTAAGAGAAAATCCACATCTAATAGTAAGAGATGACTAGATCTGATTTCCTTGGAGTGCCATGTTTCTTCTACATTAAAGTATAGTATCAGTAAGATCAAATCTTATTCCACCATCAAATGAAGGGAAAGAACTGCCAAATCTTAATTCTGAAATTTCTGCCTTTTTCTTTTTGGTCAGGCTTTCTCTCATCAAAAGCTGCTGTTGGTGGCCTGTTGAGGTACATTTTGCTAGAAGGAAAATATCGCAAGAGAAGGTGGAGAGAGAGGAAGAGAACTTAGCACCAGATCTTTTGCCATGGATCATCCTGCATATTACACATGCACAAGTCTGCTCTAAACAAGATAAGTGAAAATTAGCAAGGGGTAAATTTTACATCTTCACTTTGGTAACTCACAACTTATAATGCTTACAAATTCAACATGACATAAACTTGAAGAGTTAAATGTATGACTTCTGGGTATACTTTCTTTTAGTAGAAATCAGTGCTGATAGCATATTATTATTGTAAAAATCATTACTGTAAAATAAAAATTATGAATATATCTGGTTCCATGCATTGTCCACTGTTGACACTTTCTAAAAGAACTCATATAGAGTGATTCCCAGTCACCGTATCTTAATTAATGTAAGCTGTCAAAGTTTCAGCTTCTAGTAGATTCTATTTGATTTTTTTAAAAACAGACTAAATAAATTATAAATTCAATTTTCTATCTCATCGGAAAGAGGAATGCTTATCATAGCTGTATATTCCTTGAGTTGTCTCAGAAATGCTTGCCATAGGGTCAGTGCTAAATTCATTCTTCTGCAGCATTGGATGCACAGAAATTCATGATTTCATGCAGTGAGGGAAACTCCTCAGATTTTTCCTGCTGTTTTAGCTTTGGGTGGGAGGTAATGCAAAGCTGAACACTCACTACAATAAAGGCACTCCTGTGTTCAGAAAGAAAGTATATTATTTCAAATACCATATTTCAAAGAGAACCTTTTATTTAATTTCCTTTGTGTCCTCTGTGCTGACACCATTCTATTAGCAGTTGCAGAGTAGGCAATGGCATGGGAGATCCCACATGGTGCATTGCATCACAGCGTGGATGTTCTACATGGCTGTTTTCTTAGAACATTAAGCTACAGTCTTGGAATTAATTTTCTCTGAAAATTTTTTTATTAGCCTTAAATTTTTAGTGATTTTTTAAACTTCTTTCAGTTATGCATGTTATCAATTTGACTTATTTTAGAACTTTGTTGTTTTAGATTAACATTTGTATTAACTTTTTTCATTTAAAATGTGATACGTGTAACTTTGCTTGCTGACCTTTGAAATCACGATATCTTGAGAGGGGCAGATAACTCTCTAGACCCTGAAGTAGTGATAATACCACTATGTCCACTTTTTATCTTTGGCAGAGCTAGCCAGACTCTAGAATATTGAGGCAGGAAGGGACTAGGTTCATATAACTACAGCAGCTTCAGGTGGATGTAGGGGATTATAGGATGATAGTTTAAATATGAGGACCAGCCTTCTTAGAATATAACATCACTGCCTGGAATGATACATTTATTAGATGATATTCTCAAAAGAGTGATTGAAGAGAGTTTAATATATAATTCATTTATGTGTGTGGACAAAATTAATAGAAACTAACATGGATGGTGAAGCACTCTGGGACTAACAGCCCAAGAAAATATTATCACCCTTGAGCTTGAAGGAAGAGAGAAAGGAGTCCTTATCAGAACCAACGGAGGTAGCTGCTTGACAAGAGCTGTGGTCTTGATAAAGCAAACAGTCTCTGCTGACGTCTCTCTTCCTGCTCTTTGATCTTCTATTGCCTTTCATCAACTAAACCTAACCAGAAGCTAAAAAGCAAGGAAGATTCTCAGAGCAAGGAGAAGGTGAAGAAGTGCAGAGGGTGGGTTCTAGGGTACATGTGCACAACGTGCAGGTTTGTTACATATGTATACTTGTGCCGTGTTGGTGTGCTGCACCCATCAACTCGTCAGCACCCATCAACTCGTCATTTACATCAGGTATAACTCCCAATGCCATCCTTTCCCGCTCCGCCCTCCCCGTGATAGGCCCCAGTGTGTGATGTTTCCCTTCTAAGGTCCAAGTGTTCTCATTGTTCAGTTCCCACCTATGAGTGAGAACATGTAGTGTTTGGTTTTCTGTTCTTGCGATAGTTTGCTGAGAATGATGGTTTCCAGCTGCATGCATGTCCCTACAAAGCACATGAACTCATCCTTTTTTGTGGCTGCATAGTATTCCATGGTGTATATGTGCCACATTTTCTTAATCCAGTTTGTCATTGATGGACATTTGGGTTGGACTACTTCAAATGACTCCAGCTCACAACCTTCAAGCCTTTGGGTGTTTCAGCCGAGGCCCTCTAACTATGAATCAGATAAGCTATCCCATGGTGTGCAGTCTGAATTTGGACTTATTGAAAACATAGGAGATAATAAATGCTTGCTATTATTTTAAATCAATAAATTTTAGGACAATTTGTTATTCAGCAATACATAAAGAATACAATTTGCTTTACTGAAAAAAATCAAAAAGTAATATCAAAGATTGGCTATATTTCTCTGCAATTATTTTTCTAAATTCTGGCTTCCTTTGTATATTGGCTTTATTCACTCATAGAAGAAAATAGCTACATTTATTCCACTGTTTCACATCTGTATAATATATGGTTCAGAGCAAAGAGGTCACTTTAGTTCAAACATTCCCAGAAAAGAGCCTGACGTTAAATATCATCTTGAATCCCATGGCCACCCTCAAATAATCTTGGTATCCAGGCATTTGTAATGTAATTATTGTCATATCTTGATATATTTAGCTCCTCCTCAGAATTGCAGAAATTCCCAAACCTGTATCAAGAATTCTCAGGAAAGAAAGAATGGATACTGTGGAAGCTACAACGGATTGGCACCATAAGCATTTGGCATAATATTTCATATATGGAGTTTCTTTTACATGATAGTGATTTTTATTACTTTCTTCTTGAGTTTCTCATTTGGGTCAAGTATTGTCTTATGTATTACCTTGGTATTCATAGTCATCAAATTTTTTTATTGGTATCTCATGCAAAAGATAAAAACAGTGCCATTATCCTCCAATCTTTGCACCTTTAATTTTAAGGCTATTTTTATAAAGTTTAGTAAATGTGCCTATCTCTAACTGAATCAGTTACAACATTCATAGGGTATGTTTAAAATTAAGCCATTCTATACATTCTTTCTGGGAATTGTCTTCAGAATACTTGGCAATGTTAGGTGACAGCATATGTTTAATGTTGGTAAAAGCAGAATTATTTTAGCAAAGATCTGGAACAGTTCTTTAAATTTACAAAAGGTACACCCTACAGTGATCCTAGAATAGCATCTAATAAGTTTAGAAGGAAGATAAGTTGGGGTGAATAACATAAATACTGTAAGATATGTGGAACTAGTAGTAAGACTATTTTACAAATTGTGCTCTAAAGAACATTAGTTTCATGGGGAAAATATTTGCAGGTTAAATATGTTTGGAAATTGAAATGCACTGTATTCCCCTTCTAGAAATTTAGAATCCAGATTCACATATTAAAGGCTTCAGAAGTTCTGTAGTAAATTGTTTAATTTTACTAGCCTAGCTTTTCCCAAACAAGTTTGGAAAGAAAAAATGGATCACTTCTTTTTAAGAGATAGTCATCATTAAAGATGGAAATAACATTGTGATGTGTACTAGGGAGTCATATGATAAAATATGATTTATTACTAAAAAAATGAGCCTCAAAGAAAGAAGTTGGTAGTTGAAACCTTAGAGTAGTGAAAGAGGTAAAGGAATGTAGGCAATGTAAATGTCATCTTAAAATAGCAATCTCTAGTTTCAGCTAAGAAGGAGTAAACCCACTCCACCCTATTTCTTCCACTGAAAACAACTAAAATTCCTGGACAGATTACACAAGACAACTATCTGATGACTCTGAAAAGTAAATAATACCAGACAGATTTGCTAGAGAAATCAAAATCTGAAAAATGAGCAATACAGAGGTAAGTTTCCTGGACTTGTTTTGTTTTGTTTTGTTTTGTTTTGTTGAGACACGGGTTTTGCTATGTTACTCAGGCTGGTTTGGAACACCTCACATCAAGTGATCCTCCCCCTGCAGCCTCCCAAAACACTGGGATTATAGGCAAGAGCCATCACCAACTTTCCTGGTTTGTTTTGTTTTTTTTTTCCCATATCTCTGGGTTTAGATATTAGGTGCCCTAAACCATGGAATTTCACTTTGTGCATTGACAAAGAAAGCTCCAAGAAAAATCCTCTTTCACAGTAGAAGTCTGGGAAATGGGCTTCTCTGAGACAGAAAATGTGCATGTAGGAGAAAATTACCATACTTCTTCTTCCCTTTTTACTCTTCTAGCTCTGACCTGAGGCAAGCCCCATTTATGAAGGTGCACTACTGTGTTGGCAGGGTGACGGCAGCAGTTGCTTAGGTGCTTAAAAATCTGAGAGAAAATTCTCTCTCACCACATGAATTTGGAAAAGAAATATATATGTTCTAAAGAGCGTCAAGGGGATACCATTATTTTTATTCTCTTTTTTACTCACTACTTTGTCCAGAGGATGATTCAGTCATAAGAAGTGTGGACAACATAATAAGTTTGTAGCCAGGGTCTAGGCAAAGAGCCCCTGGAAACCAGAAAGTGTGAGGTAAACTATAGAGAAGAGAGAATTGAATATTTTAAATTTATGTATGAAGCCTTAGGCTAATCCCTGGCTGCACTGTGCAACTGAAACAAAGCACCATAGAAATGCTTAGATAATGAAATTATGCTGTACACCACTCCTCCGGTCCCAGACTTGGCCCTAGGTGGTACACATTGGAAGTGGGCTTGCAAAGCAGCTTACAAAAGCTAAACTGATACTGGAACCACAACTCACAGAAGGCAGTGATTTGGGAATTGTAACCTGAACCTAACTGGTTTGATTGCATGCTAACACAAAAAGCAAACAAACAATATTCTCTAGAGGCTTTTTACAGTACTCACAGTCCCACTATATGTAAAATGTTCCAGAATTATTTGACATACAAAGAACCAGAAAAAAATCTTAATTCTCTTAAGAGAAAAGATGATTATCATATATCAGCCCCAAGATGGCCCTAAGGTTGGAACTATTCTCAACGATTTTGTCCATGAAGTAAGGGCAAACACTCTTGAAATGAATGGAAAGGTAAATGTTCTCAGCAAAGAGATAAGAGCTACAAATAATCATATGACAATTTTAGACTTAAGAAGATGCAAAACCAAAAAAAAAAGTTTATTAGATAGGCTCTCAGTGTATATGAGAGAGTGTATATTTTGATTTTGAATATAGGTCAATACAAAGTATTCAAATTGTATAGGAAAGAAAACCATAGTATAGGAATAAACTGAGTCTTGGAGACTTGTGGAACAATATTAAAAGGCCTAACATTGATGTCATTGAAGATTGAGGAGACAGGAAAGAGACTGGTGCAAAAAGTAAAAGAAATACTACTTTAAAACATCTCACATTAAATAAAGAACACAAAAAATTTACAGAATCAAGAGACTCAATGAACCCCAGCAGTATAAACAAAAAATAAAATTTTATATATATAAAAATCAACCAATGAAGACAAAGATAAATAAAAAATTAGTAGTCATTGACACTAGAAGAGAGTGAAACATTATTTTTTAACATGATAAATACAAATAATTGTCAACCTAGAATTCTATAACCAGTAAAATATCTGTTAAGAATGAAGGTGAAATAAAGACTTTGTTAAATGAAAGAAAACTAAGGGAATTCGTTGGCAGCAGACCTTCTCTAAAAAAAGAAAAAAGCTAAATATCTTTTGGCTGACAAAAAATGATAAAAACATAAAAATTTAAGAATTAAGGAAGAGCAGTAGAAATAATAAATGTATGAGTAAATATAATCCCTTATTCTCTTTAGTTTATTAAACTATTTATAATGCTTCAGAGCAAAAACATCATATTGTATAATGGAGTTTACAATTTGTGTGTGTGTGTGTGTGTGCGTGCCTGCTCATTTGTGTATGTGTATATATACACATACATAGACTCACACACACACACATATTTGTGATTCATATACATTAGTTTTCTATTGTTGCCATAAAATTACTACAACTTTAGTAACTTAAACAATACAGATTTATTATCTTGTAGTTCTGTACATCAGAAGTCTGACATGCGTCTCACTTGGCTAAAACCATGGTTTTGGCTGTATTCTTTCTCGGAGCCTATGCAAAATTATTTTCTTGCTCACTCAGGGTGCTAATAGAATTCAGTTTATTGTGATTGTACAGCTGAGAGTTGTTCCCAGCTTCTAGAGGATGCCTACATTCTTTGGATCATAGTCCCTTTCTGTCATCTTCAAAGTCAGCAACAGTGAGTCAGGTCCCTCTTACACTTTAAATTTTCCTCTTTCTCTTTTTCATTACATCTCTTTGACCGTAGCCAGGAAAGGATCTCAACTTTTAAGGATGCATGTGATTAGACTGAGCCCATCCAAATAATCTGGGATAAGATTTAGGTCTTTGTTTTAGTGTATTTGGGTTGCTATAACAAAATCCTAGACTGGGTAATTATAAATAATATAAGTTTATTTCTTGCATTTATGGAGGCTTGAAAGTTCAAGATCAAGGTGCTGGCAGATTTAGTGTCTGCTGAAGGGTTGTTCTCAGGGTGCTTGGATCCAAGATGCTTCCAAGATGGCACCTTGTTGTTGCATCCTCCAGAGAAGAAGACAAACGATGTGTCCTCACATGGTGGAAGAACAGAAAAGCAAAAAATATGGAAAAAGAAATGGAAGTCCCAGGCAACTTTCGAAGGTCTCCTTTATAAAGGAACTAATCCTACTGGTGAAGGCAGAGCCCTCATGACCTAGTCACCTCCCGAAAGCCCCCCCACCTCTTAATACTATCTTCTTGGGGTTGAAGTTCTAACATATAAATTTTGGAGGGACATTTGCATTCAAACTATAGTAGCCCTTAACTTTAATCACACTCACAAAGACCCTTTTGCTTTGCAAGTTTACATATTAATAGGTTTCAAGACTCAGGGTGTGAATATCTTTTTGTGTTGGGGAGGGACCATGATACTGCCTACTACCTCATAGGAAACTACAACATAAAGGGAGAGAGGATAAACAGGACCTATATGGTTAAAAGTTTTTTTACCATTTACTTGAAATTGTAAATATTAATTTTAATAGACTCCGATAAGTTATACATGTATATTGTAATTCCTAGAGCAATCGCTAAGTTATATATAACACACACACACACACACACACACACACACAACATGGTTATAGGTAAGTTAAATAAAATATGTATCAGATATCTACTGCTTCATAATAAATTATTCCAAAATTTAATGGCTTAGGACTACACACATTTGTTATCTTACCATCAAGAAATCTATCAAGGTTGGAGTCTCATGTGAATGCTCAACTGGGAAAGCTCACATAGTTCTTCTCAGAGTTCAGTTACTCATGGGCTGTTACTGTCGAGTTCTCAATTACTTACAGGCTATTAACCAAAGGCTGCCCTCAGTTCCTTCACACACTGACCTCTCTACCATGGCAGCTTGCTTCATTAAGACATGCAAGTGGAGCAGGCAATAGTGAGAGATTGTAAGCAGGGTGAAAGCCAGAGTCATTTATAACCTAATTATGGAATTGATATCCATCCTTTTTGATGTGTTGTGTTCATTAGAAGTCAGTAATGAGGTCCAACTCACACTCAAGAAGAAGGGATTATACAAAGGTATTGTATTAGTTTTTCATTGTAGTTTAGCAAATAACAGCAAACATAGTGACTTAAAACTAAACTAATTAATTACCTAACAATTTTGCAGGTAAACATTCTGACATTCTGGGTTCTCTGCCTAGACAGTCTCAGAAGGCCAAAATTAAGGTGTAGTCTGGGTTAGTCTCTCATCTGCAGGGTGTATGGAAGAATTCACTTTCAAGTTCATTCATGTCATTGGTTGAATTTACTTTCTTGTGAATTTTGGCCTAAGGTTCCCGTTTCCTTTTTGGTAGTCAACTGGGGGCTTCTCTTAGGTCCTTAATACCAATTCACATTCCTTCTCATGTGCCACCAAATAAAGAGGTATATCCTCTTTTTGGACTGAAAGACTTAGTATTGTTCAGATGTACTGTTTTCCCAGGTTGATCTACGTTGAAAGCAATTCCAATCAAAATAATGGCAAGAATTAGATGTTAAAAAGCTGATATAACATTTCTTTCTTTGGACAGGAGAAGGAACTAGTAGAGACAAAATTCTTTTAAAAAATCACAAAGTTTGGAGATCCACTCTATCTAATTTTAAGATTCACACTGAATTTACAGCACTCAAAACAGTGTTGTATTGGCAGAAGAATGGACAAATAGATCAATGGGAGAGAATAGAGTACCAAAATACAAATGAGATTGCTATTTGACAAAAATGGAAAGACAAAAAAAGATGTTTTCAAAAAGCTGTGCAGTGCAACTAGAAATATACATGTGAAAATATAAATCTCAACACATATCTCATGCCTTATATAGAATTAATTTAAATGGACGATATGCCTAAATGTGAAATTGTAAAACATGTAGATAAAACATAAGAGAACATTTTTATGACATTGGGTTAGTCAATATGTTTCTAGATACCCCAAAGGCAAGATACTTACAAGGAAAAAATGGATAAATTTCTCTTTATCAAAATTAAAACTTTTTATCTGCAAAAGACGCTGACTTTTAAAAGATTGAGAAGATCAAGAAGAGTGGAGAACATATTTTCAAATCATGTAGTATCTGATAAGAGTTACTATCTAAAATATATAAAAAGTGCTTTAAAACTAAATAATAGGAAAAATGAAACTAAAAATGGGTAAAAGATTTGGAGAGACATTTTATCAAAGAAGAGTCAAGAAAATTTGTGAAAGATATTCAAGAACATTAGTCATTAGAGAAATGCAAGTGAAAACCGCAATGAGATACTACTATGCAAAGAGCCCCTGGGCAGCGGCTAGTACAAGCCCCAGAGTTCAAAGACTGAAGAACCTGGAGTCTGATGTCAAAGGGCAGGAGGAGCAGAAGCAGCTTCCAGCACAGGAAGAAGATAAAGGAGCCAGAAGACTCAGCAAACAAACTTATTTCGCCTTCTTCTGCCTGCTTTCTTATAGGTAGCAAATTGGATGGTACCCACCTACATTAAAGATGGACCTTCCTTTCCCTTTTCACCAACTCAAATGTCAGTTTCCTCTGGCAACACCCTCACAGACACACCCAGAAACAATACTTTTCCAGCCATTTAGACATCCGTCAATACAATCAAGTTGACACCTAATATTAACCATCACAGATAACAAAAGCTTTGAATACACACATGTGCACATGTATATACACATACATCTTCAAATAATTTAAAATAGAAAAGGCCTGCTTTTTGTGTTATTAACATGAGTGGTTTGTTTGTTTTATAATAAAGCTGACATCATAGCCATACAAAAGGAATGTACTCTAGGGAATTTGCACATCGAGGTATCACTGAAGATATTTTTAATATTTGAGATTCATAGGGAGATATAATGTTTTACTTTTGAAATTTAAATATTTCACTTTTCCCTAGTTATATTGGAAGGATTTCCTTTATAAATGTAGAGAGTATACATATGAAGGTAAGTAAATAAGCCCACAAATACATCATACATTTGCATCTACAGTCTCTATTTCATTTCATTACTAAGAACCATTGCTCTAGTTTATATAATTCTTCTGTTTCTCAAAGTTTTAAAACTAAAAAGATTCTTATTTGTATAATATTAGTCATTTTTCACACTGCTATAAAAGAAGTGCCCGAGCCTGGGTAATTTTTAAAGAAAAGAAGTTTGATTGACTCACAGTTCTGAATGGCTGGGGAGGCCTCAGGAACCTTACAGTCCTGGTGGAATGTGGAAGGCACATCTTACACGGTGGCAGGTGAGAGACAGATTGAATATGGAAAGGCAAAGATCCCCTTATAAAACCATTAGATCTCACGAGAATTCACTCACTATCACAAGAACAGCGTGGGGGAAACTGCCCCCATGATTCAATCACCTCCCACCAGACCTTTCCCTAGACATGTGGGGATTATGAGGATTACAATTCAAGATGAAATTTGGGTGGGGACATAGACAAATCATATCAATATTCTACACACACACTGTCTATGTGCTTGCATGCATTAATTTTGGGGATTTAGTAGCGATAGTAACAGGTTAACCTGGCTCTGATTTGAAACTGGATATACTGTGTGATCTTCTAACATTTTTGAAATGACTGTAGTCCTAAGAAGGTGAACATGTTTCATAATATTGGGCAGTTATTGTACATTCAGTTGGCAGGAAAGAAAAAAAAATCATCCTGCATTTTCAGCGCAAAGGTAAGATGGATGGAGGAAGCTGATCAGGGCATATTTTGGTGACTTGCAATATACAAGACAACATAAACCATGAGATCATATTTGGTGACTTGTTATCCATCTAAGAGAGGGAGAAAAAAGCACCAAGACAATATTGTAGTATAATCATGAATTTCTTGCTGCTCTCAGTTCTATTTAACATCATTTTTTCTTCTAAAATATTATGTACAAATTTTATGTAGCTCAGTATATTACTGTAAATACATAGTATGTTTTTGAGTGGAAAAATTTTGCATATTTTAATTCCTATACTTTAAAAAAATCTAGGTTAGATCTGAGAATTTTCCTTTTGAAAGATTTGGTTCCTTTATTCTTAACTTTAGCAAATATTTATTGAATACTATGTACATATAAACTATTGTCACTGTATTCATAGATTTAATACTTTTAAAACAGTGATAATGATAATTTTCTTTCTTTTAAAACACCTCTTCCCTACAAAATAGTGTTTATATTTCTTAAATTGAAGTTACCTAATTAGAATATCTTCAGAGAAAAGTCAATATTTCTCAAGCATGTAGAGGACAGTAGTTTCAATAGTTTCCCTTTGTCTGTTGTGAAGTAGAGATATATTCACAGTATTACTGTTTTAAGTGTCTCACATTGGTAGACATAAGATGGTCCAAATCAAGGTGGGCGGAAGAACTATTTAAAAACATATTACCTTGCCAGGTTAAAAGACGCTGCATAATTGTGGACTATTAGGAAGCAATAGGGTCAAATTTAAGTTGAGTTGTGTATAGTGACTTATCTTTAGGAGCAAACCAGCTAGAAAGAGAACAGTTCTAAGTAAAAGTATATGACTGCTCTACTTTGATTGATTTATTCACTTGTTCATTCATGCAATAAGATGTGTGGGTACCTACATATTTTGTATCTGTCTTGGTCAGTGTTTCTTAGTCACGGCTACACGTTAAAATTACCTGGGAACCTTTAAAAATTTTTACAGATGCCTGAGTCCCAGACTACACCTATTGTA
This sequence comes from Rhinopithecus roxellana, assembly GCF_007565055.1. Classification (NCBI taxonomy): domain Eukaryota; kingdom Metazoa; phylum Chordata; class Mammalia; order Primates; family Cercopithecidae; genus Rhinopithecus; species Rhinopithecus roxellana. The sequence continues at coordinate 25,941,446 of NC_044549.1, read as the reverse complement.
GAATCTCAGGATGCCTATGGTGGTAAGCCTAAGGAATCTATAATCCTATAGAGTTTTCTAGGTGATTCTAATATGTAGCTGGGGTTGAGAACAACTGGTTTAGGTCTTTGGGATTCCCCAAATTAATGATCCTGTTTGATTAGTTTATTTTTTTATTGTATTTTATTTTTTGTTTGAAATAGACTCTTACTCTATTGCACAGGCTGGAGTGTAGTGGTGGGCTCTTGGCTCACTGCAATCTCTCCCTCCTGGTTTCAAGCAATTCTTCTGCCTCAACCTCCCAAGTAACTAGGACTACAGGCAGAGGCCACCATGCCTGACTAATTTTTATATTTTTAGTAGAGAAGGAGTTTCACCATGTTGACCAGGCTGGTCTCAAATTCCTGATCCCAAGTGATCCACTTGCCTCGGCCTCCCAAAGTGCTGGGATTACAGGCTTGAGCCACTGCACCGGGCCTGAATATTTTAAGAACAGAAAAGACTTACAAGTATCTACTCCACTTAAATTTATTTATGTAAATCATTTTATTTTGTTTTAGAAGCCAAACTTTTCTGCATAACACTTCCCCTTTTCTCTCAATTTAATCTGTTAATTTTATTTATTTATTTATTTATATTGTTTTAGATTCAGGGGGTACATGTGCATGTTTGTTACATGGGTATATTATAATGCTGGGGTTTGGGCTTCTATTGAACCCATCTCTGAAGGCAGATTTTAAGGTGGAACTGCTGTTGTATGTTGATTGAATTCTGAATGGGAAATTTCTTTTTAGTTGCATGCAGTCATTTTTGTCCAATCTTCACCTAGGTCAGAGCATCAGAGTAATTTGTTATTTTCTAAAAGGGTTAATGCAAAAGACACTGTAAGACTTGTTTTCCATTGGGGTTAAATAGTGTCAACACTTATTTTGAAGCTTCCTCGCAAGCATATTAGACTGAATGAGATTACAAGTATTAAAGGTACTATATTTTTGAAGGATTTTTTTTGGTTTTGATAATACTACCATAATTATGTATTTCATTGGCCATTTATCTAATTTTATTAAAATGGAAAAATTCCAAAATCTAGTGCCATGTTCTAGAAATTGCAGCAACGCTTTTTTTTTTTTTTCTCTTTTTCATCTGTAAAAGTTGACTGTGTGTTTAAAAATATCATTGGGTCACAGAGGAAGATCTCATGTTCAGAAAGAATGTTTTCATCAAATTGACTTATGCTCATTGATTTCTAAAGCATCAATTTTGAGAATTTGGCAGTTCTCCATAATTTCTTCCTGAGGAAGCTAATTCATTCACTTGCTCAAGCTGGCAGCATTTGACTGCTCCTTCCGAAATAAAAAATGAAACATCCTTTTGTATCTGTCAATAAAGCATGAACTGTATTTTGGTTAGAAATCCAAGCCAATGTATAGTTTATGTTACTAATTACCCGAGAGTTGAAAATTTCCTTTTGTTTTGTCATTCTTGACTGTGTGTATTCATGAATTTCTTTACTCATATTAATTTGTAGAATTTAGAGTAGTATATTTTGTTTGTTTCTGTTGTTTTGCTATGAATCATAATTATTCTACATGCATTTTTAACCTAATTTGAGTTTTTAGAGCTTCATTATTATTCAAAAATGAAACAAACATGATCAATTTTATAGATTTACAGAAAACATCTTTGAACTTGTAAGTAGAACTTGCAGGTAGTAATGATTATTCAACTTCCCAGTTTGAAACACGATGTCAGCCATCTATCACCACTCATTTTATGTCTCATTTTCACACACATGCAGGTAAGGATTTTGTATTCTTTTTATTTCTTGGTTGTGACTCAGTGTGCTGAATCTTATGATATAAGACAAAAATTCTGTAACCTAATTCCAAAGGATCTGTCTTGCTAATATACACCAACTCTTGGGGAAATAAAAATACACTACATTAGAATTTATGCGTGATTAAAAATAATCTCTTTACTTTTCATCAATTCACTGTTTACTACTCAAAAATATTAATTTTACATAGAGAAACATTACATTAATGTATTATTCAAGACTTTAGGTTGTAAGCAATAGAAACTAAACTCAAAGTAAAGTAGCTTAAGCAAAAGAGCATCTCCCTGAAAGCTCTGGTCAAAATGTCCTGAGGATTACTCTTGTTGAGTTCATGTACCAAACCTTGAACTAACTCATCACAGAAGAAGAAATATTGTGATTGGCCAAATACGTTCACCTCTAGCATGTTTGAGAGATGGGTAGGTGAATGAAGATTAAATTTTATTTTTCAAAACATATTTCCCTAAGAGAGAATCTGATAGTATCCTATTACTTAAGTAGTAAAAAGTAATGTTGGATTAGAAGAAAACAACCACTCTCTATCAAATAGCATTGTACAAAAGTAAAAACAAAAACTGATCTTCCAGCACTAAATAACTATGAATTTAGCTTACCTTCAAATTTTTACCTGACCTATTAAATTCTGTTAGAAATTACTAGTGTCTTATTTTACTTGTAGAAGATTATAGAAAGAATTCAACAATTCTAAAAAAAAAAAAATGCATTGACTTTCTTGATGTTCCAAATGGATCAGATCCAAATAATGATGCTACTTTTACAAAAACTCATGAATAGAGAAACTTCAGATTAGTGTATTTGATAAAATGTAAAGTAAAAGCATTAGCTAGAATGGTGTTTTATGCTATTTTGCTTTTCCGTATTTCCCTCAATTTATCTCCTATTTCCATTTTTCTCACTTTTTTCCCCTTCTCTAACAGTGTTCTTTGTGCTATTACATCTGGAAAGAATCGTTCAATAGGAAATGTAAAATAGGCTTTTAAAAGTAGAGGTTAATAATATGCGGGTTGTAAATTATCCTTTTAGGTTGCTTCTGATTTTTTTCTAGTTAATTATTGTTAGACATTCTATGTTTGTGCTATAAAGCTATGACATTATAGGCTTATATTGTAAAAGATTTAAAAGTAGAGTCTTACATATAATGACCTAAATAAATGTATGTTATTGAAGAAAGTATTTAGGAAAATGCAGGATATATAAGCTAGATGAATCACTTAAGAAAGTATATCTAACTACAGCAATAATCTGAAAGATTATTATCTTTAGCTGGACTTAAATGATGATGAGAAAATAATTTTCTGAAAATTACTGAATCTACTCCTTAAAGAAAACTATACAACATGTTCTAAGCCTATAAAACAAATATCCAGCTTTAGGGTCTTTACCTTTTTTTTTTTTTTTTTTAGTCTAATTGTTAACTTCAGCAATAGCTGTGCGGCCGTATAGCTCTGTCACTGAAACCTAAGCACTCTGCATCTATGTGCATTGGGGGTGGGGGTCTTCATTCACTTTCCAGAATAAGAAAAAGAGTTTCTGCTGGCAACTGATTTGTGTGTATGTGTGTGCATTTGAAGAAAAAAGGTTAAAAGCCCTTTAGTAGCAATTAGTCTAACATGAAAGCAGTTTCTCCACTTATGCAATACCTTGGCACATTTTGTGTAACACCACTCAACATCTCCCAGGCAATGGTGTTTTGGAACACTGCTATTTAAGTATTTAATATTCCAAATCTGCATGTGCTGGTCACACTGTATACCTTATTTAGTTTTTCTGCCCTTACATTGCCACCATCCTCCAGGCACTTTTTGGGACATTCTTCACTAATTTCTAGGAGGAGGAAGGTTGGAGAATTGTACACAAGCATTAGAAAAAAGATGTGGATTTCTAGAGGGTCCTCCAATAGATTTTACTAAGTGCTGTAAATTCTTTGAAATATTGCACAGAATTTAACAATTACGTACATTAATGATTAACACAGATTCTTATATGGGTCCTTGGCCCATAAAGGATTAGAGGTTCCTTAAAAAATAAGTCTTTATTCCTGAAGTTTGATGTTTTGAATCAGTCCTATATTGATTAACTAGAAGGTGCCTTGAAATAACCACACAAAGAAATCAACTTCTTGATCTAAATTTTTGGTTTATTATCAAGATTTTATGTATTGACAATAATTATGATTTTCTTCATTTCTAGCCAAAAATTTCTCAGTATATATTGTATGAATGATAGTTTCTCTTTTATGTCGTAAAGACAGGAATTTCATTACCTTGAAGATATGCCTTGCCACATTTCTATCCTAATGTTATCAGTGTTTTCAGTTTTGATCTTGTAGATTTGAATGTAGATTTTTGAGAATTTTAGTTTTATTTTACTGTGTGGTATGTGTTGTGATATTCTAGAGATTTCACTGCAGTGTGAGCCTGTCTTCACCTCAACCAAAATCTTATTCCATTAAAAAAAGATCAAGCCATTCTATTTACTAACATGGGGATCACCACATGGTGCTAGAAAGAAATCAGATTCAATTCCCACATGAATATTTTTCTTCCCTTTAAGATAATATTACTTACATAGCACTCAGTTAAAGTGCTTCACTAGTCTCATTTATTATTCATAATGTTCTCTGTTGTTAAGGGGTCTGACATGCTGGGGCTTCACCTCAGGGAAATGGTCCCATAGAAAAATGAAACTAATGATTCTGAATAAATGAACTTAATAGATAAATTGGAATTACAGTGTAGACTTTTCCTCAGCCTTTGGATGACTCCAGATTCTCTATCTTCTCTCTCTTCACAGATATTATCCTTCAAGTGTATCTGAGATTTGACTTCAGTAAATTGTATCAAATTAAAATGTAATAAATGTACTTTCCACCCGATAAGAAGGAAAATAAACCTCTTTTGCCTGAGCTCAAGATGATTCTATTACATTTACCAGAAATTCAGAAGTAGTAATTCAAAATATTGCAGTCCAAAAGAAATTTCCAACTTGGGGCTGAGTTTAAAAACTGGTTCAACTAACTGCTTAGTAACCATTGCTAACTCATCAGTGGTGTCTGTTCAATAAAATCAAAGTGGTATTGTATATATATAATTACGTAATATAAAAACTAAAGTGTAAAACAAGGTGTATTTTTTATGTGCTCCTAGCAACGTCTTTTTTCTATTTTTAAATTTTGAAATCTTTTATTGACAAATACAAATTGTATATATTCAAGGCATACAACATGATTTGATACATGTATACATTGGAGAACCATCATTATAGCTGTGTGACATCAGACAAGTTACATTACCTCGCCATCTCCTTATGTTTAGGGATAATAATCTGCCCTGTATGATAATCAGAAGGAAGAACATACGATGAAATTGCTTTGAAAACTGAAGCAGATCACAAATTGTAGTCTTAACTAATTTTATATATACACACACATGTATATACATATATATATGTTTATAAGTATATGTGAATGTGTGTGTATATATGTATAAATTTGAGACTAGTGCAAAGAGGAATAATTTCTCCCTTATAGATAATTTAGTGGTGGGTGTCAATCAGCCAGATTAGTAATCCTGCTTCAACTATGCAGTAGCTGGAAAGATGAAATCCTTTAGGCTTTTCTTAGAAAGCAAAGTTCATTTCACAGACAAGGTGGCTGGGAAGCTGAACCTGAAGAATTCATTTCTCTTCCCCTTCCCTCTCTGGACCTGGTTCCATGTCAAGGGATGTCCTTGGGAATTATTTCATCCACAGAAGAGCACAATGTTCAAAACCATTTCTGTGGTTTTTCTGATCCTGATCATGAAAAAAACCTTTAAAGGTCTAACTTTTAAAAATATATATTACTTACCTTTTCTCATTGCTTCTTCATGAATAGGAAAATCAATATTTTATTCAATCTATTTTTTAAATTGTAAATATAATCGCCTGATGGGTTTTTCCTGGTCACTGCATAGACAAAAGCAATTCAGTGAGCCAGCAGTATTGCAGTACAACAAATAATTTAATTAATGCAAACCTTGCCATGTGGAAGATGGAGTTTATTGTTAGTCAAATTAGCCTCCCTGAGAACTCAGAAGCTAAGGTTTTTATGGATAATTTGGTGCGCAGAGGGCTAGAGAATGGGTGCTGCTGCTTGGTTGGGGCTTGGTTGGGGATGAAAACATTAGGGGTGTGGAAAATGGTCCTCATGTGTTGAGTTCACTTTTGGGTGGGGGCAACGGGACTGGATGAGTCATGAGTCATGAGTCATGGTCCAAGTGGAATTAGTCTGTTGCCAGAGTGCAACAATCTGAAAAACATCTCAGAGAGCAATCTTAGGTTCTATAATGGTGATGTTATCTACAGAAGCAATTGAGGAAATCACAAATCTTGTGACCTCTGGCCACAGGACTGTTAAGCAGTAAGGGATGACAGAAACTATGCCTACATTTTAGCAGAATTCAGATCCCTCCTATACTCTTAATCTCCTGGCCTACCATTTCTTTTATAGAGGTAGTTTTCCATCCCTGGGCAAGGAGGGGGTTAGTTTTAGGGAGGGACTGTTATCATCCTTGTTTCAAAGTTAAGCCGTAAACTAAAATCCTGCCATGTTTAGCTTGGCCTACACCCAGGAATGAGTGAAGACAACCAGCCTGTGAAGCTAGAAGCAAGATGGAGTCAGCTACGCTACATTTCTCTTGCTGTCATAATTTTGCAAAGCAGTTTCATAATTAAAGAATTTTTCTATGAGCAGATTAAGTGTTTTAAATGAATGCTACTCTCCTACCTTTATTATAGGCTTTCTGTTTACTCTTCACATTTAAAACGTTATATTTTTGGTAGGAATAAAAGCTTAACAGGTAAAAGTGGATGTTTGAATTCAGGTAATTCCATGTAAGCATAATGTTCTACTATCTAAAAAGTAAAGAGCAGATTTCTGACTCAAACCATTGAAATGTAGGTGACAGGTATAATTTTAATTTTTACACAAATTATGGTGTATAATATGTGAGTTACATTGGTTTAAAGGTAGTGAGAAAAACTTTTAATAACATATTCTAGAATTTTGCACTTGCTCTACATCTTTTCTCCCTTGTAAATAAAGCCAACTCAGCATTCTTGCTCTCACACAAATGATCTCTCTCTGCACACATGTATACCTGTGTGTGTATATATATATATATGTACCCACACACCTTATATATATACACACCTTATAGATACATCTAATTTATAAGACTGGTATTCTAAGAAATATAAATATGTAACTATACATATAATGTAGATAATTACATTATATATTATTACATATAGTTAAATGTACCTATATTATTATATATAGCTACATACATATTATATATAATAGATAATACATATTTACTGTTTATATTTAATCCAAATCAAATGAGCAAGAAGAAAACCCCTAACATTACGTGTATATAATATGTATATAATTTACAGACTGATGTAGGTCAGATTATTAGTTACACACCTTAAGATTCCAATATGTTTAAAAATTTCCTTTTAAAATTGTAATAACAGCCAACTCACCTTTCTCAGGTTATTCTCATTGTTTCTTCTTTTGTTCTTCAAATTTCCATAAAGCACATAGTAGATTTTTCTTTTTCTCTGACTTGCATAATTTTTTCTGGTCTGGAAAAATGTCAGACTGTTAGAGAATAAGGCAAAAGCCCATTGATGCTTGTACCATTCTGCAGTCAGAAAGCACAAAACTTTTAGAACTAAGTATTTGATCTGAAAAGAACATACTAGGATCCAAATCAGCACATAAACCTGGAGGAGTAAATGAATTGATTTTTATTTTCTAACAATGTGCTGCATATTCAAAGGCTCATCACTAGCGGAGAGTGAAACTTAAAAGAGGATCCTTCCTTTATCCCCAAATAATACATGTGGTTACACAAGAATGTTAATGTAAGGGACTTTTCTTTTTCTTTTCAGGTAGTGATAATTGGGAAAGAAAAAAGAAACGTAAATCTACTTAGGAATAGGAACCACCTTCCATGGCAAAGTAATTGCATATAATTATCTCTTTCTTTTCAGTTTCCACATTCGATTTTATGTAAATCAGATGACTGTCAAACAAAGATTCTCATGGTAGTGGTAAAAAAAAAACTTCTTTAATATTCTTTCTAGAGTAATTGTATATATATAAAATTATATATATACACATATATATATACTTTAATTCTTATGGTTAACCTCCTCTTTTTGGATGCCTTCTGTGACTTGGGCAGCTTTTATTTTAACACTTCTGTATTTCAATTGACCCTTGTAAGTGAAATAGATAATTTCCAAATGAATACTTAATAAGAAGTAATTTAGTATTTGTTTGAACTGCTGTTTCTTATTTCCAGCTTTCAGGACAATGCTAGCTTTCAGAAATATCTCTATGCATGAGTTGAAACTTCACTTCTTAGCTTCCTAGAACACACATGCTCTCAAGCATTCTGTCTAACTGTAAGTCTGATTACAAGCGAAACTGTACCACTTACATCAAATCTCTGAGTATTGGTTCAGAAAATATAATTAGCATCCATATGTAGCTAGAGATACCCTTCAAATACTGAACAAATATCTGGGTCCTAGAATGTAGTCTGGCCTCTTTTGTCCCCTTTTCTTTCTCTGGGTCAGTCCAGGACCAACTGGATAGAGATTTCCAACTTTGTTCTTATTTACATTGATATACAAAAATAGTTGCTTGTTTATGTAGAAATTACATGTACACATACATAGTTTTAATTATAACTTTGTTAAGGCATGATTTACATACCATGAATTTTGCACTTTTAAAGTGAATGATGAAGTGCTTTGTAGTATATTTGCAGTTGTGTGATCATTACTACTATCTAATACCAGAACATTTTTATCACCCCCAAAGAAGATTATTTCCAATTAAGTCACTCCCCATTTCCCTTTCTATACAGGCCCTTGGCAGCCTTTAGTCTACTTTCTCTCTGTATAGATTTGCCTATTCTGGACATTTGATATAAATAGAAATATGTAATATGTGTGTGGTCTTTTCTATCTTATTCAAATATGTACTTTTTGACTAGATGAGAGACCATTTTGTAACTTTTCCCAGAATGAATCATTCCAGGAGGAAGTATAAAGATAATACACTTCTAAAATCATTAGAAAATGTTTCCTATGGATACATTTGCAAAAGTTTACTAAGATTTATGTACAAGAGTATTCTTTTTATCTTTCCGTGTAGTATCAAAATCATCACCACCAACAACAAAAACTTAAAGTTGCTTTCAATAGCATACAGATTATAGTTATATATCCACACAATTTCATGTGGAACAATCCTCAAAAGACTGATCTAGGTCACTATAAAAACAGATGGGATAATCTCTAAAACAGATTTTCATAAAAGTAGAGAACAAGATGCTTAATATAAAATCTTTCTATGTGAAATCATAATTGATATTTATTTTCTAACAATATGCTGCATATCCAAAGCCTCATCATTAGCGGACAGTGAATATATGTGTGCATTCAGTTATGGTGATTCTCCATGCCCAGAGTCACTCGAAACTGCAGAGAATGATTTCTCTTGAGGAAAAGGATGAGGGAGGGGAGTGTAAGGAGAGACAGATATTCACTTTTCATTTTCTATCTTTTGGGTATAGTTTCTATTTTTCTAATCTAATATGTGTTTTTATCACATTTTGTGTCTGCTAACAAATATACACAGAGTTATCTGGGTAGTTAAGTTTATTTTCTGCGTAACAGAAAAGTATTGAAAAGAGATCTGTATATCCAAATAATAAAAACAAAAGCAAACAAACAAAAAAACAAACAAACAAAAAAAAAAAAAACATGGGATAAAGGCTGACTGAAAGCTGGCATCGTAAGCAAGAAAATTACACATGAAAGATAACGTAGCAATGTCCTGATGGTTATTCCTCATCATAGTGCTATCTAAATAAAATAGCTGAACTCAGGGACCCACTCATGACAAAATTCCAGGCTCATTTTAGGAGTTGAAATTCCTCTTTGGAGTTGACTAGAATCCTTAGACCCTGGCCTGCGTCCTGCCTGACTTGTGTTTCAATAGCCTATGGCTAATATCTGGGGGGTAATTTAGAAACTGTGCAACTTAATTGAACTCAGCAAAACCAGGCACCTGCTAAAAGTGAGGTTTTTAATGTTCTCTGAGGGTTTTCAAATAGAAAGCCTGAGAGAGGAAAATGGCACTCTAGTGGAGGATTCTGTGCCAGAAAATCATGCCCCCATCCTGCACTATAGTTAATCTGACTCTAAAGCATTTGTCATTCAGTATTTGTGTTGGCCCATTTGATGCTGTGGCCACCGCCCTCAATCCAGAGTTGATAGGAAGCACCCAGCCGACTGTCCTGATTACAGCTGGTGCTCTGGGGACTGTCTCCAGATTCTAGTTAGACCAGTGGTCCCAGGTCTCTTAGACGGAGGATGTACAACTAAGCTAACATTATGGGTTTGTGAAGGTGGGTGAGAGGAAACTGGAACCAACTACTATTTAGGTATGATTAATTTCTGTGGCTGTGATGGCTGAGTGGTTAAGGCGTTGGACTCGATGTAGTTAATTTCTGTGCAGCATCGCACCTTACCCAGGAGATACCTATTTCCTACTCTTTGCTATCTAATTGTGCAAACTCATTAATGTTAATGCATTAGAGCCGTGGTGCTCCACAGCATGATTTTGCACTCCACCCAGACTCCCCAGGGGACAGTTGGCAGTGTCTGGTTTTGATTGTAACTACAGGCAGGTGCTACTGGCTTCCAGTACAGAGAGGTCAGGGATTCTGCTAAAATCCTACAATACACAGACAACCCTGGCACAGAAGGAATTATCCGGTTTGAAATGTCAACAGTGCCACAGTTGAGAAATATGATATGGAGATTTGCATATTCAGAAAGTCTTCTGAAAACCTTGCTTGAATTATCACTTGGAAATCTCTCAGCCAAATCTAGATTTTTTTTTTTTTTTTTTTTGTGGAATATCCTCTAGAGCGTAATCTCACCAGTCATACCTTGGCAAGTCTGAGAAAATGTCTCTTTTTACTTGGCTAATGTGGCTATATACTCAGAGGGGGTCTTCTGGGCTATGACCAATGCTCATTCAGGACTTCAAAGATAATTAATCATGTTGTCTAAATTTACCAGAGTAAAGAGCAGCAGAATAGGACACGAACAGTTTATCTCTACCTAATACTTCAGAATCTGTGATACTTATCTGTATTCCTTCTACCTCAGTCAGTGTCTGTATTTCAGTCTCACTTTTCTTCTTTTTTATGGCATTAAAAAAATTCTGGAATCTCTTTTCTGTTACCTCTGTCTTCCCCATCATTCTGAGTTTTTCTCCTTTATTTTTATTTTTTCCTTTTTTGCTTCTTTTGTCTTTTCCATTTCTCTTTTCTCTTCCCCTGATTTTCTCATATAGTATTCCTTCCTTCTTACATGTTTTCATTTGTCTTGTGTGTTGACCTCTCTCCGTGTGTATCTTTCCTCACTGTTTTCCTTCCCTTTTTCATTCTTTCTGAATGCTTCTGCCCTTCTTTTTCTTCTTCAGTGTTCTTTCTTTCACGTACTAATAGAGCTAATGCATAAATGAAGTATTTGCTTTGCTTATTGAATACAAATTTGAGCTCTCAATTTATATTTTTTTCTAAAAGGAAAAAATCAATTTATGTTTCTTTAAGTTGTAAGATCTTTAAAAATCTATCATAAAAATCACTATACTTCACTGCCTCCAGTATGAAGCAATGTAGCATGGGCCCTTGTATAGGACACATAGGTTTTACCTTATAAACACTTAATGAATTTAATTACATGTTGTTATTAGTGTACTGATTTCCACGCCATCACCAATTTTTACCTCTTAATTTTAACACACACGCCCACACCCCACTTGCAGGCACGCTAAGGTACTAAGAGGGTTCACTAATGACGGTGTTGTTAGGCCCTATTTAGACTTAATGATGAAATCATCATGGGTAGGAAATCTTCTTTTCTGCCTCAAATGATAAAAAGGCTAGCTGACCATTTCTCCCATGTATTGAGCTACCATTGGCTGCAGAGTTCTTGAACTGGCCTCAGCTTTGATCACAAATCCTGAGGGACTTTATAGGCCGAAGCCTTTCAACCTTCATTGTCCTCAAACAGTTTCTAAATGGTGGCAAGTCCCTACATTCTGAGAATGTGTTTAAAGCTTTGAAGTATATTTAGCCTTCTCCGTAAAGGCAGAGGCAAACAATGACTTGAAAGGTGACTTTCTAGCAGGCAATGCACCTCCCCGATTGCGGTTACTCTGCAAATTGTCCGGATCATACTGTGTGGTGCTCCAGGGTTATACATGTACTCATGACTCAAGAGCTATTGGTGACCTTTCATTGGTTGAAAATTCATTACATTTAAAATAGGTTATACTTTGACCAGAGTTTACAAATCTAACAATGTTCTGCTCTTCAATTTTCTTGATGCCTCGCAAAGCAAACCTCAGCACCTTGAAAGCTGATGATTTTTGAGATGGTTGTTGTAGCTACAAAGATGCCCTGTGGAAAACATCCATGAAGATCTGTATTTAATTCAACTCCAGTTTCAGCAGCACTGAAATATGTTGTCGCTCTCAGGCTCCTAGGTGGTTAAACTTACTAGGGTTAGAACTTCTAAAAGTAAATGGGGGAAAATGCCACATAGGGATGACCTTTTGAAAGAAACATTCCATGTCTGAGACCTAAAGTGGCTGACAGAGCGCATGGAGCCATAGAAGTCTGACAAAAAAGCATTAAAGGGCATCCCTGCTGAACAAGGAATCTCTTTTTCTCTTTCTTTTTTCTTTATTATTTTTTCTTTTTTTTTTTTTTTTTTTTTGCTGCTAATTGATGACTTTCTCTGTTGTTTTAAAAGAAATCTTCTTATGGCCATAGAATTTGAAGCATTGCTATTCATGAATAGACAGAATCTGACAGCAGGTATATTCAGAACACGGGGTACATTGTGAAAGTAACAAGAACTACTCTCTTTTAAATTTATATCTTACCCAGGCAATTTACTTTATGAAAATATGCAATCTATTTTCTACTATGATTCTTTTAAAAAATTTTACTTCAGGCACTTCCCAGCCTAAACTAAGTGTTCTATATTTTAAAGCCTCTCATCTCTCCACTCTCTCACCCAAGGCCCCCTCTGGAACACTAACGGCAGTTTTTCTTCCACTTCAGATAATGAGCAGAATGAGCTGCAGGTTTCAAGAGGATTTGTGCTATTGGTTGACAAAAACAATGAAAGGGAACCTGGACTCATTCCCTGTTTCCATTTGACTATTTCCTGGAAAGTTTACCATGTAGCCATTAGCTTATCTCAGGGATTAAAAAAAAAAAAAAAAAAAAAAAAAAAAAAAAAAAAAAAAAAGCAGCTTGGGTATTAGTCTGGTTCACTAGTTCAGAATTAAGATCCTATTACCAAAACAGAGGAAATACAGACCATTTGGGTGACAGTGGCTAATACTGCACATGCACCTCTTGGAGCAAGCCAGACAGACAGATCCAGCAACCTTTGTTCCCCATGCAGATTTTCTGTCTGTCGCCACTCCTCAATGAGCAAAAGTATTTCTCAAAGATCTCTGACTCTGACCTCATTCAGTGCTGAAAAGGGATGGGGAGAATGCCCTTACCTGATCCTTCTTGGTAATTCCTGGAGGGTACACCTCTGTCCTCCAGAAGCTTATTTATCTACCAGACTGCCTGTTACTCATGTTTTAAAACGTCACATTTAATGTTACTCAGTATTTTACACTGTTACTTTATTTAAATCCTTTTTTTTGTAAACTAAAGAAAAAGACAAAGAAGAAAATTACCATCATTCATATTCTTACCACCCAGTAATAACTTCCCTTTTGAGAAAAAAGTTATATTGTTATTTATAAAAATAATTTATGCTCATTGTAGAGAATTCAAACAGTACAGAAATGTACAAAATAAAATTAAGAAAAAAGCAAATCCCACTATTTGAAAATAAACCTCATTACTCCAGGCAAACATTATATAAGACATAATTCAGATAAATAATAGAAAAATAATTTTAGAACTATTGAACAGTACTATAGAAACTTAGAAAAATAAAATGATTGATTTTACTTTTACTTGAAATCAACAAGAAAAAGAGACTAAAATGAAATTAAAAGAATAGTTGAATCTCAAATAAATTTACAACAAAGGATTTAAAAGAAATTCTTCTTAAAGAAAAAATTATGAAAATAATTAAAATTTTTGAGTTATATTTTTAAAATAACATGTTTATAATTGAAACAATTGAAACCATGCTACGAAAGAGGAGAATTTAGCACTTTTGACACATCTTCTCAGCTTTCTTATCCTTATATTCTGGTTCTTATCACTTAAACAATTGATTTTGAATTTTCTATCATTATTGAATTCACATCTAGTTTTACAGTCATAATTCTCTTGTTATTTGGTAATTTCATGTCTAAATGGGTCAGCTTTATGCACACAAATATTTTTGTTTGTTCCTTTTCTCTGCTCAATTCCCATTATTTACAGTAATGCCTGGAACATAGTAGGCACTCAGTACATGTTCAGTGGGATTTTATTTAGTTGAAGAGTATTTCTTTGAATTAAGTTTTTTTTATAGAATGAATATTTTTATAGAATTTTTATAGAATGAATTTAGTGTTCACTTCTATGTCTCTTAATATAATATTTCTATTTTTCAGGTACCAATATTAATTTCAGTCTAAAATTGGCTGTTTTTATTATTTTTTTCTCAATGAGTATAGGTAGCAAATTTCTGAAAATTTTTTTTGTGTGTTTAGTAATGACTTCTTGACAGAATGCTTGAGCGCAGGAGTTCAATACCAGCCTGAGCAGCTTGACAAAACCCCACCTCTACAAAAAATACAGAAAATTAGCAGGGCGTGGTAGCACACACTGAGAGTCCCAGTTACTCAGGAGGCTGAGGTAAGAGAATCACCTGAACCCAGGAAGTCAAGGCTGCAGTGAGCCATGATTGTGCCACTGAACTCCAGCTTGAGCAACGGCGTAAGAGCCTGTCTAAGTAAATAAATACAGACTTCTTGGCATTGGTAACTGAATGGTATCTGGTGTGGGTATATTGTGGGTATGTTGGGTCACTTTGTAGACCTCAGTTAGTTTTCCTATATTTGAATGTTGATGTGAAGTTAGAGGCCAGCCTGATTTTTTTTTATCTTTTGTAGGTTAGTTTTTTTCTGCCTTGATATGCATTTAAAAGCAATCTTCGTTTTGCTTATCATTTACTTTCTTCATTAGAGCCTTTAACATTTTAATCCTAGTTATTTTAAGTTATCTGTCTCATATTTTCTGCATTGGTGTCATATCTGGGTCTAGTTGTGTTGATTCCTTTGACTCTTTGGATGTGTTATTTTGTCTTGTCTTTTCATATGCTTAAAATTATTTGTTGATAGCAACCATCTTGTGTAGAAGAATAGAGATGGAGATAACTAGATTGTATCCCCGGAAGTGGATATAGCTTTTTTCTTTTCTTTTTGTTTTGAGGCAGAATCTCACTCTGTCACCCAGGCTGGAGTGGAGTGGCATGATCTTGGCTCACTGCAACCTCCGCCTTCTGGTTTCAAGTGATTCTCCAGCCTCAGCCTCCTGAGTAGTTGGGACTACAGGTGCATACCACCATGCCGGCTAATTTTTTGTATTTTCAGTAGAGACGGGGTTTCATCGTGTTGGCCAGGATGGTCTCGATCTCCTGACCTCATGATCCGCCCATCTCGTCCTTCCAAAGGTGGTACTACAGGCGTGAGCCACCACGCCCGGCCAATATACCTTTTATTCTATGAGATCTTTAGAGCAAATGTTTAACTTAGTCTAATCTGGAGTTGGGTTGGACTGGCGATTTGTGGTTGCCTTAATTATCCTTGTGGTACCGTAGGCATCGAATACCTTCAGTGATACCTTGTATTACCTTGTGTTTAGCATGGGGACTGATATTCCAGTAGTTTTCTCTCAGGGTTGCTCCACTCTTAACTTTTGGCCGCTCCTTTGTGCTGCATCTCTGGGAGAAAGTATCTCATGATCTTGGTGCAGTAGTCCATTGATATTAGTCTGATAATGGAGGTAGAGGAAAATTGCATTTTTCATTATTCTGATTAAGCTTCAGTCTTAGGCAGGCACTATATTCCTGAGTGTCAATGCCGTGACCTTCTTTGTGCTCATATCCCTCCTTTAGCTGTAGCTCTGGGGCCAGCAGTCATTTCTGCTCCTTCCTCAGAACTAAAGATTTTTTTTCTCTCCCCTTCCACAGCGGCAATGGGTTTTACCAGTGCACTAATTATATTGCCCTTCCCCTACAAGTTAAATCTCTTATTCCATATAGTGATGTTTGGAAAGGTTCCAGTGAAGACTTTATCATCCCTAGAATGGATGCTGTTCTCCCCTAAACTATACCATGAAGAGCAACTCTTCGGTACTCTCAACAAGTTGGGCCCGAGTAACAAAAGTTGGCAAGAGGGTGCAAATTCCACTTGTATTTTCAACTCCATGGATTCTCACACTCTCTTAGCAACCCACATTTACCTCCATCAACTTGTTAACTACTCTAGCTGAATTGTTCTTACTGGATCGAGTTGTGTCTGCCTCAGATAAATATTTGTTCTCATACTGTCTATTTCTGTAGGCTCCTATCTCTTTGCAATTCTGGATCATCTTTCCCTAACCCCCCTTATCCTTCCCAACAGGAAACAGAAGCCTGTCTTTATATCTAAATAATTATTGTGTCACTGAAGTTAAGTTGTTCAGTACAATATGTCTTGGCTTAAAGAGTCTACATTAAATTTTCCTGTATGTTCTTTTAATCTTCAGTTTTCTCTTTTTTCAAAGGAAATTTTCTTGAACTACATCATTGAATGAAGTTTGCTATTTATTCATTTTATGGCTAGATTTCTACAGGAACAATGCTATGGTTTGGATATATTAATAGTTTATTATCTTTACCAAAATTTTATCCCCAGTATGGCCGTTTTGGGAGAGGGGACTAGTGGGAGGTGTTTGGGTTATAGTGTTATTATAGATTGCTCATGAATGGATTGGTGCTGTGTTCATTGCAGTGAGTGAGTCCTTGTTTTCTGGAGGTTGAATTAATTCTCAAGGAATAGATTGCTTTCCGTGAGAGTGGACTATTACAAAGCCAGGAGCTCCTCAGGTTTTCCCCTCTTTGCACATGAGTGTTTCCCCTTTGAACTTCTCTACTATGTTGTAACATAGCATGAAAGCCTTCTCTGGAAGCCAGGGCTATGCCCTTGAACTTTGCAGCCTGGCCAACCGTGAGCTAAATAAATCTCTTTTCTTTGTAAGTTTTATTCAGTGTCAGGTAATCTGGATTAGGCTGTTCTTGCATTGTTGTAAGACTGGGTAATTTATAAAGAAAAGCGATTTAATTGGCTCATGGTTCTGCAGGCCGCACAGGAAGCGTGGTGCACCCAGCATCTGCTCGTTTTCTGAAGAGGCCTCAGAGAACTTTTACTCACAGCAGCAGAAAGTGAAGTAGGAGCAGACACATCACATGGAAAAAGCAGGAGCAAAAGCCTGTGGGGGGATGGGGGGGGCGGTGCCACACACTTTTAAATGGCCACATCTCATGAGAACTCACTCACTATTCCAAGGACAGCACCAAACTATGGGGGATCTGCCTCTGTGAACCAAGCATCTCCTACTGGGTCCTACCTTCAGTATTGGGGATTACAATTCAACATGAGATTTGGCAGACAGATATTCAAACTGTATCATAGTCTGTTATTAGCAACAGAAAACAGACTAAGAGGGACAGCAATTATTATAATGGAAATTTTGCCCGATTTTTAAATATAATTTGCTTCTGTCTAGTTTCTTGAAACTATTTTTTAATCTACATTTAACTTGATGATGATATTTTCTTTCTTAATTTTTCAAATTCTAAATGCCTTTATTCTATTGCTTTCTTTGTGCTAATCTAACTTATTTGTCAGTAACGTAGAGATGGTGTCAATCTTTTCAAGTCACTTAAAATTTTTATTTTGTTTTATTTTATTTTCTTGAAACTTTTGTTGAAACTTCTGGGGTACATGTGCAGGATGTGCAGGTTTGTTACACAGGTAAACATATATGCCATGGTGGTTTGCTGCACAGATCAACCCTTTCAAGCCACTTTAACAAAACATCATAAACAGGATAGCTTATAAACAACAGAAATTTACAGTTCTGGAGGCTCAGAAGTCTAAGATCAAGTTGTCAATAGATGCAGTGTCTGATGAGGGCCTGCTTACTAGTTCACGGACATCCATCTTTTTCCCATGTCCTCACATGGTAGAGGGAGCAAGGCAGCTCTTTGTGGCCTCTGTTATAAAGGTACTCATTCCTTTCTTGAGGGCTCCAATGTTATGACCTAGTCACTTCCCAAAGGCCCTTTCTACTGATACTATCACTTTGGTGATTAGGTTTCAACATATAAATTTTGGAGGAGGCCATAGATATTCAGTCACAGAAGATTATTTTAGTCTTCAACTTTGTTGCATCTTAAGGAACTCCTTTTTATCTTATTCTTTTATTTTATTATCCAATCTTTGAGTGTTTGTTTCACTGAATCAATGGATTTATTGTTTTTGTATAACATAGAGCAATTATGAGGAAATTTCTTCTTTTCTGTAAGATTGACTTTTTTCTAGTTTACGTTCTTTGTCTTGTTTGATACAGTTTTCCTCTTCTTTTTCATGTAATGTAGTTTCATGGTATATTTCCATGCTCTGGCCAGAATCCAGATACCACCTAAACCTGCTTACCCGATGAGCATTACCCACTTGAACATTATACAGTACATTACAATTTTCCCAACCTGAACTCATTATCTCCTTCTATCTCACTGCTATATATGTGTGTGTGTGTGTGTGTGTGTGTGTGTATTCTTTCTGTTTAGTGAATCTTGTTTAAAAGCACTATCAATGATCTACTTTCTTAGAAACCTACAAGTAATTATTGAATCTTCCATTGTCTTCATCCCCAAGAGGCTCTTGCTATTATTTAGGCAGGATATATGAAGCCTGATTTTAGGCACTGGTAGCCATGATGTGTAAGAAAAGATAAGTGTGGGAAAGATTTGTGACTTACTTGCTGTATGCCTCAGGTAATTTAAGCGCTGTAAGCTTTGTTGTTTTATTTTTAAATGGGGATAATATTAGACTATATCTCATATTATGGTGAAGTTTAAGTGATTTCTGAATTGGATGCATGGAGATTTTTAATTGCCACAAAACAAAGGAAGATGTTATTACCTGAAATTTTAAATATTTTCTGGCTAAGATATCTGAGTTTGTTTTGACTTTTCTTGCATCTGTGCTCTCCACAATAAGAAAGCTTGCACAGAACTCATCCTTTTCATATACATCTATACTAGTAAATCAGGGAAGCCAAGGCTTGTCGTCACAAATTTTATTTTTCCCACCCGGATTAGTGGGCAGATCACCAAATACACAGTGATTTTATGCCCAGGAAACCTAAAGAATCATAGATCAGTTGGCAGACAGACTGTGAAACATGGAATGTTTATGGCGATCTGTGTTGTACAATCATATGAGATAGATTGCATATATAATGCTCATCAGTGTGGAATCATCTGGGGAAGCATCTGCTGAATTTTGTTTGCCAGCTTGAGGAAAAGATATTGCCAAAAGGCTGGCAAAGGCATTTATGCTTTTAGTGTATGATGCAAATTTATACTTTTTACTATGACTCCTGGAGTGAAAGTGAGGCTGCACCTCCCCAGAAAAGTAACCACCGGGCCACACCCTCCAATCTACACTCCACCAAGATACACCATATGCCACAGGATTCTCAAGGGGTTTGATGGCAGAGAGCTTTATGCTAACAGAGTCATTTTCTTTAATGCAAAAGCACAGCTGGAAAATATTCTTCTTAAGCAATAAGAGCATCAAAGTGTGCATATTACGTGTACTCCTAAGGACATGAGTCTATAGCTGTGGTACTTGCAGTGATTTTTAGAGGACCACACAAATCTATCGGTAGAAGGAAAAATACCTTCTGAGATTAGAATGTTGCTAGTTTTTTTTTTTCCTGCTGATCTTTCACATAAATTACATATATAAAAATAAATTATTCATTATGAAAGTGTATCTCTGAAAATGCATTTTTAAAGAACCTTATCAAAGCATAAACTCAGGCTCAGACAGAACCATAGCTCATTAGAAATTGCTAAATTACAGCTTCTTTTTCATCCATATGATTTGAAGACAACTCCTTATGGTTTCCAGTACAACATAGAAAGTAAATATTTTTTTCTGTCTGACTGTCTTCACTTGAAATATCTCTCACATAATTTAATCAACTTGGAATAAGGCAGGATCTGAGGTTAGAAATCTCATTTGTTGTCTGTGTGTCAACTGCTTCCCTACTTGGGAAGCAGCATGCATTAGAGAAATACTCTTTAAATCATATTTTAACTCAATGTGAGTGGTGACCAAATTGTTTTCCACAGAGATGGTAACCTTTTGTTAACTTTTTTTTCAGTAGTGAATTCCAACATATTAAGCCATTAACCTGGTTTCATCCTCACAGAGGTCCTGATCAGTTAGAACAGTGGTCTTTTTTTTTTTTTTTTAAACTTATGGGAGATCTATTAGCTCTCTGAAATAATCTTCTTTAATGACCATTCCTGAGTTCCCTTTCGAGGTCAGGAAATATATTTTTTAAGTCTCTTAAGGTTTTCAATATCCCACTCTTACTTTTCTCAAATTTTGGAGGAACTATGTTTTTACCTCGATTTTTCCCTTTTTAATAAAAATAATCATTTCCCTATTCTCTTCCTTGTATTTAGTAATGGCTTTAAACAGATCTTCATCATTAAATCCACAATCAAAATTTTTTACTTCCTTTAATAGTATGACTCCATTTTGAAACTTCTTGGCCATGGATGAATTACGAAAATGTTTCTTCCTGATTTGTCACTGTGTTATAAATGTCTTGTCATGAGCCAGTTGCATATGTCATAACCTTAGTCTGGATTGCTCTACCAGTGTTGTGACTGTACTCATCTTTCCTAATGTTCATATCTAAACGTAATACAAGGTGATGTCTTGTCCTGATCAGTTTCAACTCATTCAGTTAAGCTTAGGCTTTATGGAATCTGACTTCATTCCTGAGCGTTTTAGAAAAAGGTAGGATATTTGGCACAAAGCTACTTTATGGGGTTCTTCTTGTTTGCACATATAATCTCATTTGAATCAACCAATATTTTATAATATTTGAAAATTTGGAATTATAATATTAGCATATATATGTGAAAGATTAGCGTGTACATTATACTGAGTGAAAAATTTGGGTACGTGTTTTGAGTAAGAGATTAAGTAAATGACTGGAAAATAGCAGATATTCCATTACTCGTCTATTGAAACATAAATGCTTTTGAACAACTTAGAGATCTAAAGAATCTTACTGTCAATGTGACAAGGTCAGCAGATGCCCTGTAACTGATTTAATATTTTAAAGAGTTGTAACCTTTGACCAATTTTCAGAGAAATATTAAATTGTTGGCCATTTAGTAACAGTAAATTACTTTTTAAAACTTATTCAATGATAACTGATTAGTCTAAAAGCAGAAAATTCCCACTAATATAGAGGTTTAACCTCTTTCTTTCCTGCTCTTAGATCATCATTTGCATGTCTTATTATGCTACAATACTTGGAAAATGCTATAGGTAACATACTTAAAAATAATGGCTGGGCTTTACATATATCTGCCAGAAACTACAAGGAGTCTAAAACTAATACCCATTAGGAAACAAGACTGTCTAGTTTGTAGTATGTTCATTCAGATTGTTTGATCTAGGAAGTCATTAAAGTATGATGCTTTATTTTCATTTCCACTACATTAAATTCTTGTTTAGATTGACTACAATTTATCTTTCTTGTGGTTTTATGTAGCTTCGGCTTTCCCAGAGTGCAAATGAATTTGTAAGCAATAATAGAAGTCAAGGCTTTGAGGATTAGAGGGATTATTTTAGTCTTTGATAGATATAAAAAGTCATGATGACCCCCCATTAAAGGACAAATAGCATTTAAACTCTTCACCATATGGTTATTGGTTATATTCCTAACGGGTGTACCTACTAGATATGAAAAATTAGATGACATTATCAGGAAGAATCAGTGCAATTAGGATTGTGGATGATTCTGGAACCTGTAGAAAAGATTTCATATTCATGATGTTTCCCATATCTTCTTTACAAACTAAATTTTTATTTACCAAGAACTTTCCACATCACTCCTCCCTCCAAGCCAACATTAGCAGTTAAGAGATTGTTTTCTCCACTCTTCAAGCAAAATGTAGCAGTCAGGAAGTTACTATTTTCATATAACTTCCAGATAGTATGCTGATTTTTTGTTGTTGCATGATGTTCACTCTCTGTGACCCCTGCAATCGACAACAACAAAAAAAGCATGGACAGATTACTGTAGGAAATTCTTGCTAATTATCCTTCCATTCTGTGCAAGTCATGGTATAATGAACTGTGACATACAAAGGGAATAAATGGCAATTCTTTCTTTTGAGGAGATCATAGCCTGTAATTTTGCACACGAGGCCTTCTTATATGAACAATTTTCATGTGGATAACACTATTTATGTATCAAATCAGAATTCAGTGACCATTATCTATGACTGCTTTCATATTACAAAAGAAGAGTTGAATAGTTGGATCAAAGACCATGTTTGTATAGTCTGCAAATCCTATAGTATTTGCTATCAGGCTTTGTTCAGAAAAAGTTGCTGGACCTTTTCCTAATGGGTTAACATAAAAAAGGCAGGGGAAGTAAGCTTGGTTTATAAAGATAGATTCATTCATAAACATCATGACTTTAAATTAATTGTAGGATATCTAAATGTAAACATATGGTAGGTAGTTGATGAGACTCTAGAACTTACAAATATGTTCAAGGCTAAGCCTATTGTTTTAATCACCATCCAGTAGAAGTACTATGGTTAATGTATTATAAACAGGGAATATACACTCTGATGGAGATTTGTAATGATGAATAAGAACAAACAGAAAAGTCGAAGTGTGATCTGAAGGCTTTTGAAATCTTGGAAGTGTACGTCTGAGTACTGAAAATAGCTCACATTATAGGAAGTCAAGGAATGAGAGTTGAGAATATAAAACCATATTCAGGAAATTTGGTTGTAAACAGCAAGAAAGAAATATGAGTGTAACTTGAGGAGCTCATGAGTCACATGAAGATTTATTTCAAGATGAGGGATCCAGGCAAGTGAATATTTCAAGGCAGACAGAAGAATTCACTGAAGTAAGAATGATGAAATATTTTGGGAAGAGGAAAGGATAATTGAGTGTATATGGAATATCCCAAAGGAATTGGCAGTGGATAGGATTTAGGAACACATATGGAGGGGTGTATCAGACAGAACTCTGATTACAAGTGACTGAAACCTAGTTTAAACTAGTCATGACCAAAGAGAGGAAAACTTTATTGATCCAAACTGCTCTTCCCCTGCTTTCTCTTTCTCTCTCTCTCTCCATGTCTTTGCTTCTATGTGTCAATTTTAGTTTTTGAAACTAACTCTGTAAAAAAAATACAACAAACCATGATTTTTCAGCTGCTCTTACACTCATATCCTTGCAAAGTCTTATCCTGAGAAGAAAGGCTATGTTTGGGAAAATTATTTTAAAAACCTCTCTGTTTGGCTCAATTTGATTCACATGCTATTCCCTGGAGCAAACAACCTAGGCCTTATCCCACGATGAGTGAGGATGCGGAATCTTCTCAGTGCCATCTTAAGTCATCTGTCCACCCCTCAGAGTAATCACTGTTGCTCAGGCATTGAGGTATAACTATTGGCTCCACTCAGACCAGATGTTGTCCTTTAGATCTAGCACTGTGTCTGAGATAATGGCAGGGTTCCAATTCAAAACTCTTCTTAGAACAAAGAAAATGGAGAGGTGGTGGATGATGCAGATTTCTCCCTTGAGGTAGTCGTTATGAACTGGCAGCCACTGTGATCTGCGACTCTTATAATTAAAGCTGATTGTCATGAGTATATTCCTTATTGGCTTGATTGGTTGTGGCTAGTGTCTATTCTGATTGGTTGCGGAATCTGTTGTAATTGGTAAAACCGTTTTTCGAATATTTTAAATATCATTTCTGTTTATAAGAGGCCAGTCACAGAAATAAGTCATGCCATTTATATCTTAAGATAAGAAAGAAAAAAAAAAAGAATTGCTATTAAGATAGTGCTTTAAAGTTGAAAATAAAAACAAGAAACCTTACTAAATTGAACTTGAAGAGAAAATGTACTAGCAGGTCAATTTTATTTCAAAGACAAATTACAACACTATACGTGAATACAAGACTGAGAGTTGGCAGTGATTGCTTTAAGCCCTTTTATACTTTATTTCATGTAAAACTCACAATAATCTCTGAGATAGGCATAGTTGATCTCTAACAATATGAGAGTTAGGGCTGTCAACCCCTGCACAGTTGAAAATCTTTGTATAACTTTTAACTCCCCTCAAATTTGACTACTAATAGCCTACTGCTGACTGGAAGCCTTACTGATAACATGTAACATAAAGTCAATTAATACAAAAATAGACTAGTATCTACATATATTTTATACATTCAAGACATAACTTTTGCTTAATTATTAGAATATTTCTAGACTATGCGATTAGTCTGCAAGCTTTTTCAAATTGTGACAAATCTCCAAAACATTCTCTAAAATATTTATTGAAAATAATCCACATATAAGTGGAACCACATAGTTCAAACCCATGTTATTCAAGGGACAACGTATTATTCATAATTTACAGGTGGAAGGACTGAGGTGTGCAGATCTCTTATGTCAAGTCATTATGATCTGTTGGTACCAGAACCAAACCAAATCTGTCTTCTTATCACTGTATTCTTCTGCCTTCCCTAAAAATTGAACAAAAAAGTGAGTTGACTATATTTTATTTTCTTTCTTTGTCTAATTCTTTTTATTTTTAAACATAAGCTTTAATTTTGTGATACTTTTAGATATACAGAAAAGTTGCAAAGATAGTGAGTTCTTACACTTTTCACCCACTTTCCTCTTAGCTAATATCTTACAAAAGCATGCTACTCTTGTGAAATCCTATTCTTTTTGTCAAATCAATGCTAATAAGAAATTAGCATTGCTACATCATTGTAACTAAACTGGAGACTTTATTTGGATTCTGCCAGTTTTCTCCACTAATATCCTTTTTCTCTTCCAAACCCAACCCAGGATATTACATAGCGTTCAGTTCTGCTTCATTTTTCCCCTTTCTTTCTCCTATTTGTCTCTCATTTTGCTCCAACTTTCCATCCTGTGGTCACATACTGTTTTTCTTTTTCCAGATTTTCTTTCCTTTCTGCCTCTCATTATTTTATTTTATCTGATTATTTCTTGCCACATTGATACACTCAAAAAAAAAAGGAAATATTTTGAAGGATATTGAACCAGCTTGGGAACTTTTGTAGTGGTTTTGTGAAGAGTCGGTTAGCATGAAATTTTTGTTTTCATTATTGTAGTGTTGTAATAAATTGAGAAAAATTGTGTTTCAAATCTATATCAATACAACTCCCTTTAGAACCATGACTTAAAAGATTATATTTGTTCTTATAGTTACTAGTTGAAAATCCAATTCCCCATAAAATAAAAGGTTTTTGAAAAAACAGATTTAAAAACCAACTTTTAGAACAAATGGAATTTTTAATTGGGTATTTCCATTGTACTCTATACCCTGGAAAATATTAATACCTGTGATTACATAGATTTCTTGTTGGGCTAGCATATGTTTGTTTTGTAGTTTGCTCTGAGAATTAATCAAAATGCAACGGTACCAAGATAGAGTCTTAAAGCCAAAGCAACAGGCATGAAATTCAGATTCTGGTGGTAAATTGAAGGCAGGAAACCCAGTATATCAGTAAACAGATACAAAAGGCATTGCATGTGATCAGCCTGAAGACAGAAGACAATTTTTACTGGGAATTTTTTGAATTTTCAAGTGAGAGATAGGTACATTGAAGTGAAAGTGATTGTGGGAGAAATTGTGAGGAGTAAACAAAATTGTAATGAGGGAAATGACCTTTAAACTATCTCAGTTAAAGATAAAAATGAATACTGGAGAAGTAAGGACCATGAGAAAAAGAAAAATTATATTCCACATTACAGAAACTTAAGGTCTTTCCATTTTATTTTGTTACGATTTATCTGAACACAAAATAAAAATTATCCTATAAATGATAAAATTTAAGTATCGCCAAATGAGGAATAATTTTAAAGCAATGTTATTTTCCCTTAAAAATGGTGGAGAGTCAGTTAACTGGTTTAAGGTGACATACATAAGTGATGATGCAGCTCCCAATGAGCCTCTGGGGACATGCTGTACTGTAATTAGATTGGCACCCTTCACAAAGTCGCTTTCTTGCTTGCTCGCACGCTGAATCTTTTAATTTGGTTAGCTTATAAGTGGTTCTAAAAAAACCCCACACACATTAAAAAGTTTCCCATCTCATGAACCCTGCAATTTAATATGCATAAAAATTATCACCATCTTTTGCTTATTTTATTTTTTTCCAAGACACTGATTTTAAACTGATCATTTAAACTAATAGTGCTCACAAAATACTGTACAACCGATCCCACCACGTGGATTACTTTTATTATTGGGTTTCTGCAACAATGGGCCTCTGTTTCATCCTAGAAGGTAGTGCTCATGTGCATGCTTCGTTTGGTGTGACATATTTCAAGCAATGTTAGCACATAGCAGATAGACAACTTTTTAATACACAAAGTGAGGTGTTGGCAACAACAGATGCCTGAGAGAAAACAAAGAAACTCTCAGGTAGGCTGGATGTTTACCATACAGAATCAAAGGGTGAGCAAAATTTCGAAGGAAAAAAATATCATTCTCAGCAAACTAACACAAGAACAGAAAACCAAACACTTCATGTTCTCACTCATAGGTGGGAGTTGAACAATGAGAACACATGGACAGGACACGGAGCAGGGAACATCACACACCGGGGCCCATCGGAGGGTGGAGGGCTGGGGAGGGATAACATTAGGAGAAATACCTAATGTAGATGATGGGTTGATGGGTGCAGCAAACCACCATGGCATGTGTATACCTAGGTAACAAACCTGAACATTCTGCACATGTATCCTAGAACTTAAATTATATATATATATATATAAATTTTTTTTTTTAAAGAAATTGTGTGGCTGTACCTTACTTTAATTTTTCTCTTTAAATGCAAGGAGAAGATACAGAATAGTGCAGGACTTCCAGGAAGTGAAAAAGATTTTTCAGCTAGATGTTGTTTAATGGAAATTGTCAGTGATACCACTTGGGAATGAAAATGTGTGCTATCTGTTTGCAGCATCAGAAGGAAGGCAGCTTTTATTATGCAAGAAAGAGCTGCATGTACCCAGTGAGGCTTGCAGCTTTTATTCTAATTAACCCTGTTCATTGGGTTGGCAATCTTTAGTGAGAAGTGGGCCAATCTCTAGTGAGAAGTGATGTGATTAATGCTAGGAATCGAGTTATAGGTAGTAGAAATTTGTCCTAGGAGCTCACATGAGCATTTCAGAGAAAACTTTAGAGTAGAAGCTCTAAAAATATCAATAGTATGAAAGATAATCAGAATGCAAACGGAGTCATTTGTGTTCAAAAACAAAACAAACAAACAAGCAAAGCTCCTGACAAATACAGTCGGGGAAGTCTGTGAAGAGAAGGTTCTCGTGTTTATATTTCTGATAAGAAAACCATCACAAAAGACCACAAAACCTGCAACTTTGCACAAACACCATTGTAATATTACACAAAAAAATACTGCTGCAAGGACATCTGCTCCGCAATTGCCTGTTCAACCTCATACTGGTGTCATCCTTGTTATTGATTTGTAGCCAAGGTTAATGATCTTAAAGCAATCATGCAATTCTTCTCATGTTTCCTTTAAAAACCTTAGTCTTCCTTTATATCCTGAATATGTACATAGTTTACTATGGTATGTGTAGTCCCATTGCAATACTCTATTCCCATATAAATAGTGTTTTATTTTAGATAGCCACTCTCTGTTTATTATTTAGGTTGACAATAGAAACATTATCAGTAACCAGCTTTTAACCAATGCTTACTATGTATCAGAACATAGGTATACTAGCTCCTTGCTGCCATGATCAGTACTATCAGTCCAGCCTCATCTAGAAGTGCTTAGTCGGTTCAGGCTACTATGACAAAGTACCATAGACTAGGTGGCTTATAAACCACATTCTCACAGTTCTGGAGGCTGGCAGTTCCAGATCAGGTGCCAGCATGATGGGGTTCTGGTGAAGACTCTCTTCTGGGTTACAGATTGTCAACTTCTCGTTATGTCCCTACATGGCAGAAAGAGGGATGAAGAGCTCTCTAAGGTCTTTTTTATAAGGGCACTAGTTCCATTTATAAGAGCTCTACATTCATGTATTTATCACCTCCTAAAAGTTCTACCTTCTAAAACCATCATATTAGGTGTTAGAATTTCAACTTATAAATATGAGGAGAGCATATTCGGTCCACAGCAGGCAGCTTGATAGAAATGCAGAATCTCAGGCCCCATTCCTGACTTGCTGCTTCAAATTCAGCCTTTTAACAAGATCCTCAGGTGATGCACCTACACATTAAAGTTTGAGAATCACTTCGGAAGAAACTTTACAAAATTCACCTCAAGATTTATTATTTAACTTAAGAGGCCACATTTATCTCTAGTATAAAGACTAAGCAGGCGTTTCTTGGAGATCCCAATGTATAAATAAATTTACTTGTGAGACTTGTAGATTTTGGTGTGTATCCTCATTACACAGGAGCATGAGCTGCTAAAATGTGAGGTTCCTCACTCAATATTCTAATCTAGTACTTAGTGTAATATTTGGAGGTGGGGTATAGTCTGGGTGGTGTAGGCTGTTCTGTCCTCTTGCTTTAACATTTGTATACAGGAAAAGTCATGAGGAAAGAATGGGCTGTGGATGGAATCACAGAAGTAAAGACTGAAGGCAGTTGAAATGAGAGGAGAAAGAAGATGCATTTTTTTTGTTTTGGAAACAGTAATGGGCTTAAGAGCAGAGTATGCTGATCTGAGCCTGCAGATACATTTTAATATTGACTGGCAGAATCATTGTCTCCCTTAATGATAGCTTCCATGAGTCTCTGCCACTTCCATAGCCTCTTGTGCGTGTGAGTACATGGGTGAAGAGGGGTGCTTTTATGGAGAAAAGAACACCACTGATTTTTCATTTAGTCTCTGTCTTCTCTGCAGACCAGAAGGGCAAGCCTTCTTACTCTCCATTTACATTGAACATCTTTAGCTTTGTAATAAACAGATTTTTTTTTGCAGCAGTGCTTTTATTGGTAGTTTTTGAAGTAAAAAGTTGCTGCTTTCTCCTCAAATATATCCTGTTTCTATCGACTTAATGGTTTTCTTATTTTTTCCTGGAGTCCCTTCTCGTGTCACTTATTTCCTAGTAATAAGTGTGCATTTTACCTGGAGGCAGCAGCAAAATCTAACTCTGGTCTTCAAGTATACAAGCACTGGGGGAGGTGGTGGGAGGACATTACATGAAAGTAAAAAAAGCAAGATGAAATTAGAAATGAAATAAGGTGAATAAATAAATCATGAAAAGGGGAAGGAACACTCAGCCATAACTAGCTGAGGAAAAAATGATGGAAAAATTGTTACATGGTCTCAATATTAATTATTTCCTATTTGGATATAAAAGTTTTCATGCCTACTTTTGCTATTATTCCTGACAGTCAATGAACAGAACACAGAACACAATTTATTCTAAATTGCAGCAAGTATGGAAGAATATTCCAGGTTTCTTCTAGTTCTTCTTCCTCATCACCTTCTTCTGAAAGAATAAGCTGAGCACCACAACAGAGTGGCTTCTCCGGAGAGATTTATCACATACTTTTGTTCTAACTGGGCTCAAGTCTGTAATTTGGATCTGTTTCATTCTGTCATTACAGAATGAGTGAAAATAGGGCCAAAATGAGCGAGAAAATTTGAGTAGTCAGCAAACCATTATATGTTCAGTTCTTCACATTTATGAAATAAAATTATTTTCTGCATCCCATCTGTCCTGATACAGTGTCATAAATTTGGATTATATGTCAATTATCTAAACTTACTTCTCTGTGATTTCTCCTTTGAATATAAATGTGAATTTTAATTTAAAGTCTTCTTATACACAAAACTTCTCATAAGAACTTTATTTCATCCTCAACAAACATCTTTTTTTTCCCCCCCAAGGTCATCTGTTTCACCACATGGCTGGGAATAAAGCAGGATGTATGGTTCTATTTAATCAAATTTTATGCTCTGCTGCCTCTATCTTATGGCCTCTGTGCTAATTGATCAAGTTTTCAGTTAAAGCCTGCCATCTTTGTTTTAATTCTTTGTTAAGGATTTTATCCCATTAGATAACTTCACAAGGGCAGAGCTCCCACAAAACCCTCTTATCCCGTCATTTTATCTATCCAATGTGGAGTTGCTTTGTGTGGAGAATACACAGCTCTTTTTTACTTCCTCACATTTCTGACAGTGAAATTTCTCCTTGGATTGGCTTTGTCTACATTCAGTATCTTTAAATTTTTGATTTATTTGTTCAGGAGGGGATTAATTTACTTCATGTGTTATCAGGGACTTTTTTTTTTTTTTTTTAATTCTCCATGTGCACTTTTCAGCTGTCTTGTTCAGTGGCAATTAAGCAAATTAGAAGCATAGTCTCCTAAGCAGAAGCTAAAAAATGACTCTAGTTAATAAATGGAAGGCATGTGACACCCCCTTTTAGGTAGGGTGCTTCTCTGTGAGGTCTCTCTAATGAGCTCTCACGCTACTTGATTACCAAACCCATTTTATTGTTTCCGTAGATCAGTTAAATGCTAACACAACTATATGTAACAGCACATGTGTCTGGTTATACTGAATACTCACTATTACACTTGATAAGCAAAGTTTGCCCCAAAGCTGCAGTAAATCTAATGTACCCTGAAATTTACTAATAGTGTATTTAAATATAATAGTTATTAAAATCAATACTTTAAAAAAAAACAAGGAAAATGTATTGACAGGATCAATGTGAATAAGTTTTGTCTAGGAGGGCTTTGCTCATTGCAAAATGATGCTTAATTCCAAAATGTGGAATTTTAACTTTCAGTTTAATACTTTCAACTCTGCGGGAGAAATTCAGACAACCCCATTTCATGGAAGGCTGTGAAATGCATGACAGGCTGTATTAGAGGTTTACTGTTTCGAGGTTTTACAATATGAAATTCTCAGTTTATGATAATCTTCAAATAAAGCGTGAACGCCCATAAAATACATTTCTTTTGCCTGCTTAAGATACAAAGAACAGACATAGTTTCTTACCTTGGTTTCTGCATCTTGGTTTCTGCATCTTGAACTCAGCTCATGCTCAGTTCAGATTGGGTCCATGGCTCTTGGCACTCTTTCTAAGACATGCTGTTGATCTGTGAGCGGTGGGTTTTGGAACACATAATATTTTGCTTCTACAAATATGTTTTAATGATTCAGAACCTAGTGATAATTATAACAAGATTTGTTTATACTTTCACAGGTCCTTTAATTTTCATTCACTGCCTGATAAACATTTTACTTATTGCCTGGATCAAAAATGCCAAAGAGCAATTTTAAAAGATCAGTATGGCTAGAATGCATGGAATATGTGTTGTTAGTCATTACACCTTCTTGGAAATTTGAAAACTAAAAACAGCAACTTGTGAAACAATTTTCAATCACATTCAAGTTTGGGGAAACAATAAAACTCAACTCTAAGCCAATGTGCATTTAAGGATATTTTCTGGAAAGGGATGTAGAAAGCTAATTAAGGAATAAGTTGTGTAACCTACTCTGAAACTTTCCTATATTTTAGGTAGATGTATACTTATAAAATTAAACACAAAACAAAAACCTTTAACTGAGCATTTTGCCAAGAGTCTAATTTCCTATTTTGTAAGAATATTCTGAAGTCTCCAGATATAAAACTGCTCAACTATCACAGTGGTTGCTTGCCTTAACGAAAATCATTTTGTTTTAAAAATTTATGATGTGTAGTGGCTGATCAAATTGAACTATATCATATCATAAATTCAAAACCAATTTTGTCTAAGAATGTACACTATCAGTTGAAAAGGCATTTTCCCCTACATTGCATTGTTTCGAAGGCAGAGACTTTCCCCCTTCAGGGTGTAGCAGAATCACTTGGAGATTCACATTCAATTGATCTGCAGTTGGATCCAGAAATCTGTATTATATGCAGTCCCCCATCATTTCCTCACTCCTCATGTCATTCTGATGCAGCTGTCTATGAAGACCCTCGGAGTACATTGGGAAGAACATGATTTTAACATGTCAATATTCCAGCTTCGGTTGAAGACCTTGAATTTCACCTACTTCCTGGAAGATGTTGGAATCTTAATTTATTAGTTGATTTTTTTGGATTACATTACCAAAAACTATTGAATAGCATCTCCCTTTTTCTTTGTGGCTCAATTTCGATTTGTTAATAACCTAGAAAGACACCTCAGCCTGTTTTCTTTTTTGAAAAACTTCTTAAAATGACCATCTTCTCTAATTTTTACTCAAATGAACCTGCTTTTGAAGGGATAAGTGATTTATTTTCTGGGTTTAGGTGATTTGTTGTCTGGGTTTAGGTGCTTGCAGTGATCCTTATCGGATAAAAAGTGCTGTGCTTTTGGGTACACATCCTGTCTTTTCTATTATTTACTCTCATGAAAAAGGCAAATAATTTCCATGCGACTTCCTTAATGTTAACTATAGCTTTACGTTTCTACTTCATGAAGGCAGGCTGTTTTTCTTCAATGTTTTAATTTGAAATAAAGTGACAGTTGCAGATTAGTTGTGTTAAATCTACATTTGTGCTGTGGTTCCCTGCTTGCTAGTTTCACTGTAAGCTGGAAGGGCACCATTTATATCCTTCAATGACTGGGGACAACTTTGGACCTTGGACGCCCAAGTTAATTAACTGGAAGGAGGAGATGAGAGTGGTAGTTGAGAGCTGGCCTTAACTCTTGCCCACAGACATGCTGAATTGCATTTCATAACAGGGAGCTGGGGAATTCCACATTCTTATTTTGGATAAAATTCTTGACACTGAATGTGCAACATATTCATGCTTTTCATCCCATTTCTCTACTGCTATATGCAGGTAAATCTCATTGAAGAGCATATTAGAATAGGTCCAAATAGCTCTATGCATTCAAGTACATGGACATTTCCATTCTTATCTGTTAGTTGAAGGGTACATATAAGAACATCTCTGCAATGCTTTTTTTTTGGGGAGGGGTGATCGTGTTGGGACTGCTCTTCAAAGAACTTTTCTTTCCAAATAGTCTTGTTAATTAATTATGTTATTCTAAGGAGGTTTTAGATTTGAAATGGCAGGACACCTCAAGGAAGTGGTTGAAGATAAATCCATTAGGTACTCCTTCTCCCCCAGTCCTAGGGCAGCCAGCCTGGCTTCTCTAGTTCCAGCTCCAGTGACAACAATATAGATTTCCAAATCCCAGACTGGAGTTTATCTTCACCATGGAAAATGAGAGGGATATGACTTAAAAAGGAATATGAGGCTTATTTTCTTAAGTGCTTCCCCAGAGAACCTATGTTCAGACCCTCATTTCCTTCTGAGCTGTTCCAACTCTTTGAACTTCTGAGAGAAAGGAAACTATATAATGACAGGGGAGAGTGAAACTAGGGAAGCAAGGGAATGCAAATGCCAGGGAGAACTGCAGATCCTCAGAACAGGGTTTTCTGCCTTTCTAAGGATGGTGGTTTATTTTGTCCTGTAGTTTCCCATTTGAAGTGATTTGGGAGAAAGATGTTGGTAAATAATAGTATGAATTTGAAGGAACCTTTCATTCAGCAGTTTGTCAAAAAGCATAAAGATTAAATGTTATGTTACCCTAAATTCAGAAATGTCAAACCCTCCTTCAATAACACAGTGGATGGAACTAGCCATGGTCTTGGGATCAGAAGAGAAGCCAAAGCTGGCCATGTGGGTACAGAGTGTACTAGGCAGGTCAGTTTATTTCTACAAGGCTCGCTTTTTCATCTATAGAAATGTACTGCCATGATCCTTCATGGTTCTTAGCCCTAAAAGTCTAAGATTATAAATAGAAGCTGATTATTTCTCCTACTTCTGAGATTGATAAGGGCTTCTCCAGAATAGATGCTTGCTTGCATGTTTCCTCTGAGATCAGAGGCGCCAGCCCTAATGCAGTGTGCATGGGTAAGCCTCAGTTGGTTTGTGAAACCAGAAGTACTCACGCACATCTAATGAATGAGTGCTTATAAGCATTTTCTGGGGATCACAGGTTTTTGGCTTTTTTTGTTTATATTTTTTAAAGTCAGATTCTAAAGGGAGCTTATGACCCCAAACAATTGCCCTAAAAATGAAAGTATTAGCCTATGAGATCCTTCTAGACAAGACCAGACAGGAGTTGAAGTGGTTAGGCTGATACTTTCCTACTTCCTTTCTGGTATAAGCCAGGATTCAAAATAAAAGCTTGCAGGGGATATTATTATCTTAATGGAATTCTAAAACATATTGTGCCAGAAAGTAAAAATGTATTCAAACCAAGCAAATCAAACAACCTCCCCAATGATGGCTGTATGTCAAAAGTACACAGATGCCACCAAAAGAGTTCCCCGTGGCCAGTGGTAAAACAGTCTGGGCAACAACATTGATATAGTATTGGATTATAATCCAAAGTACAAAATAAAAATCCATAAGTCTTATGCTGCCTAAATAAAAGATTGGACAAATAAATACATTTGGAAGAATAGGCAAATCTCCTGTGATTTTCAAATAATTAATGTAGGTACTCAATGCTTTAGAAGATAGAGGCTATTTTCCCAGTTCTTAAGTGGAGGCTAAGCATAGTGACTTTCTCCCAAAGAATTCAGTATGGGAACTGGATAAAAAATTAACTTCACAGTGGAGAAACTTGAAAAATTGTATCTGAAGCCAAATAATCAAGGTTGACATCAACAGTGGTATGTCATATTGATAGTATATGCCCTTGATATTATGTGATGAGAATAGTCATTTACTTCTGTGCTCTTCCTCCAAAAAACACATTACCCCTGCCCAATAATGAGAAAAAAATAAGATAAATCCCAATTAAAGTATATCTACAAGACACCTGACCAGTAATCCTCAAAACTGTCAAAGTCATAAAAATACAGAAAGTCTGAGAAACTGTCACAGCCAGAAGGGCCTAAGGAAACATGACTACTCAGTGTAATATAGTATCCCAGAAGAGAGAAAATAACAAAAAAACCCTAAGATCATCTGCATATCATATGGACTGTAGTTGAAAAAAATATTGTGTGTATTTGTATGTATGTATGAACACATGTCTGCAAATATAATAAAATTTATTTGGAATGTGATATTGTGCCATCACTAAGGGCAGACTCTAGAGGCTGATTTCCAGGGTTCAGTTCTGGGCTCTGTCAATAATTTTTAGCTGTGTAGCTTTGGGTAGTTATTTGACATCTCTCTTCCTCAAACTTTTAAATTGTAAAGTTAATACATATAAACATTTTAGGATAGTATCTAGCCCTTAGAAGATTTCTTTGTTCATTATTACTATTTTTTATTATTTATTTATTTATTTTTTAGAGACAGGGTCTTGCTATATTGCCCAGGCTGAGCTAGAACTTCTGCCTCAGACTCCCAAGTAGCTGGGACTACAGGCATGTGCCATCATGCACAAATGTTCATTATTATTCTTATTAACTGGAAAAATGAAATAATGTGAAAATATGAGCTTATATATCTGCCTATACAGGAACACTTGTGTTGAATCATAATGATTATAATTAACATTTACATAGTGTTTTATAGTTTATAAAATAATGGCATATAAAAAATATATATTATATATGTGTGTGTGTGTGTGTGTGTGTGTGTGTGTATGGAGCTTCACAACATCACTATAAGCTATTTTGGTACAGTACAATCTCCATTTTACAGATGGAGAAACCAGTTCAAAGAAGTTAAGCTGCTTTTTGGAAATCATAGGTAAATGCCAGAGTGGGGATGACATATTCTGATTTCAAAGCCCAGGTTCTTTAAAGTGTGTAAGGCTGCCTTTTAGGAAATATCAACTCTCCTGAAGTTTTAAATTAAAAAAAGTCCTGAAGATATTGCTCCAAAGTTTTGTTTTCAACATTTTATCATATTATTTTTCACAGCGCCCTTACAGTGATAAAAGAATAAACACTGACTTCTATATTTTCCAGATGAAAAAGCATGGCTCTAAAACTTTTGTTCTTTTCACATCAAGAATTTGTTAGAATCTGTGAGAAAATCTACCTTAAAGTAGAACAAGTTTTATTATTTGCTCCAAAAAGAAAATGTGCTATGCTTTATGCTAGAAGTTATAGGTGATACAATTATGAATACATTAAGATTATTGTCCTCAATAATTTGGCTATGTATTGTTTGGTTCTTCTTTTCACTAAACCTAAATTAGGCAATATATTTCTCATATATATTCTATGATTAGTTTAATGTATCATAACGTAATTGTATTTTTAACAACCAAATATTAGACAAAAGGTAACTGTGAAGATTTTAAGTTTCAAAAAGACAGATCAAATTTGTACAGTAAAAATTTTGCTGTGTTAAAAAGAACATAAAAAAAGTTGTATAAAAATGGGACTTTTGAAATTATATGCATGCATTTGTATATAATTTACTATCAATATATTTGTTCATAAAATATGTATATGTGGCATTCTCAGACCATGTATGAGAGTATACTGTGCAGAAACAGAATCGTGGAGGAATCTGAATATAGGTGTTTTGCGAGAACAGCTAAGGGAAGAGGGAAACCCTATTGGCAATAAGTCACATATTTATTAATTATTGTGTAATGAATTACCCCCAAACTTAGTGGCTGAAAGCAACAAAAAATAATTTCCCAGTTTCTGTGGATAATGAATCTGCATGCAGGCTCCAGTTGAAGGTTTCTTATGAGTGAGGTTTCAGTAAAGGTGTCAGAGTTGGGGCTGTGGTCTGATCTGATGGCACAGTTAGGGAAGGATCTGCTTCCAAGTTTGCACATGTGGTTGTTGGAAAGATTCAGTTCCTCACTGACTGTTGAGATCCTCAGTTTCTCACTGACAGTTGGCAAGGGACCTTCCTTAGTTCCTTGACAAGTATGTTTACCCTTGGGCAGCACATGGTGTGGGAGCTGACTTCCTTCAGAACATGACAGCAAGTAGGTGATCAAGAAAATCAGTCATTTTATAACTTATTTCTGGAAGTGACATAACATCACGTCTACTTCTTTTTTTCTTTTTCTTTTTTTGGTTGAAGTTCATTATTAGGTCCAGCACATATTCAAGGCGGAAGGATTGCACAGAGCATGCATAGTAAAAGGTGAGAATCACTGTGAGTCATCTTAAGGGTTGCCTATCACACATGCATAGTTTGTATAACGAAATATTGGAAAACACCTAAGGAAAGTTATCTTGGCCTAGGGATACATGAAGGTAGGGGGAGGTGGAGGCTCTATGAGCCCAGCTGACAGGTTGTATCCCAGATGTCTGGGTGGGTCGTAGCAATGTGGTGTCTCTTGTCTAGTTGCAGTATACAGAGTTGAGAGCTATGTCATGTCAAAGCATGGATAGCTATTTAAGCAAAGTCATTGACTCTTATTCCTGGGCACACAGCTTAGATCTTTCTTTGAAGGTAGGTGTGGACATGTGACTGATTTCTAGATAGAGCAATGTAAATAGAAGTTATGTGCACCACATTCAGGCAAGCACTAAAGTCTCCCATGCACAATCTTCCATGTTTTTTCCACTTCAGCATGAAAAGAATAGAGATGATCTCAAGTGTGACTTTTTAAGATCCAAGTTGAATACGGTAGAGCCTGAGAGGAAGGGAGCCTTGGCACATGACAGGAGAGAGTCAACTACTGATCAAAAACATCATGTGAGAAAGAAATAAATTTCTTCTGGATTAAGCCACCAATGATATGCAGTTCACTGATTATAAGAGTTAGCATTACTGAAGCTACAAGAGCCAGATTATTTGAAGTAGCAATCCTGAACCAAGCAGCTAAGCTCCTACAATGTAAAAGAAAACCAGAAATGTAAGAAGCTGGCTGAATTAGCTTTTAATCCAAAATGTCTAAGATGGTTCTTGGCATAATGTAAGTTCTTTATAATTTTGGTTAAATGATAGACACTGACTCAAGTTAGTCAGTTATTAAAGGGAGCTGATACATGTAAGGTTTATGAGATAGCAGAATTAATTTGAGCCTAGAGCAATACCCTAAATAAAATTTGAGATAATAATATTTTGGTTTGGTTTGTTTTGCAGTTGTTAATGTGTTGCCTCTGGTTTGGGAATTTGGAACTAAATAAACACGTAAGAAAATGAAAGGCCCCCGTTAGGAGCTTTAGAGTGACATATTAGATTTAAGAGCAAGAAATTTAGAGGCCCTGACAGCACCAATAAATCTAGTTTGCTAAATACTTACCTTCTGCAATCAGCTTTTATTGTGGGCCCAGATATATTACAGCTCTGCAGTTCCCTGAAGCATCTTAAAGACTTTTGATTCCTTTATAGGTCATATAATATTTTGTAGACTGGATCTATAGTGTGTGTTTATTCTCTCCCATGTTTGTTTAATTGCCATGTAATGAGCACCTACTATGTGCAAGGGAATATTGAGATGTATGGGCTGTATCTTTGAGGAGTTAAGTCTAAGGAATTTCAGGAAAACAGATGTTATCTGTTTATAGGCAGGCTTTAAGGGGTAGCCTCTAAAGTGCTAGCATTAACAGCATAATACTTATAAAAGAAATATAAATAAAAATAACAAAAATTGATGCTAATATTCATCTAATTTTCCCAATTATTACTACACCTCTTGCTCCCAAACTCTGTATATTCACATACACAAGATACTTTTTCCTTTTTAAAATTCTTTTCTAGCGTATTTTCTCATACATTTTTCCATTTGGTTTGTTGCTAAAAAAGAAAGAAAATGACACATACCAACCACATGGGGAAACTTTCTGTGTTGTTCTAATGAAATGTTATAATTCTGAAACCAGCAACCTTTTGCTTCTTTGTATGTGGCAAATGATAAATCTCAAGGAGCCTGACATCTGGCTGGCACCATGGGGCAGAGCAGGGCAGTGCAGGATCTCTGTAGCCTGGACGATCTGAAAGAGGGAGGTGAAGCATTTAAGAAGGAAGACCTCTTTGTGAACTGAAACATGTCCTGTGGGTTTTCAGAACAGTCACAGTCATGCTGAGGACCAAGATTTAATGGAGCGAAGGAAGGCAGCTCCTGTTTGATAATTGCTCTTCTATATTTATGCCACTTCTTTATTTTGTTGTTATTGTTGTCGTCGTCGTTGATGCTGCTATTTCCTCTATAGCTCTCTAAGCCCCTAGTTCATAGCCAGTACCTTGAGCACTTATGTCATGCCTGGCACTGGTCTAAGTACTTCACTTAACATTATCTTATTTAATACACATAGAAATTCCATAGGGAAAATATTTCTGTCGCCTTCATTGTACCAAAGCAGGAAGTAAGTGAAGGTAGGTCTAACTGTTACATCTCTAGTAAATGATGTGGTAGTGTGATTTTCATGGCTTGCCTCTTGATAACTTTACTTTCTGAATATTACTCCTTCCTTTTCCTAAAATTCTTTCGGCTATTAAGTTTGAGAATTTCTCCAAATACCCAAACTTATCAAATCACCTATTGATCTTGATAACTTTATTTTTTTCTCTCTTCATTAGTCATTATAAGGAATTTAGAAAATAGAGATAAGCAAAAGAAGAAAACAAAAACCACCCACAACTCCTTCATCCAAGAGCAAACAGTGTTATCACCTTTGGTAGGTGTGAAATACATATTAACGCGTGCAACTGGCGTTCACTGGACATCTCTTATATGTTAAGCCTGTACAGATATAGAACTTTGTGAAACTTTTTCAACTTTCAAGTCACAGATACACATTCATGCTAATGCAACCAATGATCTATTAAATGAGTAGAGAAATATAGAGAAACAGAAAATGTCTCAGTAGCTATATAGCCTGTTTTGTGAAACTGGAACATAGTTTAGGAAGCAAAGACAGCTAGTTATTTAATATTAATTCTAGGTGACATCTCCCCGACGTTGCTGCTCCCTACGCTGTAAGTCCACAATTTCTTGTGAGCATTTTCACAGCCTTCTCTTCTCCTATTGTACATTTCCTTTTGTCACCAAAGAAATGTCTTCTCTCCCCACTCCTCTTCATTGATATTTCTTTTTCTTTTTTCTTTCTTCTTCTTTTTTTTTTTTTAGACAGAATCTTGCTTTGTCGCCCAGGCTGGAGTGCAGTGGCATGATCTCGGCTCACCGCAACCTCCACCTCCTGGGTTCAAGCAATTCTCCTGCCTCAGCCTCCTAGTAGCTGGGGCTACAGGCACATGGCACCACATCTGGCTTATGTTTTTATTTTTAGTAGAGACGGGGTTTCACCATATTGGTCAGGCTGGTCTCAAACTCCTGACCTCAGGTGATCCTCTTGCCTTGGCCTCCCAAAGTGCTGGCATTACAGGTATTGCGTTTTCTTGAATGTAACTTCTTTTGCTTCAAGATGTCTGATTAGTGTCTTTTCTCAATATGTATCTCTTTTTCTCTTCATCTTTCTGTTATGTTTTTCTCTGAGTAGTTTACATTTAAACCCTCCAAGATATGACCTGATTGACTAGCCAAACACCATTTAGGCTAGTGTAGAACATCCGTAGTGATTGGAGGTCTCATACCAGATTACGCTCAGATAGAGTAAAGTTATCTTGGATTGGCTCAGAGTCCTGGTTTACAACTGTTGGTCCAGCATAATTTATAGCATCTCTTTTCACTATCAGAATGTTCCCAGTTTGTATGATAAGTCATATTATTATCTGGCTTATATGCTACTGGTTAGACAGTAAAGGACTGACTATCAGTTCTTCAATAATAGATCCAAGAGAGAAAAAATAAGTGAAATTGCCATATTAAGATTATCCTAATTAGACTGATAACAAAGAGACAAAGAATTAATTATCAGAATTCTAATTGAATAACATGATTAGTAAAATAGAATTAACTATTATTTGTAGAGAGCATAGAAGCAGGATATGGAAATGCACTTGCTTTTCAAGTGTACTCAAACCCTTTTCAAAAGGATCACACGCTGGAATGAAAATGTATTCAAGCG
This sequence comes from Rhinopithecus roxellana, assembly GCF_007565055.1. Taxonomy (NCBI): domain Eukaryota; kingdom Metazoa; phylum Chordata; class Mammalia; order Primates; family Cercopithecidae; genus Rhinopithecus; species Rhinopithecus roxellana. Next base: position 25,900,244 of record NC_044549.1, on the reverse strand, counting down.
ATTTTTAAAAGCTGATATCCTACGGGTTACATTTTAGGCTACAATACATTAAAAATAGAAACAAATAATAAAAATGGAATTAAAATTAGTCAAATCCATAAAAACTTTTTAAAAGTGTTTTTAAAAAGTGCCTAGGTCAGGGAAGGAACCCAGAGCAAGAAAATGTAATGAAAATATACATACAATATGTTTTAAAAGTATGGAATGCTGCCAAAATAGCACTTAGTAAACAATTTATCACTCAAAATTCCACAATTTATACAGAAGTAAAGAATAATAATAACAAAAAAAAAATGAACTAAGCCTTTACCTAACATATTCAGGAAAGCATTAAAACAATATGCCAAAAGGAAATAATAAAAAATCAAATTGAAAGTATATGGGGAAAACAATACAAAAAGAATCCAATTTACGATAAAGTAAACATTTAGTAAATATTTAGGAATAAATTACAAAGCTACAAATGATGCAAAAAACTGCTGAGGTTTATTGGGAGAATATTGAAATAAACAGAGAGGCAGACTATATTTTCTGAATATAAAGACTATCATATTCTAAAGATGTCAGATGTTCCCAACTTTCATTATAGCTTTGGTACAGCCTCAGTGAAAGCATAAACATGACTTTATAAATGATAATTCTAAGAATGCATCTGGGAGCATAAATAGGTCAGAATAATCAGAGTTTTCTGAACAAGAATTGAGACTTAGTAAATGTCTGTGTCTAGAGTAAAATGAAAATAATAAAACCAAAGCTTCCTTTTAATGAAAATAAAACAAAATAAATAAACGCCAGGTATATTGAAATTTTAAATACAAAATTTTATTTTATAGAAACAAAGAAAAAAATGACTGTTGACTAGAACGTTATTGTGGTCACTTTGTAAGTAGAAAGGTGATAGAAAACACCCAAATGGAAAAAGAACCACAGATTATACTACAGCTTTTAGCTTCTGTTAAAAAAAATTACAACTGGCTGGGCGCGGTAGCTTACGCCTGTAATCCCAGCACTTTGGGAGGCCGAGGCGGGTGGATCATGATGTCAGGAGTTCACGACCAGCCTGGCTAAGATGGTGAAACCCAGTCTCTACTAAAAATACAAAAATTGAACCCGTGTGGGAGAGGTTGCAATGAGCCGAGATCGCCACACTGCACTCCAGCCTGGGCAGCAGAGTGAGACTACATTTCAAAAATAAATAAATAAATAAATAAAAATAAAAATAAATTAAATAAATAAATAAATAAATTGCAAGCTAAATTAAAAACTGCAGATAAATTGCAACTAAATTAAAAACTTTCAGAAAAAGTGAAAAAAACCTTTAAATCAGTATTATACAAAATGTTTGATTAGCATTTTGAGAAAATTCTGGACAATATAGCAATTAATTAGAGGATGTTATAAAAGAGTTACTTAGCTCAACAGACATTTATTGAACAACTAACTTCTCAGGATAGTAGAAAAACATGATCACCGCCCTCAAGGTGCTTTGGAGCTGTTAACCAAGTAAACATGATCAAGACTTGCAAATTAGGAGAGGACTATTAATATATTTTATACCTATTTAACTGGAATAATAAAAATTAAATATAAATCCTTAGTATAGATGATTTTTTTTAACTGATTTATTCCCATTTCAGGTATCAATTCTCAAAATCTATTTAAATTTTTGTAGTTTTAAAATTTCACCATAATCCACATTAGCTGTTGAAAAATTCAGGAATGTATATTAGCAAAAAGAAAACATTGCTAATAACATCCAGTAATAAGTATAGTTAATATTTTAGTGTGCATTCTTTCCAAATTTTTAATGCATATGTATTTACTTATCAAAATAGGCTCAGAAAGTTATGTTTGTAATCTGTCTTAATATTTTATTATATAAGTATTATTCATATTACTCATACTTACAAGTTATAATTTTCCTTTAATCAAATTCCATAATAAATATATACCATAATGTGTTTGACTAATCTCCTTTTGTTGGTTAAGATGTTTCCAGTTTTTTCTTTTTTATCTAATTCATTCATCTAGTAAGTACTTATTCTATTAATTCTCCTAGGTTTTGTGAATAGAGTAATGAACACAGCAGATGTTGTGCCTTTCGCTGTAAGGTTTATATTTTAGATTGTGGTGTTGTTCATCTGTGCTCATTGGTTGCAACTTGATGAGGCATGCCCATGTGGGAACCACATCCCATTTTGCAGCAGTATGCTACCTTCCGGAGGGAATGCTGCCACCATCTCCCACCTCTACCTGTGGACCACAAAGCTTAGGCTCTCCCGCTTCTCTGATTTTACTGAACCTCTCACTAAAGGCTAAGAGAAATGTCTGACGTCACATTAGAGTCTTCTTTTATTCTAGCCTAGGGCTGAATTCGATGAATTTGAGTTGTTTCCTATCTTCAGGAAACTGTTAAGATCCAATTCATCAGGGCTAACATCTTTTTTTCCGTGATCATCACCAAAAATGTGATTTCTTGCAGGCATCAAATTGATTCCCACATGTACTGTATTTTTCAAATTCTCAGTGGTGCCTTTCTCCTACCTCAACTTCCTGCCTCTCTCCGTCCTCCCAAACCTCCTCACAGTGCCCTATTAATTTATCACTGTGTTGTAAATAAGTTTACCTATATCCACAGACACTTTTCACATGAAATTTTTATTTCATTGCTTTGAGGCAACCACCACCAGCCTGCTATAGGCTGCCTATTTTCTCCAATACTTAACTATCTTAAGGATGGATGTACAATTAGTGCTTGCAGGGTCATTACCGTATATCATTTTACATTTTCTTTTGACTTCCCTCCCTTAGGCAATAATTCTAATTTGTTTAATTTGTGTTTGTAAGTGTTCTTGTAAAAAAAAATGCTTTCTGGTGTTTATCAGTTTTTAACATATTAAAAAGTATTATGTTAGATATTTCATTCTGTTCTTTTTTCCAGTTAGTACTACATTCTTAAGATTCCTCAGTGTGGCTATGTAGAGTATCTACTCTCTTTTATCTTACCCTTGCATATTACTCAATAGAGTTTATATTTCATATTATGCCTATTTTCTCTACCAGTAAGGAGTGTCCAGATTCCCTCCAACTACCTGCCAAGTCACATAATTCTGCAATAAATGTCTTTTTACAAATGCCCCTTAAGGAGTTTTGTGAGACTGTCTTTGGGATGCAAAGAACTAGAAACTGAATGGCTCAATAATAGGCTGTAAATATACCTAACATGGCTAAATATTGCCAGATTGCCCTATCACTAGCTCTACTATAAGAAGGTTCCTATAACTCATACTTCCTTTCCATTTTTTGTATTATTCAGGGTTTTGTTTTGGTTGTTTGTTTGTTTGTTTGAGACGGAGTCTCGCTCTGTCACCCAGGCTGGAGTGCAGTGGCACGATCTCGGCTCACTGCAAGGTCCGCCTCCCAGGTTCAAGCCATTCTCCTGCCTCAGCCTCCCTAGTAGCTGGGACTACAGGCGCCCCACACCACGCCCGGCTAATTTTTTTTTTTTGTATTTTTAGTAGAGACGGGGTTTCACCATGTTAGTCAGGATGGTCTCAATCTCCTGATCTTGTGATGGTCCTGCCTTGGCCTCCCAAAGTGCTGGGATTACAGCCACAGGTGGTTTTTTTTTTTTTTTTTTTTTTTTTTTTTTTAATTTTTTACAAGTCTAAGAGATTTAAAATGTTATTTCATTTTGCTTTTGTATTCCATGGATTAATAATGAATTTGAACATCTTTTTCTATATTGTCAGCCTCTGAGTTTCTTCCTTTTGAGTTGTGTCTTCACAACTTTTGCTCGTTTTTTTTTTTTTTTTTTTGGAGAGATTCTGTGATTTTTTTTTGTTGTTGAAATAGAGAAGTTTGTAGTGTAATTTTGATATGAATCCCTTGTAAATTTAGGATTTAAAAAAAGTTTATCCCATTTCATCATGTAGTAATTAATGCTTTTCTTCAAGTCTTTTGTCTTACAGAAATCTTTATTTTTGATAGAATCAAAGGATTCATGTTTTTGCTTTATGGCTTTTGTTTTGTGACTTTTGTTTAAAAATTCTTTTTAATTTCTAACTTTATATTTCATACTAAATTTATTATCACATCTTTCACATGTAGATTGTTAATTCACTGGAATTTTATCTTTTTATGTGGTATCAGGTGGAGGTCTGGTTTCACTCTTCTCTGTAGAGTGAACTAGTCTATCAAAACCACTGTGGTAGTCAGCCTCTACAACAGGCTCCAGTGATCCACACTTTATGGTATTTACTCCTTTGTTTAATCCCTTCCCGGTAAGAGTGGGCTGTAACCTAGTAATTTGCTTCCAACCAGCAAACCATGGCAAAAGTTGTGTGCTGTCACTTCTGAGGTTAGGTTCTAAAAAGTCTGAGATTTCTGTCTCGTTTGCTCTCTTCTTGTTTTTTCTTTTTCCTCTGGGGAAACTCTTTCCTCTGCTATGTTGTAAGCTGTGCTAAAAAGAGGGCCACATGACAAGAAACTGATGCAACCAACAGCCACTGAGGACCTGAGGCTTGTCAGCAGCCATGTAAGACAGCTTGGAAGTAGATTAAAATGACTGTAGGCCTGACTTCCACCTTATTTGTGCACTATGAGAGACCCTAATGAAAGGATTCACCTAAGCTGTAGCTGAACTCCAGACACTTAGAAACTGTGAGATAATAAATAGTTATTGTTTTAAGTTGCTAATGTTGGGGGAATTTGTTATGTAGCGGAAATCTCTAATACACCATTTAATTAATCTATTGTCTTTTCTTTATTGAATTGTATGTAACCATATCATTGAATCATTAATTCTACTCATTCATTGCTATAGATTTGCTGTATGTCCATGTATAATACAGTGTGTCCCCCTGCTTCACCTTCTTTTTATTTTAAAGTCAACTTTGGTATTTTTTAATTTTTCTTCTTCATACTTTTTAGAGTAAGTTCACTGAGTTTTTGAAATATAGTTAGAATTTAATTTAATTTGTATCAAATTTATTGATAAATATGCAAAATTTGTAACTTTATTTCACTATAATCTCATCCATGAATATGGAATGTCTTTTCACTTATTCAAATCATGATCAGTTTCCTTTATTGGAATCTGAAAGTTTTATCCATAGAAATCTTGTATATTCTTTAGTAAGTTAATTCCTGGAAAATTCATACATTTTGTTATATTTTATAGTTGGTTGTAAAGAAATGCTAGTACAACCACTATGGAAAACAGTATGGAGATTCCATAGAGATCTAAAAGTAAATCTACCATTTGATCCTGCAATCCCACTCCTGGGTATCTACCCAGAGGAAAGGAAGTCATAACCTGAAAAAGATACCTGCACCCACGTTTATAGCAGCACAATTCATAATTGCAAAAAATAGAGCCAGCCCAAATGCCCATCAGTCAATGAGTAGAAAAAGAAAATGTAGTACACACACACACACACACACACACACACACACACACAAACATATCATAGAGTACTACTTAGCCATAAAAAGAAACAGTGGCATTCACAGCAACCTAGATGGAATTAGAGAACATTATTCTAGGTGAAGTAACTCAGGAATAGAAAAGCAAACATCGTACATTCTCACTCATAAGTGGGAGCTAAGCTATGAGGAAACAAAGGCATAGGAATGGTACAATGGACTTTGGGGACTCAGGTAAAAGGGTAGGAGTGGGTGAGGGATGAATGACTACACATTGGGTACAGGGTACACTGCTTAGGTGATGGGTGCACTGAAATCTCAGAGATCACCACTAAAGAATTTATTCATGTAACCAAATACCATCTGTTCCCTCAAAAGCTATTGACAAAAAAGTAGAAAATAAAACTTTCTAACTAAAACAACAACAAAAACCCAGAAATGCTATTACTTGTGGTCATTAATTCTTTTATCCTGCAAGCTTGCTGACCTCTCTTAAAGTGATTGTCTGTTAGCTGTCAGAATAAGATAATAATTAATAGTTTGTCTACCTGTTGATTCTGTCTTCTCTTCTAATATTTACACCATGTTGCTTGTTTTCTTCCTGTTTCTATTGCTGTGTACCGAACACTCCAAAACTTAAGGCCTTTAAAGAAAAATAAAATATGTCTTACATTTCTCTGGGTTGACTTGGCTTATTTGATTGAGTTTTGTCTTTGGTCTTTGTGTGGTTATAATTTTGGTCTTTTGTATGGTTAGAATGTTGGCCAGTGTTGCAGGCATCTGAATCTTCACCAGGATAGCTATTCAAGGTGGTTCATTCATATAACTGACAGTTGATATTGGCTGCCAACTGGAATTTCAGCTGTTATCTGTCTGCTATAGCCTTCTATATGTAGCTTCTTCAGGTAGCTTAAACATCTAGCAACATAGCAGGTACATTCTACGAGTAAGTATCTCAAAGGTAAATTTTATAGTAGGTCAAGTTGGAAGAGTATGCCATATTCAATTTGTCAATTAACTCACAGAGACTTTGATGATTCGAGGAAGTGGAAAGACAAACTCTGTCTCTTGGGAGGGAAGTAACAAGATCACATTGCAGAAGCCTGTGAGTAGAAATTATTCTTGTGAATATCTATGAGAAGACAAATTGTGTATTTTATTATAACATTGGACAGAACCTCCAATACAATTAAAAAGAGCAGAATTGATAGTGTCAGCATTCTCTCTGACTTTAATAAAGTGCCCCTATTAATTGTTATATATTTACTGTTGATTTTTAATATATAACTTTTACCAAGTCATGAAGTTTCCATCTATTTAATTTGTATACAGTTTTAAAATTCTTAATAATTATTTCTTGAAATGGTTGTATTCTCAGAATTCTCTAGAGGAACAGAACCAGTAGCATACATAGATACAGATATAAACACAGAATATTTATTGTGGGCATTGGCTTATGCTAGTATGCAGGCCAAAAGTTCTGCAACATGCCATATGTAAGCTGGAGAACTAGGAAAGCCAGTGGTGTAATTCAATCTGGGTCAGAAGGTCTAGAAAATGGGAGGTGGGGTAAAGGTGGAATGGAATGGGTGTGTTTGTGGGGGTGGAGGGTGAGTTCTTGGGTAAATTCCCTAGTCCAAAAGTCCAAGAGCCAGGAGCTCTTATGTTTGAGGTCAGGAGAAGAGGGATGTCCCAGCTCAAGAAGAGAGAGAGTGAATTCTCCCTTTCTCTGTCATTCAGTCCTTCCAAGGCATGACATGTGCCCACTCACATTGGTGACAGTGGATTTTCTTTACTCAACTTACTTATTTAAATGCTAACCTCTTACAGAAACACCCTTACAGATACAGTCAGATATAAAGTTTTAACAGCTATTTGGGCATACCTTTGCTAGTCAAGTTGATATGAAATTAACTGTAACAATAGTTTATTTTTTTCTACTTGGTTCTGTTAATTTAGAGTATTATATTGGTAGATTTTTTTTATATATATTGGACCAATTTTATTCTTGGATTTCCAAATATTATTTTGCATTGAGTTAACTAACACTCTTTAAAAATCTTTTTAAATAGTTATCTTTTTTGACAAAGAAGTATATGTAATCAATCTGTGCAACTTAAAAAAGTTTGGATGTAAGTATGCACTGTGGAAAACATCACCACAATTTATGTCATAAGACTATCTATTGCCTCCCAAAATTTGCTCCTGCCTTCTTACTTATTATTGTTGTTGTTTTCTTGTGATAAGAACACTTAACACAAGATGTACTCTCTCAGCAAATTTTTAAGTGTATAATACAATATTGTTAGTTGTAAGCGCTATGCTGTATGGTAGATCTCTGGGACTTATAAATCTCATATAACAGAAACTTTTTGTACTCTTTGACTAATATCTCCTTGTTTCTTCCTTTGGCAATTACCACTCTCTGCTTCTATGAGTTTGATTATTTTAGATTCATCATATAAGTGATATCATGTAGTATTTGTCTTTCTGTGTCTGGCTTATTTCACTCAACCTAATGTCCTCCGAGTTCATCCAAGTTGTTGAAAATGGCACAATTTCCTTCTCTTTTTTAATGCTGAATAAAAATACTTAGTTTATATACATGTCACATTTTTTAATCCATTTATGGATATTTCAGTTGTTTCCATCTTGATTATTATGAATAATGTTATAATTAGCATGGAAATGTAAATATCTCTTCAAAATCTTGACTTAAATTCCTTAGGCTATGTATCCAGAAATGAGGCTACTTGGTCATATGGTAATCTATTTTTACCTTTTGTAACTAAGAATAAACTTAACCTAGGAGGTGAAAGACTTGTGCACTGAAAACTATAAAACACTGATTAAAAAAAAAAAAAAAAAAGCAGATACAAATGAGTGGAAAAGACATCCATACTTATGGATTATAAGAATTTAATATCGTTAAAATGTTCACAGTACCCAAAGCAATCTATAGATTTAATGTAATTCCTACCAAATCTTAGTGGCACTTTTTACAGTAGAAAAAACAATCTTACAATTTATATGGAGCTACAAAGGACACCAAATATCCAGAGCAATTTTGAGCAAAGAAAATGGAGCATGATACTGGCATAAAATCAAATATATAGACCAATGGAACAGAGAGACTAGAAATAAAACTACACATATATGGTCAACTGATTTTTGGCAAGGGTGTCAAGAATAGACAATGAAGAAAGAATAGTCTCTTTAATAAATGATGTTGAGAAAACTTTTATACATGCGAAACAATGAAGTTGGACCCTGATCTCATACCAAACACAACAATCAACTCAAAATGGATTAAAGACTTAAATAAACTAGAAACCATTAAACTCCTAGAAAAGAAAAACAAAAACAGGAAAAAGCTTCTGGACATTGGCTTCAGTAATGATTTCTTGGCTATGACTTTAAAAGCATGGGCAACAAAAGGAAAAAACAGATAAGTAAGGTTATATCAGACTAAAAGTTTCTTTACAACAAAGGAAACAATCAACAAACTGAAGGGCAATCAACAGAATGGGAGAAAATATTTTTATACCATATATCTGATAGAGTTAATATCCAAAATATATCAGGAACTCTTGGAACTCATAGCTCAATGGCAAACAAACAAATAAACAAACCTCAAATAACCTTGATTACAAAATAAACAAAAGAGCTGAATAGACATTTCTCCCAAGAAGACATACAAATAACCAACAAGAAAACATTCTTAAGAGAAAGAAACAATGAAGAAAAAGAAAAGTCAAAACAATTAATGACCAAAATCCTCCAAAGTCTCATGTAAAGCATTTACTTGCATAATGAAGAAACTTGATATACCCCAACCGAGATATTCACAAATACTCCAAGACATATCATAAATGTACTTCAGAAAACCAAACATTAAGAGTAAATCTTGAAAGCATCCAGAGGAATGAAAATTCACATAAAGGGAATTAGTCATATAATTAATGACTCACTTCTAACCTGAGACTGTGGTGGCTAGAAGATATTGGATTGACATATCCAAAGTGCTAAAAGAAAATATACCAAATAAGAAGTCTATATTAAGTGAAACTATCCTGCAAAAAATAACATTTAGGAGTATTTGTTGCCAGTGGGTCTGCTTTGCGAAATGTTTAATACGAGTTCTTCAGCTGAAAAGGAAATTATATTATATAGCAACTTGAACCTATGCAAATAAGTGAAGAGCACTGGGAATGCTAAACATGTAGTGAATAGAAATGATAACATATATTAACAGTATACATAAACAGAGTACATGTGTATATATAGATATGTGATAATTTTTTAAAAGACATGACAATTTAAAGCAAAAACTATAACACCATTTGTGAATTTATATCCTTATCTAGATAGATAGATAGATAGATAGAGAGCTAGATAGATAGATAGAGAGATAGATAGATAGATAGAGAGAGAGAGAGAGAGATAGAGAGAGAGAGATAGAGAGAGAGAGAGATAGAGAGATAGAGAGATAGATAGAGAGAGAGATAGAGAGATAGATACATAGATAGATAGAGAGAGAGATAGATAGAGAGATAGAGAGAGAGATAGAGAGATAGATAGAGAGATAGATAGGTATTTTATGTAATGTGTTTCACTATGAACTCTATATAGATTAGCATAATCTAAATGGTATTATTTTAATACTTAAATCATTAAAAATAATCCAAAAAGTTGCAGATAGGCAAAAATAGAGAAATTTAAGTAGATATTAAAACTAAGGAAGGCAGGAAATGATGGACAAAGAAAAACATGTGATATATAGAAAAATGAATAGTAAACTGATAGACATAAACTCATACCGTAATTTATGTACACATGGACTAAAAGCTTCAATCAAAATTCATATATTGACCGAGTTTAAAAGCAAGAACCAATGGCATTTTATCTTTAAGAGATGCACGTAAATAAAAAGACATAGATAAAGGATGAAAAATTACATACAATACCAATACTAAGCATGAAAATATTGGAGTGACAATATTCGTATCAGGCAGCACTTGCTTCAAAACAAGGCATCTTGTTGATGCCTTGTTGATAGAAACAAGACACTTCTAATAAGAAAAGGATCATAATATCAGGAATAAAACAATTACCAATGTATAAACACCTAATAATTTAATTGTCTCAGTCTGTTTGTGCTGCTATAACAAAATACCTCAGACTAGGTAATTTATAAATAATAGAAATGTATTTCTCACAGTTCTAGAAATTGGCAAGTAGAAGACCAAAGTGCTAGTACTTTGGTCGTCTAGGGAGGGCTGACCTCTGCTTCCAAGGTGGTACTCTCATCCTAAATCCTCTTAAGAGGAGGAACTGTGTGTCGTCAAGTAGTGTAATGTGGAAGAGCAAGTAAAAACTGAATGCCGTGTGAAGCCTCTTCTATAAGAACCCTAATCTCATTCATGATGGGATAAGTCCCCACGACCCCTTAAAAGCCAGTTCTCAATACCATCTTATTGGGTATTAGGTTCCAATACCTGAATTTTGGAGGGCACACATTCAAACCATAGCATAAAGCTTCAACATACATGAAGTAAATATTGATAGAACTAAAGTGATAAATACACAAATCCACAATCATAGTGAGAGACTTAAAACAAGTCTCTCCATAATTAATGGTTCAACTAGACACCAAATCAATATATAAAAATCAGAATGCATTGGTCAGCCATATTTAGACAAATGATGTTTATAGAATACTCCAACCAACAACTGAAGAATATAATTTTAAGTGCACATAGAACAGTCATCAAGGTAAACTTCATAGTGGGCCATAAGAATGTCTTAATGGACTTCAAAATATTGAAATATTATAAACTATATTCTCTGACCACAACAAGATTATATTATAAATAATCAATAACATACGTAGAAAATACCCCAATATTTGGAATTAAACATTCCCATTTTACACAACAAAGAGAAGTCACCAATTTTTAAAAATAGATTGCATAAAAATGAAAATACAGCATATTCAAATATGTGGACTACAGCTTATCTTTGCTCAGAGAAACTTTTATAGTTTTAAATGCTTATATAATAAAACAAGAAAGTCAATAATGAATGATTTCATCTTGTAAAGATAAAAATGGAGGAGAGAAAAATTAATTCAATATCATGTGGAAGAAATAATAAAGATAATAGCAGAAACTGGTAAAACAGAAAATAGATGTCCAATAGAGAAAAATCAATAAAAGTAAATGACAGTTTTTTGAAATATCAATAAACTTGATAAAAGCCTAAACTCATATTAGCAAGCATTTTCAGAAAAGGGCTAAATGATATACTTCTTAGGACTTACTGCCATGAGATCTTTGTTACAAAAACTCAACTCTGTTGATGTAGCATAAAAGGAAGCATTTATTGTTTGTAAATAAATGTACACAGATGTCTTCCAATAAAACTTTGTTGGAAGTTTTATTGACACTGGAATTTGAACTTTACATAATCTTGGTGAATTATAAAGTGCTTTTCTACTTTTGGTATTTTTTCAAATATTTAAAATTATAAAAGCCATTCTTAGTCTGTGGATGATACAAAAACAGTTAGCAAGATAGATTTGCCCACGAGTTGTAGCTTACCATCCCCTGTTAGAAAGATTGATTACAATATTTAAAAAGAAAGTATTATAAATATCAGGAATGACAGGGAAGGTGCTAATACAGAATTCAAAATCTTTAAAACAATAGTATTATTTAAAACTGTATACTAGTATGTTTGACAACTTATTTGAACTGGAAACATCCCTTGAAAATAAAAATTACAAAACTGGCAATAATATAAATAGAAATCCTGATTACTTCTAATTAACAAAATGTATTGTATTCAAAATTTAAACTTTCCTGCTAATAAATCTCAGACCCAGAGACTTTCACTGGTAAATTCTCAAAAAAATAAATAAATAAATAAATAAATAAATAAAAACAAGATTTGTACAAAGAAAGAATGCCAATCCTACATAAATTATTTCAGAAAATAGATAAGAAGTGAATACATTCCAACTCATGTTATCATATCTGTAATCCTCTGATACCAAAACCAGACAAATACATTTCAAGAAAACATTACATGTTAATATCTTTCATGAACATAAATAAAACAACTTTAACAAAATATTTACATATCAAATCCAGCAATATAAAAATTATGATGCATCAAAAAAGCACTTGACCAAATCACTATTCATTGAAGTTACAAATTTTTGGCTAGCTGGGAATTAGAAGGAATTTCCCTATCCTGATTAAAGACCTTAATGTAAATTATATAGGTAATATACTTAATGGAGAAAAACTTTTTTCCTCTAAGAGTGGCCCCAAGGCAAAAATGTCAAGATACCTATTGGCAGTCTTAGCAATTTCAGTAAGTCAAAAATAAGTGAGAGACATATAATTGAAAAAGACCAGAAATAAAAGACTAAAATATCTCAGCCGGTTTTGACAGGTTGATTTTAAAATTTAAATGGGAATGCAAATGAAATAAAAAACCAATTTAGAAAGAACAAAGTTGGAGGATTCATAATACTGGATTTCAAGATTTTTACTAATGCTACCATAGTCAAGATATATGTGGTATTTGTGAAAAGATAAATATAGATTAATTTAAAAATAAAGAATCTGGAAATAGATCAACATGGTAAATTGATTTTTGAGAAATGTACTAAGGTAATATAATGAGGAAAGGGTATTCTTTAAAAAAAACTGCTGAAACATCCGGAGAGTAACGTTAAAAAAATGAACTCAGTCCTTACCTCATATTATTTAGAAAAATTAACTTGAAAAGGAACATACATGATAATACATTAAACTTTTATAAAAACAAAAAAATTAGTTTGCAAAAGACAGCATTATAAAAGTAAAAAGGCAAACCACGAAAGGAGAGAAAATATTTATGTTACATTTATCTGGCAAATAACATGTTTCAAGAATATGTAAAGAGTTCTTAAAATTCTTACATTTTTAAAGTTTTAAATAGGACAACCTGATAAAAAGTAGACAAAATACTTAAATGAGAATTTCACAAAAAAGGATATATAAATGTCTAAAAAGTAGATGAAAAATAGTCAGCATCATTAGTCATTGGGACAATGCGAATTGAAACCACAACGAAATGTCATTATATACACATTAACATAGCTGTAATTAAAAAATCCTAGCAAGAGTAACATTGATGAGAGTAAGGAGAAACTGGAAACTTCCTCATACATTTCTGGTGAAAATGGGAAATTACACAAGCACTTTTGGAAAACTATTTCTTAGTTTCCTTGTAAAGTTAAACATGTACTTACTACAGTATCTTGTACTTTCACAGTGAAAACATATGAACACACAAAGATTTATACATCAATGTTCATAGCAGCTTTGTTCTAAATTGGTCCAAAGTGGAAAACACTCAAATTTCAATCACTGTGTAAATGAATAATCAAAATAATAGTATATTCAAGAAATGGTACACCACTTGGCAATAAAAATGCACCAGGCATACACACAACACGTATGAGTATCAAAAATAGTATCCTCATTGAAAGAAGCCAGACAGAAAAAAGTGCACACACTATAATTCCATTTACATGAACTTTTATAAAATGCAGACAAATTACAGTGATAGAAAGCAGATCATTCCATTTTGAGGGTTCTGGGGTGGAAGAAGGAACCGACTATGTAAGTGCATGAGAAAATTCTTTCAGGGAGAGAAAATGTTGTGTATCTTGATTGCAGTAATGGCTTTAAAAATGTATATAACTGTCAAAATTCATTGAATTGTACAATTTGAGTTCAGTTTATTGTACAATATTGTACAGCAATAAGATTACTTGAATATAATGTTTGAGAAAAAATCTAAATGTCTTATATAGGGCAATATAAATATAGTGATATCTTTATATACATGTTTGAACATTATTTGGCCTATTAGAATTGTTTCTAGAAAAAGTTTATTATTTTATAATCTTAAATAAAAAATAGAATTATTCCACAAAATATATAAAGAAAATGTTATTTACCTCCTCTCAGGAAAAAGGTCCAGAAGGATATAATATATAATAATAATAAATGTAAATATCCCGAAGAAGGCCCATTAGGAAAATGGTTAAATATTGATTCATTGTTTTAATGGAATACTCACAACAGGGCAACTTCAAGTAAGTAGATACATAACATTTAAGCATATATAATATTTCCACATATATTATTTCATAGATGTATTACAATTATGTGAAACTGATGTGTTCTTACTTTCTGCAAATGAAGTATGAATAACTAGGTTAAGTAGCTTTTCCTTATATTGGTGCTTCTATATCTTTCCAGTTACAGTGTCAATTGCTATATTTTAAAAAAATTACTTTTGAAGAATTATATATTCAAATAAAAACAATACATAAATAAATACAATAATCTTTTATTTCAAACAAAAACAATAGTTTTTTCCAGCAATGCCATTTTTCATAAATTTCTATAAATATAAATGTTCTGAGGATAAATGTGCCTGGATATTTATTGCAGCACTGCTTATAAAGATAAGATATTGGCGTCACCATTCAAATATTCAAAAGGGAATACTGACAGAGCAAACATGCATTCAACGATGCTTAAATAAATGTAGTGCACTCATACTGTGGAATATTATACTGTTATTAAAATATGAATTAATTTTATATAAGTATGTATGTTTGTGTTTGGGGGAGCATGTTTGTGTATGGATAGTTAATTCTCATTATTTCCAGATTCCATATTTGTAGATTTGCCTACTCAATAAAATTTATTTGTAATCCCAAATTAATACTTTAAGCACATTCACAGCCATTTGTGGACATGCACATGTGCAGAGTGGTAAAAAATTTCAATTGCCAATGTACGTGTTCCTAGCTTAGACTGAATAAGGCAGCAGTAGTAGTTCTGCCTTCTCGTATTAAGCCTCATGCTGTAAATTAGTGTCCTTTTGTAGTCTATTTAATGTCACATTTTTCATACTTTTTGTGATTTTTTTTTTGGTGATTTGCTGTTTAATATGTTCCTGGAGCACTGTGAGAAGTGCTGTCCAGTGTTCCTAAGCACCAGAAGGGTATGATGTACTATTTGGAGAAAATATATGTGTTAGAGAAGCTTTCTTCACCCATGAGCTGTGGTGCTGTTGGTTGTATTCAATGTTAATGAATTACCTGTAGAGTAAATAAGGTACCTTGGAATAGAAACAAACATTAAAAGAAGAATGTAAGTTGATTAGTTGCTAAAAATTTCATGTTAAAAACTTGAAATATTATTTACTTGCCCACAGTCAAAGAACTAATAACTAAAAATTGTATTACCACTTTCTTTCAATAATTTATTTGTGATTTCTAGCCCAGGGTTTATTTCCAGTACAACGTATTATCACTATCACTGATACATATGTAGATTATATCAATATCTAAACAAAATGAACAAAAAATGCTATGTTCTGATGGTAGATGTGCCTATAAAGGAGAATTTTGTGAGTTGTAAGTAGGGTTATATATGTATTCATTTGTGTTTCCCCTTTAAAGTTAATGTAAAGTAAATGTAACAGTAGACCAGGAAGAATCTGAGGCTAATAGTGGAAGCACTACACGGATTTTTTAAAATTTCCTGTGCTTTGTATAATACCCTGGATTAATTAGGATAATAATTTATAATGGCTACCTCTTTTTGAGTACATGTTGAGTCAGCCACTTGACATATATAATTTCATATTTTTTCAGATGTAATTTAAGCTTCATTTCCCCTTGGATTTTCTTTATCTATTTATGAAGGAGGCCTGCTCCTGTTTAGTGCCTCAGAGGAGATATGAAGAAGGGCAGAAGGTGGAAATAGTCTGCAGACCTTACTGATTTTTATGTTCCATAAGTCAAAGCCTTGAGGAAGTTTTAGATAATTTTCAGGCTAAGTCAGGCAGTTTGTGGTGGCTTATGCCAGATACTGTTAATCTTTCCCAATATCTCTTTTCCCCTTCTTCCGTAGGAATAGTTACACTTTTAGTTCTAGACATTTCTGCCCAGAAATAAATAACGTTATTTCCTACCCTTCTATGCAAATTAGGTTTGGACATGTGAATCAATTTCGTCTAGGGTAATGTACTATACTCCAGATCTGGGAACCTTTCTTCAAAGTCAATCTGATGTACACTTTGCCTCCATTTACTTCTTTGCATCTTCTGTCTTCCTGAATGTAGGCATGATAGCTGAAGTCAGTCTGGCCATTTTGGTCCATGAGTTTGTCTTGGTAATGGTGGTAAGCAATAACAGAACAACACAGTAGGAAGATTTATTGTAGCAGATACATCCTATCACTTCAGGACAAACCACTGCTGACATCTGCGTAAGAGAGAATTGTACTTTTATTCAGCCACTGTCATTTTGGGTTCCTGTTATTCACAGTTTAGCTGATTCCTAATTAATACATGAGTATAGAGGTGTGGTGGGGGTGGGTGAGGAAAAGCAGTTGGAAACAAGTAGGGAGATTAGGTACTTTTCACACAAACCATAGAGGTATTGTCTACACTGGGAAGTTGAGATTAGCAGAAAGAACCTGCACTCTTTCTAAGCCTGCAAAAAAGGACTACACGGTATATCTATGAGGATGGACCTGGGCAGCTTCACAATAGATGTTTATAACCAATGAGTAACAAAGAAACACTATAAACTCTGTGGGCCCTATATATGTCATAACTCTGGGAGCCATTAATGATTTTTTTTAAAAACACCCATTGTAGGATATGTAATTATTCCTTTTTAAAATAATAAAATCCACCTAGTGCCAGTTATATGCTATATCTTTTGCATAAATTATTTCATGTAATACTCACAAGAACCCTAAAGGTAAGAATCATTATTGATAAAGAATAATTTCAACATTATTGATAATACTGTAAAGAAGCTAAGTACTAAAGAATTTAACTTGTTCAAGGTTACATAGCTAGAAAAATCACTGCTAAGCTAGCCTTTAAACACAGGCCCACCTCTTTCCAAGCATCTTCTATAATTGAAAAAATATAAAAACATCACTAAAAAGGAAAAATAACTTTAAACAATTTAGAAAATATTTTTAAAACATACTAACAAAATCCAAATAATTAGATCTTCAGTATCTGGTAATAAAGATATTGCATGTAAATATAAACATATAAACATATGTTTTTTATTTATTCATATACATACATATATAAATCTCATATACACACACAATGGCACTTCAAGCACTTCATGGAGAAAAGGAATTAACATATAAAAATAAAAAATATAAACTTAATTTCTCAACATAAGCTCCATCAAGTTCAAGACACTTTGGTAAGTGATAGCATTAGCCATTTAGTCCATCCTTAAATCACTGAGGTTTCTGGGAATTTAACCATGCCAATGCAATCTTTTTACATTATTAACTGAAAGATTGTTTAGATTAGGAAACAAAAATAAGTCAGAAGGAGACAAATCAGAACTATAAGGCAGATGCCTATTTATTTTCTATTGAAACTCTCATCAAATTTCTCTTGTGTGATGAAAGGAGTAAGCAGGAACATTGTCATGATGGAAGAGGACTCTCTGGTGAAACTTTTCTAAGCATTTTTTGCTAAAGTTATTACTGACTTCCTCAAAACACTCTCTTAATAAGCAGATGTTATTTTTTTATGACCCTCCAGCAAGCAAAATGCTTTGAGCATCCCAAAATGACCCTCCAGCAAGCAAAATGCCTTGAGCATCCCAAAAACCTATTGCCATGATCTCTAATCTTGACTTGTTCTCTTTTGCTTTGCCTGGACCACTTTCACCTCTTGATAGCCATTGTTATAACTGTGCTTTATCTTGAGGATCATACTGGCAAAGCCGTAGTTCATCTCTTATTACTGTTTTTCAAAGAAACTCCTTCAAGATCTTGACATTGCTTGTTTAAAATTTCCATTGAAACCTCTACTTTTGTCTACAGTTGATCTGGGTGCAATGGTTTTGGCACCCATCAAGTGAAACATTTACTCAACTTTAATTATTTAGTCAGAGCTGTGTAAGCTAAACCCCTTGAGATGACTGTGGTGTTGGCTATTGTTTCCCTGTTAATTGTTGATGCTCTTCAAGTAAGCATGAACAAGATGATTTTTTTTCTTGCAAATTGATACAGATGCTTTGCCACAGTCAGCTTCATCTTCAACATCATCTAATTCCTTCTAAAATGAGTTATCCATTTGTAAACTGGTTATTTCTTGGAAGCATTGTCTTCATATACTTTTGTAAAGCAATAATAATTTCACCATTCTTCTATACAACATTCACTGTAAATTTTATATTTGTTCTTGCTTCAATTTTAGCAGAATTCATGTTGCTTTGATAGGGGTTCTTTACAAACTGATCTTTCTCTGTGCTTCAAATTAGATCCTGTTCAGATGTGTTGTAACAAGTTAGTATACATTTATAGTGGTGAAAAAAATGTTTTGAAATCCACATGTAGTTTTTTTCCTAATGTGCATTTTCATGAACTTTTTGATGACCTCTTGTGTAAATGTATTACATACTTAAAGAAATTTCCAAAAATAATTTTAGTATTTTACATGTATTTTAGTAATTTAGAGGCAGATCCTTGTCTAGTAGATCTCGTGGTCTAGTATCATTATTACCAAATGAAATAAAACTAAACATAGTATTTGGACAGTTACTGAATAGGAACTTATTCCATAACATGACAATATATAGAATGAATAAAAATAACTTATATCTTGCTGTTTCCTAAATTTAAATAATCTGGCTTGAACCCTTATGTTTTCAGCAGTATCTAGGAAACAGAATATCAGTCATGCTTATTGGTAGTTACTGCTTCTTTTCCAGAATCATTCAAGAGTTCTGGGAGATTTACCATGTCCAGAAAAAAAGAAATTGGAAAATACTTCTAATTTTCTATACATCTTAATTGTCACTGTGATTTTCACTGCACATACCAGTGTGGTACATTCTAAGGAAGAAGCTCTGCTCTCACTGGACCAATCTTAGACACAGTTATTTTCCATTCTCAATTCACAAAGCTGTTCTACTTAGTGTAGATGACTACCTCAGTGTATGACCTGGATGTCAAACATTCCTTCTAGCCCACACTAGGTAGCAGCAACCCTACCTCTTAATTATGGCAGGGGTCAAATGCTCCTGCTAGTATGATAATTCCTTTCTTTGACTGCTGATGTACTGGAATAAGAGACTCAATCTGATAGTAGTCATGGCTGCCTCTGTTGTGTCCTCTGGTGGAAGTATCGTTCCTCTCAGATTGAAGACTTCCAGCTTTAAAGAATCCAGATGAGACAGGACAGAAAGCAGAAATTCCTAGTGGGTTATTGGAATTGAAGAGGAGGCAGATAAGACACTTGTCTTGGTTCGTGGACCCATGCATTTTGTCTAATGGGGATGCAGTACCATACAGTAGCCACTGGATTATGCATCCTGAAAGATATTGCTCTATCATTGCAGGTTGTATTTTTTTTGTTTTTTTTTTTTTTGTTTTTTTTTTGTTTTTTTTGAGACGGAGTCTTGCTCTGCCGCCCAGGCTGGAGTGCTGTGGCCGGATCTCAGCTCACTGCAAGCTCCGCCTCCCGGGTTCACGCCATTCTCCTGTCTCAGCCTCCCGAGTAGCTGGGACTACAGGCGCCCGCCTCGTCGCCCGGCTAGTTTTTTGTATTTTTTAGTAGAGACGGGGTTTCACCGTATTAGCCAGGATGGTCTCGATCTCCTGACCTCGTGATCCGCCCGTCTCGGCCTCCCAAAGTGCTGGGATTACAGGCTTGAGCCACCGCGCCCGGCATATTGCAGGTTGTAATTCCAAGCTGATATCTCACAACTCTGAGTTCATTTCATCACTCTTTCTGGTCAACCACGAACGAACTGTGTGGTATTTTGTATGCAGCCCCTCCAAATGCTGTTTTCTCTCACCTATTTATTTCCAATTCTCCAATCTTGCTTCTTCAGGTTACTGGCCAACCAGTCAAGTAATGAGACACTGCCCATAAATCCATATGAGTTCTTATCATGGATCAGTTTTCTCTTCACAAAATGTAGTTGAGAGGATTCTGAGAAAGTGTTGGAGTAGAAAGCACTAGGAATCTAGTTCCCCAATTAGATAACAATTGCATAGGCAGAATCTGTCTAATGTAATTGTTTTAGAACTCGGGAGTCTATGGAAGGCTTGCAATTTTTAGGGGAAACCTTGGACAGTAAATTGAAGTTAATTTCAGCTCTTGGCACAGTAGCAGCTACCCATCCTCCACCCCAAACTCCATATCAGGCAGCTGTGCACATTTCTGGGGCAGCTTGCACACTGCTGGAAGGATCCATTGGGTGCAAAATGGACGCTGTCCTCCAAATACTGGAGATCTGCACTGATCACTAGCTGATGCTTTTAATCACAAAAGTGCAGACAAAAAAGCAAGGGGACATTGTTTTTGCACATCCCCCATTGTGCATGCCACTCCTGCTTTATCTTAAGTGATTTTCAGAGGACTTAAAGGTCTAGTGTCCTACCTACTTTCATTTTTATCTTTTTACCTTTTTGGGAGCCAGACATTAAAGAATAGGATTCAGAAGCAACTGCACATGGGGGAAAATTAGAAAGTGGCTGCACATACCCAGCAAAAGTGACAGGCTCAAAAAGTACAGAAGAAGACCTTAAGTTTATACTGCAGACTGATTGTTGACTCAAATACAGCCTACAACAATTTAAAAATAATAAACACGGCTGGGCGTGGTGACTCAAGACTGTAATCCCAGCACTTTGGGAGGCCGAGACGGGTGAATCACGAGGTCAGGAGATCGAGATTATCCTGGCTAGCACGGTGAAACCCTGTCTCTACTAAAAAAATACAAAAAAATTAGCCTGGTGTGGTGGCGGGCGCCTGTAGTCCCAGCTACTCGGGAGGCTGAGGCAGGAGAATGGCGTGAACCCGGGAGGCGGAACTTGCAGTGAGCCGAGATCCGGCCACTGCACTATGGCCTGGGCGACAGAGCGAGACTCCGTCTCAAAATAAATAAATAAATAAATAAATAAATAAGTAAATAAATATAAAAATAATAAACACAAATATTAACAAAACCCAACAAACCCTGGGGAAGGGAAGGACCTGATTTCCAGATTATGTAATAATATTATATAATATACTAATATATAATTATTATTTTTTTCAAATGTCCAGTTTTCAACAAAAAATAAGGCATCCGGAAAAAAAAAAAAAAAAAAAAAAAAAAAAAAAAAAAAAAAACCCACCAGGGAAGTATATAGTGTATTCAAAGAAAAAAAAAAAACAAATAAATCAACAGATACTGACCTTGATAAAGATCTATGGCAGATCTACTGCACAAAGACATTAACACAACTGTCTTAAAGATATTCAAAGAAGTAAAAGAAGATGTAGAGAATATTAATAAAAAGATGGATGATCCCAAAGAAAATATCAATAAAGAGACAGGAAATCTAAAAAGAAACAACAAGAAAAATACTGGAATTGAAAAGTGTAATAACTGAAACGACAAATTCACTACAGATATTCCAAGGCATATTTAAGTAGGCAGAAGAGAGAACCACTGAGTTTGAAGCTAGAACAATATAAATAATAGAATCTGAGAAACAGAAAGAAAAATAATTGAAGAAAGGTGAACAGAGCATAAAGAATCTTTGGGACACTCAAGTGGACAAATATATGCATTGTGGCAGTTCTTGAAAGAGAAGAGAAGGAGAGAATATTTGAAGACACAATGGCTAAAACTTTCCAAATGTGAAGAAATACATGAATATATACATCCAAGAATTGTGACAAACTCTAAATAAGGTGAACTTAAAGGGACCCACATTGAAACACATTATAATAAAACCTTCTTGAAAGCAGCAAGAAAGATTCAATGACTCACATTTAAGTGATCCTCAGTAGAATTATCAGATATTTCTCATTGGACACATTGGAGGTCAGAAGGAAATGGTCTAGAATATTCAAAGTGCTAGAACAGAAAAACAAACAACAGCCAACCAAGAATCCTATATTTAGCAAAACTGTCCTCAAAAGTGAGGGGGAAATTATGGCATTCCCAGATAAACAAAAGCTGAGATAATTTGTTACCTCTATACCTGTGCTATACAAAATGCTCAAAGGTGTCCTGCAGGTTGAAATTAAAGGATACTAGACAGTAACTTGTTGTGTGTGTTTTTTTTTTTTTTTTTTTTTTTTTTTTTTTGAGATGGAGTCTTGCTCTGTTCCCCAAGCTGGAGTGCAATGGCGCGATCTCGGCTCACTGCAAGCTGCAAGCTCCGCCTCCCGGGTTCACGCTATTCTCCTGCCTCAGCCTCCCAAGTAGCTGGTACTACAGGCACCTGCCATCACACCTGGCTAATTTTTTTGTATTTTTAGTAGAGACGGGGTTTCACCGTGTTGGCCAGGATGGTCTCGATCTCCTGACCTTGTGATCTGCCCACTTCGGCCTCCCAAAGTGCTGGGATTACAGGCATGAGCCACAGCGCCTGGCCGACAGTGACTTGTTTTATAAAGCCACTGAAAGATGAATGGATAAGCAAAGTTATATAAATACAATAGATTATTAATCAGCTTTAAAAGTTATTCATATTGTAGTATATGTCAGAAGAAATTTTGGAATATTATGCAAATTGAAATCAGCCTGTTTTTCAGGGTTACTCTTCATTCCAGTTACAGTACAATAGCATCAGTTTTCAACTGAGACTGACATATCCAACAGACCAATTCTATGAATCAAGCGTAAGTTTATTCTTTTTTTTTTTTTTTTTTTTTTTTTTTTGTAGAAACAGGGTTTTGCCATGTTGCCCAGGCTGGTCTCGAACTCTTGTCTTGGCCTGTCTGGCCTCTCAAAGTGCTAGGTTACAGGCATGGGCCACTGCACTTGGCCATTATTCTTTCTTTGATAGGTGATCATACAGAACCGTATATAAGGCCAGAGGTATGAGCTAAGGGAGAGAAATAGATACAAAAGAGATAGATGGCATAGGAGTCTGAATCACTTATTTGTGTAGCTAATTTGTACAGTCTGAATCTACTCAAATTCAATCCCAAATATACTAATTCTGTTTGAAGATAGTATTACTTCTGTCTTAGGCTGGATTTCTATTGAGGTTTTCCCAATTTGTGACTTTGTGCAATTGGGAGCACTGAGTTTATCATGGACATTAATGTGAGAATATCACCAACTATAAAGCATGCCCATTCTGATTTCACATTCAGAAACTGAAAGGCAATTACAAATCTCTCTATATAAAACAGAATGGATCAGATCTCCCGTTATTATATAACCCTGTAACACTTACCACTAATAGGTGGATCATAATAGAGCTTTGGATCTTTGAGTATCTAACATCCTTTCAAATAAATTGCTCTTTATACAGTTTATGTTTACTTAATAGAAGATAAAAGGCCTCTTTTTGAAGACTGGGGAAATCTTTACTCTATATACTTGCTTTTTTATATTATCAAAGGTGCCATGATTTGGATCTCTGTCCTTGCCCAAATCTCATGTTGAATTGCAATCCCCAGTGCTGGAGGTGGGGCCTGTCGGGAGGTGATTGGATCATGAGGGTGGTTTCTCATGGTTGAACACCAACCCTGCCTCGATGCTGTCATTGTGATGATGAGTTATCCTGAGATCTGGTTGTTGTTTAAAAGTGTGTGACACCTTCCCCACCCTGCCACTCTCTTTCTACTGATCTAGCCATGTGTAGTGCTAGTTCCCAATTCCGCCTAATTGTAAGTTTCCCGAGGCCTCCCCAGAAGCCAAGCAGATGACAGCATTATGCCTCCTTTGCAGCTTGCTGAGCTGTGAGCCAACTAAACTTCATTTCTTTATCAATTATCCAGTCTCAGGTATTTCTTTATAGCAATGTGAGAAGGGACTAATACAAAAGGGATCCAGCCTCTTTTTACATTGATGGCTTCTGAGTATGAGAAATTTCAATGTAAAATATTTTTAAAACATATTTGGTGCTCTTTTGACAAAAGTAAAGTGCTACTAAACAGATTTTGATAGTTTTGAAAATCTTTTCAATCCCTCCTGAATTTATGATTCTGTTTCTCCCATTGAAGATCAAATTTATGATTTTTGTTTGTTTGTTTTCTTTCCAGTTAGGTGGTTGTGGTTTTTCACCTAAATATGAAAAAAAAGTCCAACTCGAATAGCCTAAACAGTAATTAATATTTACAGTCTTACATAATGAAATGTTGTAAGGTGAGGAGCCCCAGAGCTAGTTAATTAAAAATGTCATCAAGGCAAAGAGACCTTCCATCCTTATCTTCTATTTCCTCAGTGTATTGGGTTTTCCCTCACCTGGACCCCTTTGTGATCACAATATAGGTGTGGTTCCAGGCCTTAGATGCAGATATGCCAATGTCAGTATGTACATCTGCCTTTATATCAGTAAGGAACTTCCCTCAGAAGTTCCTAGTAGACCCCCTCCCAGGTTTTATTGGCCAAAATTGTGTCAAATACCCTTATTTAAGCCAGTCATTTGAAACGTGACTTGGGGGTTTTATAATTGGCTTAGTCCAATTAAGATTTAACCCTAGAGTTGGAGACAGGCCACTTTCCCCTGAGTTTAAAATTTGAAGAAAAGAGCATAAAAGAAACAAAACATTTCATCAACTCTTCTAAATTTATTTAAATCTTCTTAAATATTATACTTAAAACACCACTACACATCACCAGCAGGCATTTACCTTAATATATGACCTGGGATAGAACCACATGACTTTCTATCTTCTTATGTACTTGGTGTATGCTACAATGCAAGACAATGGTTATTTCCTTTCAAGGAATAAATAAATCTCGACCACTTTTCATGTTTATTAACATGAAAACAAAATGCTAACCTTCTGATGGAAAGCTCATGACAATAAGCTTTTCTAACATTGTTCCCACCAAGTGTGGCAATCCAGTTAGGAAAGTGAATGTATTTGAGGGAGTCTGTTGGCATCATTTGACAGCAAAAACAACAACAAGTGGTCGTAAATTATGCAACAGATTCCATCATTAGCACCTCTTCCACATCTACATACTCTACTGTAGAAAAGTAATTTTTCATTGTAAGAAGACTTAACTAACCTGAATGTGAGTTACTTTTACATGGACTTTGAAGGTAAGGCAACAGGACCAAATAATAAAATGGCTCTGTATCCCAAATGCTGCATGCATGGCTGGAAACTGCCAGGCATCCTGAAAACCAAGTTGCCTTCAGTGTCCTTAAGGTGGAAAAGATTCTGGTGGTGGTGTTATAGTATTATTTTGTTTAAGCCAGGTACTAAGTGCATGAATTTGTCAGACAAATGACTGCTGAGACGAGAGATTAAAGAATATTATATTTTAGAAATAATGTGTTCTGTCTTTGTGAATAGCACAGAGTTTGATGACTGGGTCTTGGTAAACATTTTATAAAGACATAAATAAGCCATTTGTGACTTCAAATTGCAGCCATTTTGAAAAACCTGAAAGCTGTTTCATAAAGGAAATGGCAAATTTATAGCAAGTCAGTACAAAAGCAAACACTTGTCTTTTGAATATCTTTCACAAAGCTATATAGTTAGTAGGCTCTTCAGGTTTAAAATAATAGCCTGATATTTTTGTACAATTTTATTTTGATTACTGGCTATCTATGGAGCTAATAGAAAATCAAATAAAGTTTTGAGAAATCAAAGGTTTCCAGCATTCTCCTACTGTATAAAAAAGAGAAAAAAGATAAAAGAGAGAGACCAAAAAAAAAGGAAATATAAAGGTGATATAAGAATTGCAGATAGAAGTTAGCTATTTTCCTTCCGGCTAAAGGGTTTAAAAGACAACCTGTGAATCCATATCTTTATAGCTTTCATTTGCAATATACAAAAGTGATATAGTATTATTAGGCAAGCAAGTAAATTGCCACATATATCACATATGGGGCAAAATTCTTCTTTTTCTATTACGTAAATATACATCTTGAACAAAATCTGGTAAGACATTAAACGTTGGCCCCAAAGTATCTGCATTACCGCAGCCTATATCAATAAAATGAAATCTTAGGTTTGTGCCATGAATCTTTATTCAGATTATTATTTGTAGATTGATGACTTGCTGAAATAAAACTAGGATGGCTGGTCAAGATTTATCTACTGAGTTTTCTTCATGAACTGTGGAACATATGGCATTGCTGTGACTTGAGTGGGAAGGATCCTTTTCTCTCACTCCCTGCTATAGTATCTTTTCTTTGGGATCTTTGCAGGGTCAAAGAAGTTTAAACTGATTTTTCAAGACTAGTGTTAAATGAAGTCATTGTAATAACCTACTTTTGCTGTTTGTTTTCCTATGAAAAGGAAAGGACATATGGTAAGAAGAGGATCATAGGTGAATTATTTTGAAAAATAAATGACCATCTCATTGATTTTAGGGAGGCTGTCTCAGAACCAGTTAGCATCTATTGTTATGGGTCTTCTGAGATAGAAGAAGAAGAGATTTTTGTATGCAGTTACCTTATGCATCATTACTATGGTGTAACAGCATTAAAATCAAAGTGAAAGGGAGGTTTCAAGATAAGATAGATGAACCTCCTTAAACCCCAAGATAAGAGGGATGAAAGAGTAAAGAACCAAAGTGTTTAGTAATGGAAAGCTGACCTTTTCCTCAATCTTTTGTAAACTTGCTCACTCATTTTTGTCCTCCCCTATTTCTACTCTGCATTCTGCAGAGGTAAAACCATCCATCATTTTTTGTCTGCTTCCCAAATTTAGTCGTAGGTGAGCAAGCTATGCTCTTTTTGTGAACTGCAGCACTATTAGCCTAGGAGAGCAGATGGGCTGCTCAGTTTGAACAAAATGTCACATTTGCTATAGAGCTTGACCCCTTCACCTGCCAGAATGACTAGTCTTAGACACGGTTCCTCTAGTTTATCTGAAGTTAAATCAAGATCAGTTCTTGATCTTAATCTTTGCAGATTTAAAGCTAAAAAAAGATAGAAAAGTTACTTTGACTTAAAGTCTACTTGATACGAAGCTCTAAATTGGTTCTTTACCTGCTTTGTGGATAGCTATGGACAGCTTCCTAGGGAAATTCTTACATTTTCTTAAAGTCTTGAAAACTAGCATTGAGGTGTAGACCCCCAACTCACAGGTACCATACCCTTCAACCTGGTCTTTGTCTCTGGTCTCCTTTTACTTACCATATTTGCTTATAAAATAGATGCAATGCTTATTATTTGATAAAGTCAAAATCCTGATCAGCAAGAGATACTCTGTGGGTTTCTTGGTCTGGTTTTAGGAAAGATTATACGGTGACACTGAGCAAGTTAGATAAGCTTTGGTGCCCTTTTTGTCGTTTACTATTACCTAGGTTAATGGTCTACCTCAGAGAGTTACTATAAGGATTTCAAGGACACTATTTAAAGTATCTATCATATGGGGAGCAGTACATGTGTTTGCTATTTTTTTAATCTGTTATCAGAAAATAAAATCCACTTTTATGTTTACTGTTTAAAAGTCTAGTAGCTTTGATTCAATTTCTGGATACAAATTCCTTAGTCTAGTTGTACAGATCTTCTATTAAGTTAATTCATCTTTGATTAAATATTTTCAATGCTTTTCATTCTTTAGGGTAAACCTTCAGTCATAGTCCCTATCCTTCTCTAGAAACTGAATACCAAATTCCAACTTTGTGAATGTTATCCCATTTAAAATTCAATCCCCCTTACACTTTTTTGTTTGTTGGTTTGTTTGTTTGTTTTTTGTTTTTTACAACTTGGCCTTGCCTCTACTATTCCACACAATATTTTCAGATAAGTTCACCCCACAGTAATTTTTATATCATTCCACAATCTTTTAAAAAAAAATAAGCATACGATTTGTGCTGATCCCTTCTTCTGATTTAGATGTTTGTCATAGCATTGCTCTCTGATTTTTGCATTTATAGAGGTTTCCTCAAATGGATTATAAGTTCTGTGAGGGTAGGAACAATGCCTCTGTCTTCTTTTGCAAATTTTTAGTGCCTGTAATAGTGAAGTATGCAGTAAGTAAGTAATAAAGATTTGTATAATTTAGGTAAGTAATGGTTTGAAAGTTTTCCATCTAGATTCCTTTGTATATACATTCTTGGAAACAGTCCAGTACAAAAAGAAAATGAAATTTCAATTCATTTTGTCTTATAGCCTTTCACAGGTTAAAACAGCTAATTAAAAATAAAATTCCCTGCTTAAGAAACTGGCAAACTGAAGAGTACAATTTTGTCAAGATAGAGAGGTTTTAGAAGATTTCTTTTAACCTTATATGAAGATTATTTTTCTTTTTTCTCCTATAGTTCTCAACTTCTTGCCTGATCTACTCTTTTCTCCCCGATTCTCTCCTCTAAGCAAATCCTGCAGAACTCTCCGTAATGAAGTCCATTTCCAACTTTTGAGTTCATGTGATTCACTCTCCCTCTTAGCTCCTGTAGCCAAGCTACACTGACCCCTTTTCTTTTCCTTGAACATACCAAGCTCTTTGCAGCTACTTCAAGACTACTGCATTTGCTATTCTGTTTGCCTGGAATGTTCTTCCTCTGATTCCAGCTGTATCTACTGCTTCTTTACCTGGTTTGGGCTGAACTTCAGGGTATATCCTCAGGGATCACTTCCCTCACCACTCTGTTCAAAGGAGGATCTTGACCTCTTTCCATTATTTTCTGTCATATCACCCTGCTTATTTCCTTTATAGCACCAAACACGGGCTGAAATAATTATATCTACCTTCTGCTTCCTTGCTTGTTGCTGTTTTTCTTCACTGGTGTGTAATTCCACAATGACTGGGACTGGCGTCTCTGTGTTTATCACTCTATTTCTAGTACTTATAAGAGTACCTGACATAGAGTGGGCACTCACATAATTATTGAATGCATAATAAGCTGTAGTTTAAGCAACAAAGTATATGCATTACCTATTCAGGTATAAAGTAAATATTATCAAAAGGGGGTGTAGTGAGGTGAGAATATGAAAAGCTGGTCACTTATGAATTCTCCACAGAGAAAAAGGAGTCTAGAACGAAGTTGGTCTCATATAATAACCCAATTACTTTGATAAGGCAGGGTTTCATTTCTACCCAGCTGCGAAAGGACTAATGGATCCTAGGTATATGTGTTTTTTTTTTTTTCCATGTGTTTCCTCCCTATTGTATAACAGATGAAATGAAGAGAATTATTTTAATAGCTGCTAATGTTTTTAAGCAAAAGTAAAGCATGTCTTGCCCTCAGAGCTTGCCAGAATTTCTGACTCACTCTGCCAGTCAGTACAGAAAGCAAATAAAATTTAACTGCAATTCCTATAGACTCATGTTGATGTAGAAACAAAACAATGTCTTAGTTTATGGTATAAGAACTTATGTGATGACATTTAATATATAAATTACATACATTGATTAGGGCAACCTCTATACTTTCTTCTCTGACCACTGTACATCATTTTTCTTTTATTTACCATTAATTATTACTATCCACGTTTATCTCCTGCTGTCAACTCTTCAGTCCTCTCAGTATACAGTTCTTGATCTCCAGTAGTCTAATACTTATCCTTTTCTCCATGTGTTGATTGATACTATGTTCCCAGACCAGATTATCAATTTTATTTTGAGGTTTGGTCCCAGTCCCATATCTTCTGTGAGTTGTCCTTTTCTAATATTATTTTGTTATGTTTTTCACTTGTGTCCTTAATCATTTGCTGTATTAGAGTTTTCTACTTTTTCAAAATCTGTGTGTATTTTCTCTCTAATAAGATTAAAGGTTCTCTAGGAAAGAAATCACTCCATATATTTCTTTTTTAATCAGTATAGCTCCTAGCACCCTCTGAACCCTGCCTGAACAGGGTCCTAGCACTTTCACGTGTGGGTGCTCAACAAATCTTTACTAAATTAAAGTGAATTATAAGACGGCACGGAGAGACTGGAAGGTAGAAATCTACAGTGTCTACTAAAGCTCCATTGGGTCTGTGCTTCTACTTTTTTTGCTCACTAAATCTTTGAAGAGAGCTTCAAAGAAGTTATAAAACTAACCTTTTGTTTCCTTTTTCTCTTCTTGTAGAACTGAAGATGTCAATAAGAATGACTATAGGGCAACAGCCTAAGATGGGAAGAGAGTGAAATTTCAGATATTAGCTAATTGAAATTATTCCTATTAGTCTGAATCTTGGGTTAGGGTTCTGCAGAGAAATAAAGCCAATAGGAGTTAGATCAAATGATCAATAGATAGATATAATAGATAAATATATGAGATTTGTTATGAGGAATTGGCTCCCTCAGCTATGGAGGCTGAGAAATCATGATCTGCTATCTGCAAGCTGCATTCCCAGCTTTTCACCAAGAAAGCCGGTGGGGGGCATAATTATTCATTTTGATTCTGAAAGACTGAGAACCAGGGAAACCAGTGAAGTACATCCCAGTTTGAGGGCTGGAGACGATGAGGTGAGATATCCCAACTCATACAATGGGAAAGGAAAATGGAAGAATTCCTCTCTTTTTTGCCTTTGGTTTTACTGGGGCCCTCAACAGATTAGATGATGCCCACCCACAGTGGAGAGGGGGTGGCAATCTACTTTACTAAAACCACCTATTCAAACGCTAATCGCATTAGAACACACCCTCACAGACACACCCAGAAATAATGTTTTCTCTGGGCACTCTGTGGCCCACTGAAGTTGACAGATAAAATTAACCATGACAAATCTCTAATTGTGCTAATTTTGCTCTTCTTGGAGAAATATACACATCATCCACAAAACACAGCAGAAGCTAAAGAGATATTTGGTGATATCTCATATTATAGAAATATGGTCAAAGAGATAAGAAAGACATAAAAATCTCTCGGTCCTAGTCTGTAGTGCATATTTGAGAAATCTGCCCATTTGTGTTAGCCTCTGTCATTGCTCTGGGCTCTCAAACAAACATGTGTTGATTTCGAGATTGAATTTGTCCACTATTGGTTCCTTTTAGATCTTGTGTGTAAGAAAACTTTGTCTCTCATAACAATCAGTTTTCTATATGTTGATAATGAGAACAATGGAAATACTGGCTTTTTCTTTCTTTCTCTTGGTAGTCAGAAAGTTTTAATAATACTATAGGACTTTTCCTGAGCTGAGATTTTTTGCCATAATATTTTTATTTCTCTACTTCTCCTTTACCCAATTTTTCTGGTGAGTTATTTGTAGAAAACATATTGTTGAATTCACTATTTCTCTAAATTTCACCTTCAAAAAGCTTTTTAGAAGAAAATTGGGCAAAGAATATTATTTTTAAAAACTTTGGCCTATGATCACAAGCAAATATTCCACTTGATATTCAAAATAAAATAATTTATTACATCAACATGCTTTCCCTCCTTCTCTGCTCTAGACCATGCACAAAACGTTGCTATACTTTGAGAATGTGTATTTGCAGGGGGGTCTCTCGATTACTCTGGCCTTGAGAAGATGTGACCTCATATATTATATAAATATTTTGTTATTATACTTTAAGTTCTGGAATACATGTGCAGAATGTGCAAGTTTGTTACATAGGTATACATGTGCTATGGTGGTTTGCTGCACCCATCAACCTGTCATCTAGATTTTAAGCCCCACATGCATTAGGTATTTCTCCTAATGCTATCCCTCCCCTTGCCCCACACCCCCTAACAGGCCCCAGTGTGTGATGTTCCCCTCCCTGTGTCCATGTGTTCTCATTGTTCAACTCTCCCTAATGAGTGAAAACATGCAGTGCCTGGTTTTCTGTTCCTGTGTTTGCTGAGAATGATGGTTGCCAGCTTCATCCATGTCCCTGCAAAGGACATGAATTCATTCTTTTTTATGGCTGCATAAAAAAGTGTTCTATGGTGTTCTAATGCGATTAGCATTTGAATTGGTGGTTTTAGTAAAGTAGATTGCCGCCCCCTCTCCACTGTGGGTGGGCGTCATCCAATCTGTTGAGGGCCCCAGTAAAACCAAAGGCAAAGAAGAGAGGAATTCTTCCATTTTCCTTTCCCATTGTATGAGTTGGGATATCTCACCTCATCGTCTCCAATTCCATGGTGTATATGTGCCACATTTTCTTTATCTAGTCTATCATTGATGGTCATTTGGGTTGATTCCAAGTCTTTGGCATCGTGAATAGTGCTGCAACAAACATACGTGCACATGTGTCTTTATAGTGGAATGATTTATAATCCTTTGGGTATATATGCAGTAATGGGATTGCTAGGTCAAATGTTATTTCTGGTTCCAGATCCTGAGGAATTGTCACACTGTCTTCTACAATGGTTGAACTAATTGGCACTCCCACCAACAGTGTAAAAGGGTTCCTATTTCTTCACATCCTCTCCAGCATTTGTTGTTTCTTGACTTTCTAATGATTGCCATTCTAACTGGTGTGAGATGGTATCTCGCTATGGTTTTGATTTGCATTTCTTTAATGACCAGTGATGATGAGCTTTTTTTCATATGTTTGTTGGCCACATAAATGTCTTCTTTTGACAAGTGCCTGTTCATATCCTTCACCCACTTTTTGATGGGGTTGTTTTTCTCTTGTGAATTTGTTTAAGTTCCCTGTAGATTCTGGATGTTAGACCATTGTCAGATGGATAGGTTGGAAAAATTTTCTCCCATTCTGTAGGTTGTCTGTTCACTTTGATGATAGTTTCTTTTGCTGTGCAGAAGTTCGTTAGTTTAAATAGATCCTGTTTATCAATTTTGGCTTTTGTTGCCATTGCTTTTGGTGTTTTAGTCATGAAGTCTTTACCCATGCCTATATCCTGAATGGTATTGTCTAGGTTTTCTTCTAGGGTTTTTATGGTTTTAGGTTTTACATTTAATCTTGAGTTAATTTTTGTATAAGGTGTCTTTTTTTTGTATAAGGGGTCCAGTTTCAGTTTTCTGTATATGGCTATAGAGTTTTCTGTATATTCCCAGAACCATTTATTAAATAAATCCTTTCTCCACTGCTTGTTTTTGTCAGGTTGGTCAAAGATCAGATGGTTGTAAATGTGTGGTGTTAGTTCTGAGACCTCTGTTCTGTCCCATTGGTCTATACATTTGTTTTGGTACCCATACCATGCTGTTTTGGTTATTGTAGACTTGTAGTATAGTTTGAAGTCAGGTAGCATGATCCCTCCAGCTTTGTTCTTGTTGCTTAGAATTGTCTTGGCTATACAGGCTCTTTTTTGGTTCCATATGAAATTTAAAGCAGTTTTTTCTAGTTCTGTGAAGAAAGTCAATGGTAGCCTGATGGGTGTCTGGCAAGATGGCTGAACAGACTGAACAGGAACAGCTCCAGTTTGTAGCTACCAGCAAGACCAACATAGAAGGCAGGTGATTTCTGCATTTCCAACTGAGGTACGTGGTTCATCTCATTGGGACTGTTTAGACAGTGGTGCAGCCCACAGAGGGTGAGCAGAAGCAGGGTGGGGCATTGCGTGAGCAGAAGCAGAGTGGGGCTTCACCTCATCCGGGAAGCCCAAGGGGTTGGGGAGCTCCCTCCCATAGCCAAGGGAAGCCATGAGGGACTGTGCCATTAGGAACTCTGCTATCCAGCCCAGATACTACACTTTTCCCACGATTTTTGCAACCCATACACCAGGAGGTTTTTTCTTTTTTCTTTTTTTTTTTTACCCCTATGACACCTGGAACCCCAGTGACAGAACCGTTCACTCCCCTGGAAACGGGGCTGAAGCCAGAAGTGACCTCAAATTTCCTTGCAACACCATAAAGGCAATACTCACCAAGTCAGTAATTTCAACTAAAAGGGAGACTTGAGAATGTTTGTGTACTGCCAGTAAGGGAGAGATATTTTTATTTCAGCAGTAAGGAAGAGATATTTTTATTTCAGCAATAAGATAAAGAATATGCATTTATGTGAACTACCTGAGTTCAGAAGCTTAACTGGGCAGTTGGGTGGAATATTTACTTCACTTCCCCTGATAAGCAAGCCCCGAAGACAGATGTTCAGAATTAAGATGGGGCAGACTAATGGAATCCTCATAACCATGAGCAATACAAATCCTACTATACCGAATCAGTCCAAGAAAAACATAAACTTCGTTTCTGTGTGCAGAAACATTAGGGCATCTTCATCTAATATTTTGTTTGCACCATTCAGAATCCATTCTGCTTGATCTAAATCTAGTCAGGAGCATATCCCAGGGGAAGAAATGCCATATTGAGTCTCTGTAGGGTGAGAAAAATCTAAATTGGAATAAACATTTTGATAAGCATTATTATGCTGATATAGTAGTGCCGAATTTATACAACATAGTTGAGAATAAATGGTTTCAAGCTGGTAAGCTTTCTTGATAAACCAAATTGTCCTTTATTCATCATAGCTTTAAATTTTGATCACTTGAGATAGAAGTCATCTAAAAGGTATTATATACTGATTTACCTTTCTCAACAGAGCATAATGATCATTATATACTCATTGTATTAATAACCAAGAGTCACCAACATGAATAACAATATTATTTGGTGCTATGATACAGAGATATTGTCAACAGTCTGAAGTGAGCAGAACATTCTTAGTGAATCACTAGTGCGATACATTGGGGAACTCAGTGTTCTTATGGCATGATGTGGGAGAATGCCATTCAATAAGTGAGAAGTTGAAAGGTTAAGTGTTTAAAGCCTAGCGTTAATATTGAGGTGCAAACAACTTATAGCTATATTTGTCTCATGAGACCCAAATTCAATATTGCTCTGTTTCAAAATGCCTCTCAGCTCGCTTCCCATTTCTCCTTAAAATTAAAGCAAATAGTTGAAACGGGCAGAACAGATATAAGAACAACATGCCCAAAAGGAAGATGGCTCTAGCTGGTCCACTGCTTTCCATTTTTGACTATGTCCAAATGCAACATTAAGTGAAAATGTTATGTCCTTTCCAGAGTTGCAGTAAAGGTTTTCAGTTATTGTGGAAGCCCTTTACATCACCCATCAGAGTCATTAAAGTTGTTTTGATTAAATGTCTGTTACAGGGACACTTTCTATTGTGATTTAGCTCTGGTATAGTTTAATTGATGAACACATAGTATCATAGTGGGTAACAAACACTCCCTTTGAAAGGAGAAAAACTTTGCTTTGCTCTCATGTCCCTTGACGGATTGTGGGTTCGTTATCCTTCTCCCGATAGAACTGAACATTTTGAATAGTAGTATTCAGTGAGACTTGTTATGATGCTATCCCAACTGACTTGCTGCAGCCTTTAAATTATTTTTTCAGGGTGCATTCTAAATTTAAGAAAATTTTTGAGACAGAGTGTATTTATCCAGCTATTAACATAGCATCCATAATCTCACCACACTCATTCATAAATGCAACATTGCTATCCTTTCCAGATTGCAGACTTTTTCATATATCTGATCTCATTTACAATGTCATGACATTTCTTGAGAGGAAAACTGCTCTCTTGGTACTTAATGGGAGAGAATTTCAGGGAAATAAAGAGAAGTAACAATTTGATCGGAGAGAACTGTAACCTGACAATAGCTCCTTGCTTTTCATCACACTCCAACTTGCCCTTTGTTAAATATCTGGAATAGAATTCCATGAATTTTTTGTTTCCCAAAAAGGCTTACCTTTTTTCTTTTCAAAGCATTGAAACATGGCCTTGTAGAGGAATGCTCTGTGGTGTTAACTTGTGATAGCTTTTCTCTGAACCGCAAGCCGTCTTAAATGAGAGACAGATAAAACCATATCATCTATTTCATTTTCTCTAATTCTTTTCTTCCCCTTTGCTTCTGGAAAAAAAAGAAGAGAAAATAGTTGGCATCACATTAAGGACACAAGGCAGAGAAAAATGTAGGTTCCTGAAATGTTTAAGGGAGATGGAAATCATCTACTTTTGGGAAGTGCCTAACAGAATTTAGCTGCTGCATTAGTTATCCAAATTACCTCTTTCTTTTAACACACAGACAATTCACAGCTAAATTGTTAAATGATGTGCACTTTTTTTCCCAAGAACAAGATTGGACACTTAATCGGGTCAATAATTATTCAAGCATTAGCACAGTCTTCTTCTTAAAGTGTAACGGTGACTCACTGAGTATATAGTCATTATTACTGATTAGCAGGAAATTATTTTTGCGCATCAGTGGTTCATGTGTAAACAGCTAAATTTATGATGCTGAGTTATTTAACAGTTGGACCATGTGAGAACTCTGGTGTTACTGTTGTGATTGAATCTTTATACGTATACCGGTAGATAACTATTACAAAACTATACTGAGGAGTAACCGTTGCAGATAAATTTGGTATTAACAGATTCCAGTTTCTGAAATTGGATACTCACTGT
Source organism: Rhinopithecus roxellana (assembly GCF_007565055.1). Lineage (NCBI taxonomy): Eukaryota > Metazoa > Chordata > Mammalia > Primates > Cercopithecidae > Rhinopithecus > Rhinopithecus roxellana. The sequence continues at coordinate 25,863,524 of NC_044549.1, read as the reverse complement.
GGATATTCAGAATGCACTTCCAAATAAAATTCCCTTAAAGATGAATTTATTTGATTAAAAAAATGGGGGGGGGGGGAATAAGTAAATAATATGAAAAAGAAGGTAAAATTTAATCAGTAGGGAATAAATGAAAAACAAACAAGAATGAGAAGAAAAGAAGGAGGAATGAGATAGATATAATTTCACTTAGTTTGAATTGTTAACTTTATGATATTTGATAAAATATCTGAAATCCTCTTTGGTTTACACAACTGACTTTTAATGTTGGAAATGGCAGACAAAACAATCTTAAGCAAAAAGAACAAAGCAGAAGGCATCACGTTATCTGATTTCAGAGTATACTACAAGGCTAAAGTAACCATAACAGCATGGTACTGGTACCAAAACAGACAAATAGACCAATGAAACAGAATAGAGAAGCCACAAATAAAGCCCACATTTAAACCACCTGATCTTTGAAAAACTTGACAAAGATAAGCAACGGGGAGAAAGGACTCTTTATTCAATAAATGTTGCTAGGATAATTGGCTCTCCTTATGCAGAAGAATGAAACTAGGCTCCTACTTATCACCACATACAAAAATAAACTCAAGATGGCCTAAAGGCTTAGATGTAAGATCTCAATCTGTAATAGTCATAGAAAACCTAGGTAATACCCTTTTCAATATCAGCCTTTATGGCAAAGCATTTATGGCTGAGTCCCCAAAAGCAATTGTAATAAAAACAAAAACTGAAAAGTGGGACTTAATTAAACTAAAAAGCTTCTGCTTAGCAAGAGAAACTATCAAGGAAGTATACAGACAACCTACAGAATAGGAGAAAATATTTGCAAACTATTCATCTAAAAAAGGTCTAATATCCAGAATCTATAAGGAATTTAAACAAATCGACAACAAAAAACAAATGGCTCCATTAAAAATTGGGCAAAGAACATGAACAGGAACTTCTCAAAAGAAGACTTACACATGACCAACAAACATAAAATAATGCTCATCATCACTAATCACAGAGGAATGCAAATCAAAACCACAATGCAATACCATCTCACAGATGGAATGGTGTATAAAAATCAGACAGAATGGCTTTCTTAAAAAGTCAGAAAATAACAGATTCTGGTGAAGCTGCGGAGAAAAAGGACACTTATACATGTTTGGTGGGAATATAAATTAGTTCAGCCTCTTTGGAAAGCAGTTTGGAGATTTCTCAAAGAACTGAATGTTGAACTACTGTTTGACCCAGCAAGCTCATTACTGAGTATGTTCTCTAAATAAATTATCATTCTATGAAAAGGACACATGCACTCATATGTTCATCAAAGTGCTATTTACAATAGCAAAGATATGGAATCAACCCAGGTGCCTATCTATGGTTAATTGAATAAAGAAAATATGGTACATATACACCATGGAATACTACACAGCCATAGTAAAGAACAAAATAATGTGCTTTACAGCAACATGGATGCAGCAGGAGGCCATTATCTTGAGTGAACTAATGCAAAAATAGAAAAACAAATACCACATATTCTCATTTATGTGGAAGTTAAATATTAGGTACACTTAAATATTAAGACGGGAACAATAAATGCTGGGGATACTAGAGGTGGGAAAGAGGGAGGGGGGCAAGGGCAGAAAAACTAACTGTTGGTTATTTTGCTCAATACCAGAGTGACAGTTTCAGTCATACCTGAAACCTCAGCACCACACAATATACTCTGTAGAAATCCTGCACATATACCCCCTGATTCTAAAATAAAAGTTGAAAAAGGGAAAAAAGAGCAGGCAAGTTTTACATTTTATTTCAGTCATTTTAACATAGAAAATATTTCAAGAAGAAAATGTGCAAAATATTACTAGTATTTATCCCTTTTGAGAGTGGGAAAGTAACCACATATGTTAAAGACAATATGGTCACTTGATACTCATCTTGATTATGATCTTGCTTCATATCTCTATTTCCTCCTACTCTGTCAACTCAGAATAGGATTATTTTTATTATAATTTCTTAAAAAAACCCATTAGAAATTATTTATTAATTTTGTAAAATATCAAATCCATGGTCACACTGTTTATTTACGGTTGGTTTGTTTGAAGCAGTATCCAAATAAAGTTAAAACCACATATTTATTTTTGCATATTTTAAAATTTATCAAGTTAAAACCACACATTTATTTTTGCATATTTTAAGATATTTAAGTTATCCCTCCTATTACTTTTTTTGTGATTCATTTGTTGAAAACCAGATTATTTGTGTGTTTTGATCCGATTCAGGCTCACTACCTTTGGCAAAAACACTTTATATGTAGTGCTGTATTTTCTGTAAAGAGAAACATAGTATCAGGTTCTGTCTCTCTTGAAGATACAGTCAAGTATTTTGTTACCTTAAAGGGTTTTTTTTTTCTTTAATGTGGGAAAAACATATTAAATGCTTACTTGTTTCTTTCTATTTACCCTAAGTAATGAATTCGTTTTCTACCATCATCCAAAGTGATTAATAAATTTTCTAAATCTCATTTTTGCACGTATGGATTTTAGCATATTTGATTGTCATCAATTTATTGCAGTTTTTGTTTTTATTCATAGTCAATTAGTCCATCTTCAGCATGAAGAGACTTTTCAAGTTGTCTTTTTCATCCTCTAGATGCGACCACAGTGGTTTTTGATGGACTCTTTGCTATCAGGCTCATCTTCAACATTTCTTTTTCCAAATCTGGCATTAGCCATTGCCTCAATGATTTCTGGTTCCTTTTTGTGAGAAATGGTGTTTTGAGATTAAACGTGAAAGCTAGGGCTTCTTCTCTGCTTGGCTTTAAGCAACACTTCCTTATTGTTTCTAGGCCATTTTATCTTGGACAGGGTTATCGATATCATTTTTAATATAAAATAAGCCACAAGTTGATAATAACATTTCTAATTCTAATTTATTATTTTGGGTTTTAATTAACTCCATAATTTCATATTTAATTAATTGCTCTTTTGTATATTTAACACTTTATAATGTTGTTTTAACCAATTATATATCTTTTTTTTTTCTTTATCTCTTTCTGTCTTTAAGGTAAATGCCATGCAGGATAGAGAAGTAAAAATCACTATTTCCAGTCACTTGAAATTATTTTTCTTTGTTGGTTGAGTTGTAACTAAGTATATGGTAAGTATGATTTTGTTTCTGAATTTGGAGGTTTGCTGTTTTTTATTTTGATATAATTTTATCTTATCATTATAAAATATTTACATGGTTCAAAACATTTCTATAAAGTAAGTATTCAGAGAAGCCTAACCTCTGTCATTGGTCCCTCAATCCTATTCCTCTCATTATCATAAACAAGTGTTTTGCTAATATTATGGTTTAATCTCTCATTCTCATTTGAGACTAAAAAAAAAAATACATATATAGTCATAGGACTTGTTAGATAAATGGTAGCATAGCTTTCTTTATTCACTTAACATTAAATTTTGAAGATTACTCTACAGCTGTTTCTGAAGCTATCTCTTCTTCCTTTTAACGGTTGCATATATTCCATTATTTGGGTTTACTAGAGTTTATTCAGCTGGTTTTCTATTGATGACCATGGGTTTCCTTAGAATTATAATAGTTGTGCAATTTATAACTTTAATGAACATTACACATAATAAATTATTTTGCATAATTTAACCAAATTTTTTGCCACAGTACTTTGTAGAACATATTCTTAGAAGTGAAATTTCTGGATCAAAGAATAAATGTATACATAATTTTGCTATATACCGTCAAACTTTTTGCCACCATTTTGCATTCTCACTTCAATGTATGAAAAGACTTGTTTTCCCACAGCTTCTCCCAACAGAGTGTATTATCCATCTTTTGTAGTTGTGCTATATTGATAAGTAAAATACGGTAACCCAGTATAGTTGAATTTCCATTTATCTTATTAAGAGGTGATTTTAAAACATGTTTAATAAGTTTTTGTGTTTGTTCTTGGTAAGGTATATGATCACATCTTTAGACTGTTCTGTATATGATTGTTGGCATTTTGGTTTTTCTCATAAAATAAATTTTTATGTGTTAGAACTTATGGCAAGTTCCAAAAATGACCATGCTCCTTCGTTCCTTCCTGTACTCATTCCCTTTACAATGTTAATGTGCAGCTCTTCCTATGAAAAGTTGGAATTCAATTTTCCCTCAATTTGGACCAGGGTTCAACTTGGGATTTATTTTGGCCAATAGAATATAGCAGAGGTGACCTTGTTCCAGTTTCCTGCTTAGGTCTCTGGAGAACTTGCATGCTTCTCTCAGTTTCTTGGAGCCCTGCCTAGCTGCCTTGTGAGCTACACCTGACTAGCCTGTTAGAGGATGAGATTTTACATGTAGCAGAGAAGAGCCATCATTACTAAGGTCAATCTAGACCTGGCAACATGGGTGAGCCTGGCAGAAACCAGAAGAGCCATATATCCAATCCAAAATTCTAACCTCAGAACTGTAAGTTAAATAAATTATTTTTGTTTTAAACCTTTAAATTTTAGGGTGCTTTGTTGTACAGCAAAAGTTAACACATATCAGTTATTTTGCCATTAATGGCTGCAATCATTTTCTTCAGTTTGTACATTGTCTTTATTTAATGACTATAGGGGTTGATTTTCTTTTTTCCTTTGTGTACCTGTTTTCATTTTAAATTGCTTTTTATTTTTACTTTTACTTCCTCTTGCTGTTTTTTCTTCCATATGCAAACATGATTTAAATGGTAGCAATTAATTATGTATTTATTTAATTGCAATTTTTATTTAAGATTCAGGGGTAGGTGTGCAGGATTGCTACAAAGGTGTATTGTGGGGTGCTGAGGTTTGGGCTTCTATTTATTCCATCACCCAGATAGTGAACATAGTACCCAATAGGAAGTTTTTCAGCCCTTTCCCCTCTCCTACTCTCCTACCTTTTGTAGTCCTGGTGTTTATTGTTCCCACCTTTATGTCTGAGTGTACCCAAGATTTTGCTCCCACTTAGAAATGAGAACATGTGGGGCTGGGTGTGGTGGCTCACACCTGTAATCCCAGCACTTTGGGAGGCCAAGGCAGTTGGATCACTAGGTCAGGAGATCGAGACCATCCTGGCTAATACGGTGAAACCCCGTCTTTACTAAAAAAATACAAAAAATCAGCTGGGCGTGGTGGTGAGTGCCTGTAGTCCCAGCTACTTGGGAGGCTGAGGCAGGAGAATGGCGTGAACCCAGGAGGCAGAGGTTGCAGTGAGCCGAGATTGTGCCACTGCACTCCAGCCTGGGCAACAGAGAGAGACTCCGTCTCAAAATAAATAAATAAATAAATAAATAAATAAGAACATGTGATAATTGGTTTTCTGTTTCTGCATTAATTCACTTTGTATAATGGCCTCCATTATATGTATAATGGTGTATATACACCACATTTTTTTAATCCAGTTTGCCACTGAACGGCACCAACCTGGGTTGATTCCAAGTTTTTGCTATTGTGAATAGTGCTTCAATGAACAAATCTGTGCATATGTCTTTTTGGTAGAATAATTTATTCTCCCTTGCAATATATACCCAGCAATGGGTTGCTAGGTCAAATAATGGTCCTATTTCTAGTTCTTTGAGAGCTCGCCAAACTGCTTTCCACAGTGGTTGATCTAGTGGTGTACATCCCCACCAACAGCATATAAGCTAAACCCATAATCTTTATATTCTTCCTTTTAAATTTAATATAGATCATAAATATTTTCCTATATTTCTATATTATACCTATAATTACAAATATTAATTGCAAATTTTATTATATCCTTGTTTACCATAATTTATTAATCCTTCCTTTCCTTGTTTTGTGTTTTTTTGCTACTATAGATAATTTTATAATGAATAGCATTTGCTTTATTGAATTGTTTACTTATGATAATTTGTCATCAATGGAATCACTGCGTCTAAACATGTAAAAATCTTTATCGTCCTTGCTATATTTTGACTATGGCTTTTACAAGTAACATAATTTGTAATTCTACCAGCAGTAAGTACTGTGCTCTTCCTAGTTACAGATTTTTATTTTGTATAGATTGAGGTGTGTCACTTTTTAAAGCAATTTTGAAAATGGTTTAAAAACTAAAAGTTAACAATATAAGGTACAAAACTACAATCTTGTGTCCGTTGCCTTTACAATAGTTCCCTACTCCCCTAATGGATCCACTTTCAATCTTTTAGCAATCATCTCTAGTATTTAGGCCTAAGCTCCAAACTAACTTATTCTTAATATCTTCCTAACTTTTATATACTATGTATTGACTTCCTACTATAAAAACTGAGGATTTAGCTCTCTTAATCTCCATCACACTTTCATGTCCTCCTCACAGATATATATTTCTCCTCTTCCCATCAAATCACCCTCATTTATTAACATTTTACTTGAGTCATTATTCAGAGTTTTAAATTATTGTGGCTGTGTGTATGTTGTTTAATTCAGAACCAAGTTGAGCACTATAATTAAATTTCCTTTCTTGTTTATATTTTGTGGAGTTATATGCCCATTAGCATTGTTGTTTCTGCTGTTGTTTCTTATAAGTTGTGGCTCAATATTCCCACACTTTCTAAAACTTCTCAGTCCTATTTTCCACTAAATCAGAGTTGCCAAAGAATCTATGGATTCTATTTTATTCTTGGAAAATTCTTCCCAGAAATTTAATTTTTAAATCTCCTGCTTCAGTCTTGCCCAGTTGTTCTCCAGGCTTGTTGAACATCCATCATTTTCACATTTCTCTTGCTGTTCTCCAGGACTTTTCCTTCATCTGTGTCCCAGGCTGGATATCATTTTTAAAAGGATGTTTGTTATTTGTTATTTGTTTTGTATGCCCGGCATCTGAAGCCTTTTTTAGAGTTAGGGAAATCCCTACCCTTAAGGATTCTTCAGGAAGGTAAAGAATGGCATAGTACAATTCATTTTCCCAGACTCCTTTTTATCCAAGATACAAATGTGTCAGCCAGTATGGTTCAAACAAATGTACTCATAGTGGACTCTGACTCAGTTTAAGATGCTCTGAGGAAGAGATGGGGAATGGTCGTTGGTAGTAGCAGAAATAGCGGTATTTGTAAGGTGTGGTTCCTGGTGTAGAAACAGCTGGGGTGTAAAATATCACATCTCTTTGGTGACAGCGCTATGGTGTGGCTTTTCTGACCCTTCCAACTATGCTATAAATTATCTTCCAGATCAACTCCATTTAGATAATCATATTATTAATATGAGTCCTCTTTTGCTGCTCGAAACTAGGAACTGATTGATATAGAGCTAGAAGATAATATTTCACCTTCTTTACTTATTTACTCCGTTGATTTTCTGGAGAACATCTTCTAGCAGTTTTTGATAAGTAATGGAGAGAGAAAATTTGACAGCATGAATGTCAGAAATTTTTATTTCTTCCCTCAATGTTGGTAATTAGTTCAGACATAAAGTTGGTAACAAATCATGCCTCAGAATCTTAAAACATTTTTACACTTTTTTCATTGCATTCTGTATTGCTGTTGCAAAGGCCAGTGTTACTTAAGTCCTTTGTATTTTTTTTCTCTCTTCATCTGAAAATGTTCAGGGTCATTTTTTATCGTTCAGTTGATAAAATTTTGCAGTGATGGACTTTGGTCTGAGTTTCTGTTTTGTTTTATTTTGTTTCTCCACTTGCTTCTTTTGGATGACTTATACTCTTTTCAATGTGGAAATCCATGTCCTTCAGTCAAATCTGGGGAATTTTTCTTATATTATAGTAATGTTTCCCTTCCCATTTTCTCTGCCTTCTTTATATCTGGAGCTCATATTATGTAAATGTTGAACTCCCTGAATCAATATTTTTTCTTTCATATATTTTCTGTCCTATTTTTCTTTGTTTTGTTTTATTTTCATTTTCTGAAAGATACTCCAGAATTTTATTTTTCAATGCCTCTATTATCTTTAGTGTTTGCTATTATATTTTAATTTTCTAAGACTGTGTGTGTGTGTTGTTGTTGTTGTTATTTGGAATAATACGTTTATAAAAAATAGTATTCTGGGCCGGGCGCGGTGGCTCACGCCTGAAATCCCAGTACTTTGGAAGGCCGAGGCGGGTGGATGACAAGGTCAGGAGATGGAGACCAACCTGGCTAACACGGCGAAACCCCGTCTCTGCTAAAAATACAAATATATATATATATATAGCTGGGCGTGGTCGCGGGCGCCTGTAGTCCCAACTACTCGGGAGGCTGAGGTAGGAGAATGGCGTGAACCCGGGAGGCGGAGCTTGCAGTGAGCTGAGACCTTCCTACACCTAGAGGAAAAGAACATCCTTTTCCCTGAAGACACAGGGACACACAAGAATCTGAACAAACAGATCTTGCTATGTATTCTCCAATTTATTATGATTAGATCCTACTTTTATATCCAGTCATACTTCTCTGTGACTCTCCACTTCATCAAACTTAGTATAAAAAGTATATAGATTTACACATTTCTGTGGGTTCTCATTTCTTTATAATGGCTCCTGCGTCATATAAAACTCACTTTAAATACATATTTCTGCTTTTCTTCTGTTAATTTGTTTTGTGTTAACAGGTGCCTCAGCCATGAACCTAGGACTGGTGAGGAGAAGATATATTTTCTCCCCTAAAGTTAGAGAATATCTGCTTGTACCTGAGTGAGACGACAGAAAAACCTTGAAGTGTGTCATTTTTTATTTCAAGTTGGCAGCTTGTCCTACGGCTTCACCTTTTCTCTATTTTTGTTTTGGTCTAGCAAATCTATTTTTTCCTTATGCAATTTTTGTTTAATTAAGGAATCAAAACTTTAGCTTCTTGAAGACAGAAGGTTCATAAATTCACCAGGCGTAGGAGAAGGATATTTTCACTCTTTGTTTCCTTACAATGTTCTGGGCTTCTTACTCCAATCCTAGAGGCACCTTGCCTCTGATCACGGAATCATTTGCTTCACATTGATTCATCTTAAAGTACTTTGTTTATATTCCATACATGTAAAATTTTCCAGAGTAGGTACTTCAAAATGTTCTTTTCCATGTTCTATTTTAAGAAAACAAAAAATACAATATTCTCTTTTGTTCATTTGTCATATACTTCTTCTCTTTACTTACTATCCTCACCAAATTATATTAATGCTTTTCTTCTCTTCCAGAATTTGTACTCTAATATGAATATGGATTTTGGTTCTTTTAGGTCACTGTTGTATCTCCAGTGTCCAACATCCTATTTCACATAGGATTCACTCTATAGTTAATTTATTTAAAAATGCTTTGAACCTATCCTTCCATAAAGGACAAATAGTACTTGCTCTTTCTTCTGCACATTCTGTAATATAGATTTAGTATTTTAATTAATGGAATGGAGATGAAAAATGATTGCTGTGTCTTATCAACTGGAGTGGTATATGTTCATGGATAACAATAATGGTAATGTCTTATTTCACTGATTTTAAAAATACCTTTTCTTCTTACATTACACCATCATTGAAATTGGAAAGCATCTGCAATGATGATAGGCCGTGATCTAATTGGAAACTCTTCTTCCTTCCTTTCTCTCTCCCTCCCTTCCTTCTCTCTTTCTTTCTCTCTCTCTTTTTCTTTCTGGATCACAACAAAGTGATGATATGACTTAGAATTAATATGGACACGTATTTGATTAAAATAACACAGCTACAATTTGCTGAGCTCCTGTAGAATGTTAATGTTCATAAAGTCTTATTTTTTTCCATTTTACAGATGAGGAAACTGAGGCCCCAAAGTTAAGCAACTCACTCAAAGTTATGTATTTGGCAAATGATGGCCTTTGAATTGCTATTGCTCTAGTCTGAATATTGTGCTCATCACATAAACAAAAGATGTATCTGCTTACCATATGCAACGTATATCTGGAGAGAACTCAAAAGTCACCTGGAATAGAATCATAGTATAATTGAAAGAAAATTTCTTCATTTTGTAAAGGAGAAAAGAACTACAAATAGGTAAAGTGATTTGTTCTAGGTAATAAAACTCAAAATGTACAGACGTGGGACTAGGACAAATTCATGCATATTTATAGTAATAAACACTACAGAAATGTACAAAGAAAGAAGAAAGATTCCAACTTTAAGACATATAGCATTTGTTCTCCAGTCTTTCAAATAAGATCCAAACATAGAGATTATAATATGGGCATCTCTGAAAGCTTACCTTGAAAATTATTTTGGAAGTCAAAAGGAAAATATTGCTTAATGTGTAATTCTTCTAACCAGTCTCCTGCTACCTTTATTATGAGAGGAAGCATTGATATAGAGAACATACAGAAAGGCTTGAAAATATCTACTATGTACTAGGAGTTCATCATGCTTTAACTCGTTTAATGTTTTAACTCGTTTAATATTTAATCACAACGTCTGAACGTAAAAAGTAACTATCTTTGTTGCTATTTTATGAATGAGGTTGCAATAATTTAGAGTTCAAGCAACTTACCAAAGGTGAAAAATGGAACAATTGAGGGCTCAGATTCTTCGTCAGTGAAGGGTTAGGTCACTCAAACCTCACCTGGCTAAGGTTCTGGCAGATGACAGAGGTAATACTCAAAGGGTAATGACAGAAGAAGTCAAATATATTCATTAAAATCCTATAACCAATTGCAGAAATGAAGACTGTACAAGATTTGCATATTTTTATTTGACTACATATACATGTTTATCTATACATATGTGTTAGATACATGTGTTCATTTAAACACATATGTTTCTTAACCATTGTTTTTCATCTGTCACTTTTTTGTATTACATATATGACATTGGTAGTGCAGTTTACAATTTAGTCTTTAGGTCAGAATAATCAGTGGTACTGCTACTGAATTTGAGAAGTAAGTAATGCAGCCTGGGATGGATACAATGACTTTTTGAGCTGCCCCTCACTTTGAGAGAAGAGTAAAACCTTCTCTTTGAAGAAGGATCGCTGTACAGTGCTAGGTAGCATATAAAGTTTTTCTGTTGTTGTATGGGAGTCAGAGTGTGAGTAGCAGGGAGCATATGGAAACTGAATCAAAGGAGTGGGCTGTGCTCCTTATTTTTTAATTGCTTCTCAGCTCCAAATTCATCCTTTTTGCCTGCTCTATGAAAACAGATCTGGGCCCTTTGCTAACTGGTATAATATTAAGCTTTGTCAGTACTGAGGTAATATGGGAGGAAAGGACTTTGCTTTCCGGTTTTGGAGTGCTTGTTCAGTAGGCTCTCTCACAGCATGAATAGTTTCTTCATTGATGGCTCCTGCATGGTGGGCAGGTTCCCCAGCATTCAGTACCTTCAGTGTATGTCAGGCAGCCACAGCCAATGGCCAGCAGCTTCCACTTGGGTTGTTTTGTAGTGAAAGGTACCCCTCAGTGATTAGCTTTCACAGAACTCTATAACAACATCCCAGCAAGTTCTACAAGCTAGGCACCTGAGCAAATTCTCCATCATTCAACAAGTATGGAGATGTCCTCTCCCATAAGGCCTGTATCCAAGCCCTAGGGGTAGTGACTGCTTCTTATATCTGCTATCGATATATTTTTTAGATTTCTTTTTATTTCTTGTTTTTTAAATTTTATTTATTTATTTTTTTGAGATGGAGTCTCACACTGTCGCCTGGCCTGGAGTGCAATGGCATGATCTCGGCTCACTGCAACCTCTGCCTCCCAGATTCAATCAATTCTCCTGCCTCAGCTTCCCAAGTAGCTGGAATTACAGGCACTCACCACCACGCCTGGCTAATTTTTTGTATTTTTAGTAGAGATGGGGCTTCACTGTGTTGGCCAGGCTGGTCTTGAACTCTTGACCTTGTGATCCTTCCACCTCAACCTCCCAAAGTGCTGGGATTACAGGTGTGAGCCACCGTGCCTGGTCTCCTTTTATTTCTTACTAGTCAGTCTGTCCTTAATCTGATCCCTTGTTATAGGTAAAAATTCATTACACTAAACTGTGTTCAAATTACTGTGTGGTTTCTCTTGTTTTATTAGACTCAAAACTGTCTGACCGGCTGGGCCTGGTGGCACATGCCTGAATCCCAGCACTTTGGGAGGCCAAGACAGGCAGATCACCTGAGGTCAGGAGTTCAAGACCAGCCTGGCCAATGTGGTGAAACCCTGTCTCTACTAAAAATACGAAAGTTAGCCTGGCAAGGTGGCGGGCACCTGAAATCCCAGCTACTCAGGAGGCTGAGGCAGGAGAATTGCTTGAACCCAGGAGGCAGAGGTTGCAGTGAGCTGAGATCGCGCCACTGCACTCCAGCCTGAGCAGCAAGAGTAAAACTTGTCTGAAAAAAAAAGACTGTCTGACCTCAATGTCCATCTTTTCTGATCTCTAACCTTTACAACCACTGTTCCTTACCATTTCACAGACAAGTTAAAACTGATAATGTTGCTCTAATGTTGCTCGGAATATTTTTAAAATATGTATAATTAATACTTAAGGTAATAAAATTTTAGAATTTCAGGGTAGGAAAGAACTTGAGAAATTATTTGGTCCAGTATTTTTTTAAAAGATGTTGAAAGCAAAGCCAAAACAACTGCAGGTGGTCCACGCTCAGATACATACTCTGTGATTTTTGTATCACCATTGCTTATCACAGAGTAGATATTTTGTAAATGTGAATTCAATTAAAATGAGTGGATTTTACTTAGGACGTAGTTATTGAGTGCTGTGCTTATAGCTACAGATGGAATGATAATTGAGACAGATATAGTTTTTACCCTCAAGAAGTTTTCAGGCAAGTAGCAAATTTGGAATCAGAATTATAACTTTAGTTAAACCTATGCCCTTATTATTGTGTGAATTCTGAGTTGAAACTGGAAATTTTGTTTTCTTTGAGCAGTCTTTGCACTTGTGTCTAAAGCTTTGTAAGAAATATCATGGGAGGCCGGGCGCGGTGGCTCAAGCCTGTAATCCCAGAACTTTGGGAGGCCGAGACGGGCGGATCACAAGGTCAGGAGATCGAGACCATCCTGGCGAACACAGTGAAACCCTGTCTCTACTAAAAATACAAAAAACTAGCCGGGCGAGGTGGTGGGCGCCTGTAGTCCCAGCTACTTGGGAGGCTGAGGCAGGAGAATGGCCTGAACCCAGGAGGCGGAGCTTGCAGTGAGTGGAGATCGCGCCACTGCACTCCAGCCTGGGCGACAGAGCAAGACTCCGCCTCAAAAAAAAAAAAAAAAAAAAAAAAAAAAAAAAAAAAAGAAATATCGTGGGTATATGTTTAAACTTAAATAAATGTAACTCTGATATAGCATTACAATCTTTATCTTCTGGAACATCATTGTTGTCATTGTTACTTCTAAAATTCCTATGCACAAATATGATTGTTTATAGTTTTACTTTTCATTTATGGGGTCATTTTTCAAGAACCCTAAAGTCTTTAGATTTTAATTTTGTAGAAACTTTCTTACTCCACTTTCTAGAATGATGGGTGACAGAAAATAAAGCCATAAACTAGTGAGGTCTGATTGTGAAGTACTTTGAATATTTAGTTTATAAAATTTTAATAATAAACCTTGGCTGAATTGATTTATGAATTCTAATAATCTTTAAAAACCTCAGAGATATCTGTCTTCAGAATATCTTCATAAATATATCTCTTTGAAATTGTTGTTTGTAATAACCTACACAATTTATTTTGTTAATGTTAGTTCACTAATCCTCCTCCTATGGAAGAGTTGTTAGAATATACTTGAATCCATTAATTTTAGACAAACTTAAGATGAATTTTAATCAAATGGAATTTTTCTTTTAAATTCTGGGCATAGAGCTAGGAATACAAGTTTTCCATCTTCATAAGTGGTTGTGTTATCTCATATTTCATATAAATATCTTTTCCTAGTCACTGGGGAGAACTGTGTTCAGAACATTTCACAAAACCTTATAATGAATTCTACCTTTAAAAGTCCAGAATTATAACAATGAATATATTTTACACAGATTATTATTTGTCTGATAAAAAGGTTTTTATTGTCTTCTATACCATTCATGAACAGATATGTAAACTGAAAGAGATCAGTAATTAAGTGGCTTTTACTATAATTTTGTAATTTTGAAAGATATTGAAAAGCAAAGGAAAGTGAAAGCTGTTGGGCTCTAATTTTTTTTTTAAATACTATTATTAAATAGTGGATTTGATGTTCCTTTGGTTCAAGTGGTAATTTAACATAAAATCTTAATTTTAACTACTTACTTTGTCTAGTATTAGCATATTTAAATTCACATTAATACTTAAATTATTAACATAAATTTAAATATCTAAAACATCATGAATGTTTTTGAAAGTATCACCTTGTCTGCTTCATCTTCTTCCTCTGCCTTATATTTGTGTCCATTACTTGATGATTCTCAGTTTGTAAACTCATTTCCTCTGAAACACCCTTACTCCTTGTGGGTTCAGAATTTCTGCTGACTCTTAAAAGGTCATGCCGCACACAAATTCTCTATTTGTTCCTTTGCTTTCGCTGGTCCCTTCGGAGCTCTCTCTTTTTTTCTTTAACTATGATGTTGGAAACATGCTTACTGTTTTTGTTTTTGTTTTTAAATTAAAAAGTACTAGAAGCAAAGTGAAAGAAAAAACTTAAAATCTGTAATAATCAATAAAGGAAACTGCATATAGCAATTTACTGTATTTCCTTCTGTTATTTTCTAGGCATTTTGGGGATATAATTAGGATTATACTTTACAAAAAATCAGTGGCATAAAGTTTTTGTATTATATTACTTTTTTGACATTTTTTAATCAGTGAATTATCTTCAAAAACCTTAATTTTAATAGTGGCATATTTCATCATATAGAATGGCACCTTTTAATTGCCAGTATAAATAGATTCCCAAGTGACTCCACAGATTATGAAAGAGGTAGACAGTCTCATAATGAACTGTGGGAACACTGGGGCATGTTGTCGTGCTCTAGGGAAGGCAACAAGCAGAGCCACTGCCAATTACATTCTCTACTGGTGAGAGCACAGCCCTCCACATAATGATTGGCCTGAGAAAGAGACAAACCTGCCTCAGTAGATTGGTTCATTTAGTGAAAAACAAACAAACAAACAAACATAGGCAGAAATTTGTCCTACCCCCAATATGATAATTGCTAAGTATGTAATCTATAAAAGGAATAATGAAAATATATGATTATATAAATAATTTATGGAATATCCATCCTTCACCTATACAAGTAAATCAGTATTATATTTTGATCTTAATGCACTAAGAATGATGCAATCTTTCTTTAAATTCTTTTCTTTATTTAGCCCTCCTCCCAATTTTAAAAGTGGGTGATAGCCACCAAAGTGACCTTCAGGTTATCAGTATATCTAGTTTGTTTTAAATGGCCAATCAAGATTAACAGTTAACTGCTCTCAAGAATGTTTAAATTTTCATAAAATCTGAACTCTTTCTTAGAGTAAAAATGTTCATAATAGCAAATATAATGTTAAGTCGAGAGGAATTTTCTAGGATGGTGCGTTTTATTTTTTTCTCTAGTAATGATGATAGATGGAATGCTCTAACCCAGGTTTATTGCTTTTGGTGATATAATGATGTTGGCCAACAGGCATCCAAGTGGTACAAATCAGTGGAGGTTGATGAGTATTTCAAAGACATTTATTTTGCATATTTTCATACCTCATAATAACAAGGTCTGTGACTGATATTTAGATTTGGAAA
The DNA here is from genome assembly GCF_007565055.1 of Rhinopithecus roxellana. NCBI lineage: Eukaryota > Metazoa > Chordata > Mammalia > Primates > Cercopithecidae > Rhinopithecus > Rhinopithecus roxellana. The sequence goes on along the minus strand of NC_044549.1, from coordinate 25,847,887 downwards.
ACCTTTTTAAAATGAGAAACATTCGTGATTATTTCTGGCCTTAGAGTTCAAAATAGATGTGCTACTTTGAAAGCAAAAATTAAATGGAATGTTAATGTATCTATTCAAATGATAGAGCAATGTAATGCCTTTTATGAAACGTTATTTGAAATATATATTTTCTGAGGTAATGTTCTCTGTTTATATAATGGCAATGTTATATTCTTAATAGATATTTGTGCTATTTGACTTCTACTGAGTATCTTTTATTGAAGTTTACCTAGATGCCTAAATTTGCCAATTTGATTTTTTTTCTGGGGGTGCAATCAGACCCTGTTTGTAATATCAGTTTAAACCTTTTTTTTTTTTTTTTTTTTTTGAGACGGAGTCTTGCTCTGTCACCCAGGCTGGAGTGCTGTGGCCGGATCTCAGCTCACTGCAAGCTCCGCCTCCCGGGTTCACGCCATTCTCCTGTCTCAGCCTCCCGGGTAGCTGGGACTACAGGCGCCGCCACGTCGCCCGGCTAGTTTTTTGTAGTTTTTAGTAGAGACGGGGTTTCACCGTGTTAGCCAGGATGGTCTCGATCTCCTGACCTCGTGATCCGCCCGTCTCGGCCTCCCAAAGTGCTGGGATTACAGGCTTGAGCCACCGCGCCCGGCCTAAACCTTTTTTTTTCATAACTATTTTGAAGTTAACTTAATAAAGGAAAACAAAAAGCACTGCACATGTGTGTGGGAGAGAGAGCAAGAGAGAGCTAGCTATGAAACGTAAGGCAACATTTAAAAATAGAGTCTAATGGTTTATTAGGGGAAAAGAACTAGCCCATAAATGTTAACAAACAATGATAATAACAACTCATGTAGGGCTTTAAAATGTAGTATACATTTATTCTCTATCATTCTTACAGTGTGCAATAATTTCAACAGGATATATTTATTTGCTTGTTCATTTATTTATTTATTTATTTTTGATGTAAGATTCACTTTGGAACCAAACATTTTGCTGCAGAAATGAATCTCTGTTTTTAAGGTATATAGGCAGATTAATATATGTTTAAAAATTTGCTTTTTAGCTGGGATTAGTTACCATCTTCAGTTAAACGAGAAAAATAATAAAAAGTGAAAGAGAAATTTTTGCTTGACTGCTATGTGATCATCTTTATTGCTTGAATTAATTTAGAGCTCTTCTAGTCCAATACTTATTCTTTTACAAAAGAGGATCCTTATGTCCAGAGAGATGGTCTGACTTTCTTAAAAACTCACTAGAGAAAAAGTTGGGAGTGAAGGATGAGGCCTTTAGGTCACCAGGTTATTGCTTAGCTAATACTCTGTGAAGATGCATTTGTTCCCTTTATTTTGTTTATTGAAAGCCCTTGTGTATTTGTAGGCTTCATGCAAGCAGGTAGTTTATCACAATAATTTTTTACTATCTATTGGTGATGATACGTGTGGCAAACATAAATATTTTCACTTTCTTGGTTAAGTAAAATTATCATTAAAATTCATAATTTATAGAGTATTTCCAAAACAGCATTTTTTAAGTATGAAAATAAGAAGTAAGATTTTTGTTTCTGCCATCCAGAAACAAATAGCATTACCTTTTGATTATTACCACAAATAAGGAACTAAAAATGCTGATGAGGTCTTGTTCTAAATACCACTTGAAAATTTTTAAATGACATCAGGTAAGTCCCTTAAGCTATTAGCACTTACATTTCTTCACTGCAAAAAGGTGATAATAGCCATCTTCTGGATGTTAACCTTTGACCAACCAACGGTGCACACATTGATTCCTCTTTTATTGGAATATTAAGTTCTTTGATGTGTCTGTGTTCATGAGAGGGCTGAATATTTTTTAATATCCCTGTAGGGCTATAGAAATAAGACTGAAAAAGTAGATGAAAATTAATCCTCAGATTGGAATTTTGGCTACTACTGTGAATTTTCCTAAGAGTCATTCGAGCAAATGTAGCTATTAGAGGTAACCCTAGAGTGGAATGTACTCATCTAAGTCTGTGTCTTCCAAAACATGAAACCCCAACTTGAAACATCAGCATCATCTAGAAACTTGTTAGAAAGCAAAATCTTGGATCTTACTCTACGTGTGCTCAATCAGAAACTCTAAGGTTGAGGCCCATCTATCTGTGTTTTAACAAGGTTTACAGGTAATTTCGATATATATCAATATTTGAGAGCCACTGGTATAAACTAAAACAAAAACAAATTAAGATAGACTTATAGAAGTTAAACCTCTCACATTTAGCAACAGAATTTGTGCTGTATTGGATATATATATATATATATATATATATATATATATATATATTGACATTCATTCAGGGAGACAAGAGACTTTGTGTTAAGCCCAGGTAGGTTTTTATCTTAACTTTAATGCATCACTAAAAGTGTTGAAAGAACTCAGGAAATTTGACAGTTTTGATAACCAACGATTAAAATATTGAGAAAAAGCAGAAAGAGGTCATTAAGGAAAGGATGGTTGCTGCTGAGATGTTGGTATCAGAAATCCAATAATTATTTTCTGTATACAAATAAAAGCTAAGAAAGGATATAAGGCACATGTTAAAAGATTATAATCATTTAAGGGCACTACTCATGTTCAACATTTGTTTTTATAAATAAAAGCTTGATTTGGTATGAAAACAATGGCCTTAAGATTTAGTTTAGTTTTTTTGTGTGAGATTAAAAGATCAGAGAAGTTGAAGAGATTTACTTCATTACAAAGTTATTAATGCTTTATATATTATATACTGTAGCAAATTCATTTTTTTTCTTTGGTAGCAGAAATCACTTGTTTTTCCCCAGAGAAGATAAGTTATAAAAAAAAGGTACTACAACTTTTGTACTTTTAACATAAGAAGAACAAAATTATTTTTATAGTTGTGGTAGTTTAAAATAAGTTGCTGATATGAGCATTGTGGAAGAATGATATTTAGAAAATGTAGCCACAGTTCGGTTTGAATGTTGTTGGCTGTGTACCAGTGGTTCTCAGAATAGTTGTTTTGAAGAGATGAAGGGCAAAGTGGTGAGTTAGTCAGAATACTCTGGAAGTCTTACATTAAATAACTCATGTTCCTCAATGTTGTGCACCCATAAAGAATAGTGGCCTTAGATTATCTGAAGTCTAACAAAATTTTTCTTTAGGAATGTCTTATTTATATAAAATATTACATATGAAATCAGCTTTAATATTATGTGTTTCTACAAACATGGAGTAAGAAGAGAAGCTGAATGTTTCACACTGATTTTTGGGGGGTATCTTTTGTAACTAAGATATCAAGAGTTTTTTGTTCTTGTTGTTTTACTTACCATTTTTTTCAAATACTTCTTTCACTTCTCCCAAATCAAACCATAAACAACATTAAGGATGAGCCTGAGAGTCGGAGAGGTCAGAAGATCTGCCTTGGCCAATCAATAGATACTTGCAAAAAAGACATTTCTGCATATGAAGCCACCTATTGATTGTTTAAAACCCGTACTCTTCCTCCTAATCCTTTTGATTCATTATCATTAATGGAGTGAAGTAAGTTTGTTAATATCCAATTTTGGGGGGATGCTTGTTTGTGAAAGAAAATGAAAGTGACTGCTTTAGACCTCTAAATTTGGAAAGCAGGTTGTATGAAAGTAGAGAGCCTCTTTAATTTGATCTTCTATCAGCTGTTGTCAGTGTCCTTCAGTCTTTGATTAATCCCCTCCTGTCAGCTCCATGGGAAGCACTACATGATCCACGATCTTCTTTTCTTCAGTCCTAGTTAGTGGTCTCGCCAGGGACCTTGGTCAGCCTCAGTTTTTGCCTGCCTTCTTCTCTGGACATCTTCTTAGATCCTTGGCCTCTGTTATCATCCTAAGAGTGTCATCAGTTGCTCTGTCAGGTGTGGTCTAATCAAGATGTTCTTTTTAAGCACCTACATTGTCCCTGAAAACATACTAAATGTAGAAGTAATGCTGAGTCAAGGCAAAATTATTGTAGATGTAACTTATGGATACCTTGAACTTGAGGAACATAATACACTTTCAAAATAAGGTACACACCACACAGTGACAGAAAATATGATTTCACAAAAGAAATCAAGTCATCTCTCATGTTCTCTTAGCGTTCTTTTTAACATTTGTCCGTTTCTGATTATACATTTTCACGATTACTTAATTCATGGCCTAAAAGTATGTTTTATGAGAGCATGGTCTGTGACTGTTTGGTTTGCTGTATGTAGACTCTGAACCCAGTGTCTTATAAGTGCTTCCAAAATATAAGTTGAAGGAGTTCTGAAAAAAGATACATTACTGAGAAATGGAGAGTCCCAAAAAACTTTATCATGTGATGTAAGGTTAGTTTAAATGGAGCTTAGAACTATACTAATATGTGGAACTGTAAGTATTATATAAATAGACAGGAGGTTGGCTGACAATCCCAACGAGGGAAGCAGCATAAACACAGGGAGTAAGATCAGCATGTAAGGAGTGTTCTGACCTAGCTTGGGCAGAGCATTCCTGTGAGCAATAGTAGAATGTGTAGTAGCACAGGAATAGTATAGGAGTAGATAGGCATAGTAGAATGTGAAAATACAGTAGATATGTGAAGCTGACAGAAGATGAAGGACATGGATCAATGGTATCCTGCAGCTGGTTTGAACTGGTTCACAAGACCCTATTTTGCACAGCCCTTCCTACCTTCACGGAACCAGCCATGATGAGACTATGGAAATCGGTAAATAATACAAATTAAAGCTTTTTTCCCTGCCCCAACCTCCCACCCCCATAGAACCACTTGTTGACACTTGTAACTAAATCATCGTATTAGATATTAGGCTTTAGAGGTGGTGCTTGCTTCTAGGTTCAAATAAGAGATAGCAGAATAAAATGAAAATATTTGTAAGATTAAAATCCACAACTTAGCACCATGACAGTGTAGAACTATTGCAATAAATAGAATCTAAAAATACTGAAACTAGTAATTTCAGTTAGAAAATAGCATGGTAAAATGGATGGTTTGGGAATATTTGCTTGTTCTGCCACTCTTCGACAGATTTATTTCTTACGTTCCATCAAATTATTGAAAGTTCTCTCATTCCCAGAAAATCAGCTGCTTTTAGTAAAAATCTGAATTCTGTGGAAAACTGTGACAAAGGAATTTTAAAATTGTATCTGTTTTTGTATTTCGTATTTACATTTCTCCTTATGATAAGGAAATGAAACACTTTCCTGTATAAATAACACATTATAAAAATTGGATAATATAAAAATTGTAAAAGAGAAAGTAATCTAACATAAAAGATAGCCATTTTTAACATTTTTTATTGCTTGTCTAGGGACAGTCTAATAATTTCAATTTCTATTTTTTCTTTCATTTTTCTTTGTAGCACTTACCACTTTCTAACAAAATACTTCATATTTTTGTTTACTTTTTCTTTTTCTCCTTTAGACTATAAGCTTCATGAGGGCAAGGATTTTTTGTCTCTTTGCTTATTGCGGTATCGCTGGCACCTAACACAGTGTTGTATATAATCGAAAAATATTTGGCTACTGAGTATAGTTTCATAAATGAATATTTTAACCTAATATTATGAGTATTTTTGCACATAAAATGTAGATCTGTGTCATCATTTTAGTAGCTATGCAATATTCTACTACATATGTATTCCATATATATATATGACACACATGCATATTTCACATATATACGCTTAGAAATGAAATATTTGAGTTAAAGTTTATAAACATTTCTAACTCCTTTAACAGCACATAGATTTTTTGCTGTTTATTTATTTATACATACCCAAATTGGATAGGGTCAATCTTGTCAATGTTTAATAAACTGATATCATTTTAATATTTATTTTTTCATTACCAGTGAAACTGAAATTTTTCATATTCTCATTGCACAGTTGTATTTCTTCTTTCGTTAATTGTTCACGTCTCTTTAAAATTTTTGAACTAGTGTTTGTTTATTTGTAATCTGAATATATTAAATCTTCATAATTTGTATTGCATCCTTCACCCTAACATTTTCCATTTGTCTTTTAATATTTAAGCACATTTTTTGAAAACATTTTTGGTATTTTTGTTTTGTTTTCTTGTTTAGTTTGGTTAATCAAAAATTTTATGTTTATGTAATTAAAACTTTCAATCTTTTCCTTTTAGATACTGGGGTTTTGTATTAAGGTAATATAAATGCACTTGTATTTTTCTTCTGATTTTAGGATTTTATATTTTACCTTATTTCTTTAATACTTTTTTTTTTTTTTTTTTGAGACAGGGTTTTACTGTCTTACTGTCACTCAAGCTGGAATGCAGTAGCTGAATCATAGCTCACTGCAGCTCCAAACTACTGGGCTCAAGAGATCCTCCTGCCTCTGCCTGCTGAGTAGCTAGGACTATAGGCATGCACCATGAATCTCTGGACCTCAAGTGATCCTACTGCCTTGACCTCCCAAAGCACTGGGATTATAGGTGTGAGCCACTACATCTGGCCCTTTAATTCATTTTAAATGATTATAAATGAATTTTGATATGTTATGAGAATGGCTTCAATATTTATTTTGCAATTTCAGACATTTCCTGACTATGGCCTTGAAATGCCACTGTTAGCATATCCTAAATTTCCCTGTATACTTGACTCTGTTTCTTGTTCTACATTAATTTCATTCAATTATTCATTCAGTCACTTATCTAATAAAAATTATTGGATATTGTTGTGTACAAGGCACTAGGCTAGTTAAATGGTGTTGGGACAACTAACTCCACCCCAGCTAACCCAAGGCTCTTTTCAAAATTCTGCCTAGTTCAACCTTGCTTGGCCTAATCTAGTTCTGTTCAGTTTATTTCAGTGAACTCAGATTTTTTTTAAGACCTTGCCTTTGAACCTAAGATTAAGTAGTACAGAAGTAGAGGTGAAGGTGAGAATAAAAACCAATGGGGAAAAGCAATGGGAATGTGGGAAGAACCCAACAAGGGGAAAAGTGAAATTTTTGAGCTGGTTTTATGATTGGACTAAGGCAAACAAAACAATTATTTTTCTCTTACTTTCAAGTCTTTAAATAGCCCTGAAAAGTGAAATTTATATTCCAACTCTGTGAGACTTAGGAATAGCCCTAAGTGATATTTTTGAAAAATGTACTGTTTCACAATGTACATTATTTAATTTATTCTGGAGAAAAATGAAGGCACAAATAGAAAAAAATTAGCAAAATGAAATTAAGAAACTAATAAAAAGCAGATTTTGCATTTATGGAACTTACCAACTAACAATTGAGAAGTCAGAAATAACAAATATAGAACTATGGGTACAGTAATAGAAACAAGTAAATGGTTTCATATAGAAGCCCATGGAGGGAATGGGTAAACTTTCTGGAAAAGGTGAAACTTGACATGGGTCTTCAACTTTCAGTATGAGTTCTATGGAAGAGAGAATGTTGAATGTCGTGTAATATAGAATCTTTCTTTAGGTAGGTGCCCAGGGAATGAATTTCAGAAACGTAAATAACTTGAGCACACGTTAAGAAATATTAAAAACATATATGTATTGTGCTGTGAAATAGTTCTGTTATGTAAGTGGTGGGAAAGGAGGCTAAAAAGTACAATCTTGGGTTATTTCTTCGAATACTATGTATGGAAGACTCTATTGGCAATCTACCGCATATCCATTTCAATCTGTTTTTCTTATAAATGGAACCCCATTTTTGTTCACTGAAATGATGTACCAAAGAAAAACGTACAGTTTCAAGACTTTGGGGGGTCGCCATGCTACACAATTTTTTGTGTTTTCTTTATGTATTTGAACAAGCATTTCTTACTATTTTTCCTAAGTTAGACACTGGAGATACTGTAATAAAATAAAACAAAAAGAACAGACGCAGTCTCTGATGTGGATAAACTTAATTTTCTAATGGAGCAAAGGGATGACACTCAACACATTTGAAAAAGAACCATACAAAATATATAATATGGTATATGGTGATAAGTAACCTGGAAAGAATATCAAACTGGAAAAATGTTTTACTTTTAAATAGTGTGATCAATGAGAGTGGGCCTCACTGAAAAGAGAACATTTGATCAAAGACTTAAAGGTAAGAAATTGCACCGCACCCTGTTGATTTCTGGGGAGAGAGAATTCAGGGTATAAGGGAGACGAGGTACTAAAACTGAGTCAAGAATGTGCTTACTGTGTTCAGGGAATTGCAAGCACAGTAGGAAAGGAAGACAGAGAATAATTATTAAGAGGTAGATGCTCTAGAATCTTGTAGGCATTTTGCTCTGTGAGAGTGAAAGCCATTAGAAATTTCAAGCTAAGAAATGACAAGCGTTGACATGACTTTTAACAGGATTTCTCTAGTGGTTGCGTTGATAGTAGACTGTACAAGGTCAAAGTTGATGTCAGAGAAGCAAGTGACAAGGCTGTTAGAGTCATCATGTGAGACGTGATAGTGGCTGAACACAGGGTAGTAATAGGAAGGTGGGGAGAAGTGGTCAGGGTCTGGGTATGCTGTATTTTGAAGGGAGGTTTCTGGAATATTACATGTTAAAATGTGAGAAAACTTAGGACTTGAAAATGCTGAGCATTTGTACTAAGATAGTGATAAAATGTTATGGCTACTAATTGAGAAATTAAGATAAAAAAGATTTGGGAAAAAATGGGTTTTCTGTTTGTTTCATTGTTTGTTTTCCTAATGGGTGTAGAAATCAGAAATTTGTTTTCTGACTAGAAAATATGAGAGTTATCAGACATTCATGTAGAGCTGTCAAACTGGCATTTGGGTTTAGACGGGAAAATTCTTGACTGGAGATATATATTGGCTACTGTTAGCATAAAAACAATTTTAAAGCTTTGAGACTGCACAAGATGATCACAGGATTTAGTGGAGAGAAGAGAAGAGGAGAGAAGAGGAGAGGAGAGGAGAGAAGAAAAGAGAAGAGAAGAGGAGAGAAGAGAAGAGAAGAGAAGAGAAGAGAAGAGAAGAGAAGAGAAGAGAAGAGAAGAGAAGAAAGGAGGGGAGGGGAAGGAAGGGGAGGAGAGGGGAGGGGAGGAGAGGGGAAGGGAGAAGCAGAGTCCTGGGGCTTTCCCATGTCAAGAGTTCAAGTTGGAGAGAGGGTATTAGCAAAGGAGATTTAGAAGGATCAGCCAGAGACATAGGAAGGGAGTGAAGACAGTGGGCATTCTGGATGTCAAGTGAAGAAAGTTTCAAAGCAGATAGAGAGATTAATTATTTCAAATGCTTACTTGTAACTCAAGTGAAAAGAAAACTGAAAATGTCTGCTGGATTTGGCAATGTGGAGATCATCAGTGAGCTTGACAAGAAGCGTTTTGTTGGTGTGGTTGGGAATTGAAACCTGGTTTAATTGTGGTTAAGGCAAAATGACAACAAAAATATCTAAAGCAGTTATAATATACAAGTCATTCTTTGAAGGAATACACAATAAATAAAGAGAGGTATGGACCTGAGTTTTTTTTAAAAAAACAAAAAACAAAAAACAAAAAAACTAAGGTAGAGAAACGAAGGCATGTTTACTTGCTGATTGGAAATAATCAGAGATGGAGAACAACATTCTCTCATGGTTGAGATGGAATGAGATCTTGTAAACAAGAAAACGTTTTGGCAAAATATACAACCTTGAAGTGGGTAGGAGTAAATATGATGATGGAAACTTATAGACATTTTCTATTGCTTGCTTCAGGTTTCTCAGTGAACTATGAAGCAAGGTCATCAGCTGAAAGTGAAGATGTGGTATGGAGGCATGGAGGCTTAAGGAGACACCATATGAAATAGTCCTTGGGCAGTGGAGAAAGGAATGCAGCAGAAACGATTGCTGGGCAGCATGCAGGACCTCCTCCATTCTTTCTTGCATAAATTGTAGATGCAGTGATGAAGACAACAGCAATCTTGCAATCACACCAAAACAAATGTGAAAACAAAAGCTTCATATGAATGAACAGAAAAGAAACTTTAATTTCTTTCATGTTTTGGAGCCATTCTACTTTTCCTTTACTAACTTCTGACTTCATGATATACGAAAAAAAATCATTATTTTATTAACCCTTAATAGTCAGGTATCAGTTTTATGTGCTCTTAAACTATCCTAACATATACTTCACGTTTGGACTTATTTGTTAGATGAAGGGGAGCCACTGAGGTTTTTGAAGACAAATGTGACATGACTAGTACTGAGACTTAGAAGATGACTCTAATGTGGCAGATGGATTTTCCCAAAGTATACATTACCTCTATTCCTTGATAACACTTTCTTTGGCTTTGCATCAAAAGCCTATTTGCTACCTAATATAGAAGCTATTACAGCTTGTGCCAAGGAGAGTTATTCAATCAAAACTCATTGAAATATGTTGTTATCAGGCTGGTGTTTTCTGCTGTGAAATTATTAGGTGAATGCAGTGGTGTCAAAGATTGTTTGAGAACAAATTGCTGTAGGCCTTCAAATTTATAAAAGTGGAGTTTAGATTCCCACTGTGGATTTTGGGCTCCCTGTCAATGTTCTGATGTAGACAACTGTCAGAGTGAGGATAGGCTTTTAAAATAAGATAAATTATCTATGTTCATCATTAAAGGCCCTGAATTCATTTTGAGTTGTTCGATACGTAAATCTTTTATATAATCAATTCTTGCTGTAATAACAAAGATAGATTTTTAAAAATTGAGATTATTTTGGAGTTTTTTTTAAAGGTTAGCAAGTAATATTTTTGTTAATTTTATTAAAATTCTGTCAGATATACTTCAACTCAGGGGCACATGCCACAGGTATATGTGATGACGTTCTGGGAGAACCTGAATGCTTAATGCAAACCCAGTACATCTTCCTATACAATCAATTTATTTCATGGCAGTAAATTTAAATGCATTTCTGTTAAAAATAACCAATCTTTTTATTAAGTAGTAAAATGCAAATTCTTATAATTTTGAAGATACATGGAAGAGAATTTTAAAAATAAAGATATCTAAAGTTAAATTCCTAGATGCCTCTTTTTTATTGACCATTTATTTTTGTATATTGATATTTTGTGACAGGCATTGTACTAGATGAGAAGAATAAAGCATCAGATAAGGAAAACAGGCCTTGATAATAAAAGTCACATCTATTTTGTGAAAGAAGGAAACAGGAACTCAATTTACTGAGCACATACTAAGTGCCAGTCACTGTGGGCCATTTTGACACATTTTACATACTCAGCTCCATTGCTTAGTGTAATCTGCTTCACTGCTTAGTGTAGGGCCATGCAGCTGGCAGGCTAGCAATAGATGAATGTCTCTCTTGTTAAAAATATAGTTGAAGGGATTTCAAAATGATTATAAAGTAGGCAGGCTCTTGTTGAATAGTCAGCAGTAAACTATATGTAAAATGTATTCATGCAATTTGAATATTGTAGCACCTGGAAATATCAATATAATTAAACTTCAGTCTAGATTTTTACCTTGAGCTTTTAGGCAATGAACCTTTAAGAAATTATTAGCATTAAGAGAAAATTGGATGCAAGATGTAAACGATAAGGAGTTATCTGCTTAAGTAACTCAGAATAATTACTTCAGGATACATTATGTAAATTTTTGTTTTTTAATCTAGAGATAGATTATTTAGTTTGTGAAGTATCCCGGCTTCATTAAAGCCATTTTCTCCAACTTCTCTTTTCTTTTTTGACTTACAAATATTTCTCTAATTTCTACCAGTTTTTCTTCAGAAAGTCCTATAAAAGTTTGAAGAGGAAGGACATTGAAATTAGTGACTAAAAGGAGGTATTTTGTTGATGTCATGTTTTGAGTGCTCAAATAACATATATATGGAAACTTATGTTGGTTCCATGGTTTTTTGTATTTGTTTTTGGTCTTTTTCTCAATTCCCTAGGTTTTGTGTCACCTTTTCTATTTTTAGGAGGAGATACATTGTGTCATAATGCATATTCAGAAGAAAATCCACTTAAATGACAACATTAACTTCTTTAGTGTGGGAAAGTGGATGATTTTATTATATTACCTTTGTTTTTCAATACTTTCAAATTTTAAATGGTGAGAATTGTATTAATTTTATGAATAAAAATGTTTAAAATTTTAAAATAAGTCTTATGTTAATGGAAAATAAACTCTCTAAAATATTGCAAAGAGATTTTTCTGAACCAATATGAATTACTGCATCCCAGAGAAAACACAAACCCAAGAAACCAAGAAATAAGGGGTCCTCAGACAATCAGGTTATAGTTTGGTTTTATACATTTTAGCATGACAGTATCAGAAGTGTCCAAACCAGAACAACTCCACCTTGAATAGGAGCTGGGTAAAATAAGGCTAACACCTACTGGGCTGCATTCCTAGATTGTTAGGCATTCTAAGTGACAGGATGAGACTACAGGTTGGCACAACATACAAATCATAAAGACCTTGCTGATAAAACAAGTTGCAATAAAGAAGCCGACCAAAACCCACCAAAACCAAGATGGCCATGAGAGTGACCTCAGGTCGTCGTCACTGCTACACTCCCACCAGTGCCACGGCAGTTTACAAATGCCATGGCAACATCAGGAAGTTGCCCTATATGGTTTAAAAGGGGAGGCATGAATAATCTACCCCTTGTTTAGCATATAATCAAGAAATCACCATAAAAATGAACAAACAGCAGCACTCAGGGCTGCTTTGTCTATGGAGTAGCCATTCTTGTATTCCTTTACTTTCCTAATAAACTTGCTTTCCCTTTTCGGCTCGCCCTGAATTCTTTCTTGAATGAGATCCAAGAACCCTCTTTTGGGTTCTGGATACGGACCCCTTTCCTATAACAACAAGAGTTACAAACAAGGACATAAATCAATACATGGAAAGTATAAGTTGGTTCAGTCAGAAAAGGTGAGTCATCTGGAAGAATGCCCTTATAGGGCATTCTTGAGTTGACAATTTGTTGATAGGGTTAAGCTATTGTATAAAGACTTGAAGTCAATAGAAAGGAATGCTTGAGTCAAATAAGGAGACTGAGGGGTGGCCACCCCCTCCCCCACCGACAAGGCCCTTATTATGTAGATGAAGTCTCACAGGTAGCAGCCCTCAGGGAGAATAAATGGTGAATGTCTCTTTTCAGACCTTAAATATATCAGAATCTCAGCTAGAGATTCTGAGAGGAGAGATTCTGATCTCTCCTAAATCCAAAAAAGGCCAAAAAGGGAAAGCATGGCTGCATTAATGGAGATTCTCCACAGATGCAAATTTCCCTAACGAAAGATGGCCTTGCAGAACCATTTCAAAATACGTCAAATAAATATATTTGGGGGTAGGATATTTTGATTTCCTTCAGGGTCTGCTGTCATGTGATGCTATGCTAGAGTGAGTTCAAAAAGCAAGCCACCTTATACAGATTTATTTTTTAAAAATTCGATTTTATTCTCTGTAGGGCGTGACTTAATCTTTGCCTTGCATGGTCTTAGGTTTTATTGATAATTTAGTGTCTTATTGCCACAAAGAGTCTGTTTTGTCAGTCTTAAGATCTCTATTTTAATCTTAATGCTAGTTAGTTGTGCCTATACTCCAAAAGGAATGGGATATAAGGAGACGCTTCTGACCTCTCTTCCCATCATGGCCAGGAATTCAGTTTTTCAGGTTTCTCTAGGAACTTGGCCTTGGCCTTGGCCAAAAGGTGGTCTATTTAGTCAGTTGAGGGCCTTAGGATTTGACTTTCAGTTTATACTTGGAAAAAAATAATTAAGGTATATGACTTTAATTTTCTGGTAAATACATCTGGGTAAAAATCACAAATTTCAAACAATATTAGATTTTTTAGAAATAGTATCAGATCATCAGTTAGTATATCACAGAATCACCACTGTTTTGGTGCTCAGTGACACCAGCACTTATGGGTTAATACATACAAAAGCCTGAGAGTGGGTTTTTCCTTTATGAAAAATCTTTACATTTATGACTTCAACTACAAAGGAAATGAAATGTCCCAAAGTAGGCATATGCTGGCCAAGAAAATACTTTCTAACCAATAGTCGAGGGAAGTGGGTCAAGGAAAAGACCCCAAAGCACCACTGTGGAATAAGTAGTAAAAAATATCATTTGCACGTGAACAGATCAGAATTTCCATCTGTCTTAGAAACCTGAGTGTTTCCCATGACACAGGAAGTTCCTAAACGAGACCGTTCTTTTCTTTAAACAACACATTGCTGACATTTTTACAATAAAGATTACTGCTATATTGCTAGAGATAAATATCTCTATGAAAAGTTGCAAACGTACTTTTTGTAATATAATTTGAAAAAAATCATATTTCTGGAGTTTTATGAATGTATTGTCTATAAGAAAAAGCGTATCAATAAATGCAGCAATTGAAATTTTCCAGTGTGCTGTGTCCTTTGTGTAGTATATTTGTTGTCGGTAAATATCATTAATTAGTAATTTATGTTAAGATTTTTCGTGAGGCTTTGCTGATGCTTCTGTAAGTACCAGGGCATCTATATTTACAGATTTAGTAGTTAGAATATAATGTTAATTTTATAATTTTGTATTTTTAAAATTAAATATATGTGGATTTTTTTCTTAGAGAAAGTGGATCTTAGTACTTATTTTAAGGCAAGATTCTCTTTGTAAGTAGCATGGAAGAAATTTAGTCTATAATGACATGAATATTTGAGAGAGATGACTTTTTAAAAATTAACTTGGTGTATATAATCTTCAGTACATTGATTTCTTGGTTTATAAAATAAGGTCTTGAGAGGAGGACTGGAGGATGAACTGAATAATATTACTTGAGCTTTTTGTCTATTTTTACAGGATTGTACATTTCTGAGAAACAATCAAAACTGGGTATGGACTTGTGCTTTTTAATATTTCTCTAAGTTTACAAATTGGTTATCTGATAGCTTCTTGCTCTCATGAAATATGTATTTTCCTTCCCCAATAAACAGACTTTTAAAAATTGATATAATTTAAGTTGTTATTGCTAGAAAACATATTCTAAAGCATTGCCTATATAATATTCTAACATTTGGTAAATTTATACATAAGTAAAATTAAGACAAACAAGTAAATTAGTGAATTAATTAATAAACAGGATCTTTTAAAATTCCCAACACAAGGAAATGATAAGTGTTTTAGTGCTGAATATACTAATTACCCTTAATCTGATCACTGTATATTATATGTATCAAAGCATCACTCTGTACCCCATGCATAGGTACAATTATATGTCAATCAAAAAAGAAAATTAAAAAATAATAAAACTTTTTAAAGGTGCATGTTAAACATTTTTAGTCTACTAACTAAGCCACATACTCCAGGAACTGGTTGGTCTGTTTTTTCTTGTCAGTGTTGATCAGCCAGACCAGACACAGAACCCAAACATTCAGGGTGGACATGATCCCTTTGAGACAATATTATTTGTTCTATGTTCTTGCGCTTGAGTAAAAGGAATAAGAGAGACTATGAGAAATGGAGATGCAAAAAGTGAGGTAGAATACCACAGATGATAGAATAAAATGAGAAAAGGAAAAAGATGAAGCTAGAATATAATGAAAACAACAAAAACATGGAAAAACATAGTTATCTTTTAATATTTATAAATTTGTAAAATATTAATTTAAAACATATTTAACCTTCAGATTAATTTATATGAATTTGTTATAATGGAGAAAATACACTTTCTTTACTAATGCATGAAAATATATAAAGGGAATTATATTTAGAACCCTGGAGCCATGTAGAAGGTCATAACTTGGAACAAAACAATATGGTTAAAAAGATAATGCAGACAATGAATTACTACAGGCTAAACACAGAGTAGTGGACAGGGAAAACAGTTATTAGTATTAAATACTAAAGCAAATGTTTTGGTGCCAAAACGTATAACATTTTGATTAAGAACGCGGACTCTGGAGTCAGACTCCTCACATTTCAAATATAGGCTTTATCACTTACGAGCAGTATAATTTTGTACAACTTTTGTTCCTCATTTCCTCATTTGAAAAATGAAGATGATAATAATGAAACACAAACTTATAGGATTTTTAGGAGGTTGTAGTGTGTATTGTATATGATTGTGTATGTGACTGTGTATAAGTAAATGATTCCACATAGGTGTGTGTTTTTGTATGTACATGTGATTGTATATGTGTGTGTGATAGTGTATGCATATATTATTGTGTATGTGATCATGTGAGTACATATATATTTGAGCATGTATATGTTTTCCTGCCCATGTTTATGAAGATGTGATTGAGTCAGAGTATATGATTATAATTGTGAATGTGATTATGAATTTATGGTTATGAGAGTATGTGCATGTCTATGTAATAGACTTACATATGTGCCTCTGAGGATATGAATCTGTGTAAAGTACTCAGAATGCTTGCCACACAGTAGGTGCTCCCTGGAAGCTAATTGTAGCTACAAATGATAATTGCATTGAAAGGGAGGGAAGAAATGGAGGAAAAACAGGCTGAGAACATTTTAACAACAGAATCACTTTGAGTAACATTAGCGCACTTTTGTTCCTGTTCAGAGGGGTGAGGGCTGGTTTGGACAATTAGTGGTGAGGAACTAATTTAAAAGCTGCTAAAAAGAAGGCAAAGAGGCACAAGGTAACACCTCAGAGGCAGGTGAATATTAGACCCAGATATAAACAGATCATAAATCTATGAATAAGTAAGTGATTTAGATCTCGCCAAAAAATTTCCTTGATATGACAAAAGGTATTTCCTTTACCCCAATTTCTCTAATGCAATTTGTAAGGGTTTATTGAAGTTCTCTTGATTTTGCCAGTATTTTTCTATGCATCTCTATGGTCATGCTCCAAAAACATTTAGGTTACATGGACCTAGGGGAAAGCTTCTGTAATTTTTTCAGCAGTGCTTTAACATTTTGGAGTTTTTTTCCCCTTTCTGATATTACATTTAACAATTGCTTATTTTTTTATTAAAACAATTATGAGAGTTTACTCTGTTGGCTTTTCAGCTATAAAGTTAACTTTGGCCAGTATTTCTTCAATGTTTGCACTAGAAGAGTAAATATGCAAGCTAAATATAACAAAGGTAATGCTAACTATTTTTGTTTCTTCTGTTTGCTGTTGACTTTGCACATTAAATATTATCTACATTCTAGATGCAGAAGCTCATTCTGTCAACACGTAAAAATGCACCCCATTGTGCCTTGGCACAAATTTCTTTTATCCTGTTGTAATGCAAATGAAAGAATAAATTCTCTATTCCATAGAAACTCTGTAAAAGAATTCAAATACATTTAATAGGCCTATTTACAAGACAGCCACTGAGGAAGAAGTCATTGCATTGATATAACTTATGTTGGCTAAATTTTTAGATTTCTAAAACGTATTCAATTCATTGACCAAGTAGCTTACATATTAACCCTTCCTAGGTAGTATTAGCCTCTTAATATTTTAATGAACAACAAAGATTTGTAATTATTTAAACAGCCTCCTTTTGAAGAACACAAAATATTTCTGAAAATCCCCTAAGCTCTGTACTATTCTCATGAAGTCTGGAAAATATGAAGCATTAATATTTTCAATGTTAATGCTGGGAAAGGAAATAAACTTGAAGTACAATGACTTGACCAAGGTATGTAGTAAATTAGTGTGTATATTAGGAAATAAATATAATGCGTGTGTGTATGTGTGTATAAATGGGTTAAGCATGATTCAACACATAATTGACATATTCACATTATCTGTCACGTTAATTTTTTAAGAGTCTCATCATTAATATTAGGGAGTAGTAATTGAACTTTGAATGTCAGTCTCTGGAGCTGTAAAGAAATTGCTATAGAGAGCAAGAGGGTCACACTTCTCCTGACTGGGCTTAGGATTTATCTAGGAAATGAAAAGATATATTGGAAAATATAGCTCACATCGCGAGTTAGCATGTACTAAGTACGAAACAGGTGGTACAGCCAATGAAGGTCACCAGAATTTAGCAGTGAGAAGTTTAAATAAACCAAAGTAATTTGTGGAATGTCTGATTAAAACAGGTAAAAATAAGATAGTTCTCAAAGGAAAAATAAGACCTAGAGAAGAATTGACAAATAGATTTCAACTGAAGTGACAATTCTAATTAATAGGTAGCGGCTTCCTAGAGTCATGTTAAAGACTGTGAGACCATATACATATAATAAAATATTGCCTTTATTGGCAGAAAAATGGGATTGTAGAGTGACATTCTTATTTGAAGTTAACATATTACTTCTTACTAGTTCTCCCTTAAAATTTAAGGCATAAGACTTGCCCATGGAGAGATGAGGACAAAACAGATCTTTATCTAACCAGTTGCGTGGAGAACCTCAGAATTCAAAATTATTTGAGTTGAGATACAGAGAGAAAGATTTGAAAAATAACATGCTCTACTGTCATTTGAGCCGAGAGGACAAGAATAGGAAGAAGTGTGCACTCCTTACAGGCAGGTGAATTCCAGAGAGAGAGCAACAGTCAACATTCTTGACCAGACATGAGGATGGCCCTTTATCTCAAACGCACTGAGTAAGTAAGTTTTCCCACTATTTATAAGAAGGAGTAAACAGGGGCTCAGAGAAAATAACCAAAATTTGTGTGTGTTTGTTTATTTGTTTTTGCTATTATTCCCTCTATTATTCTCAAGCGCGCGCGCGTGCACAAACACACACACACACAGAGAGAGAGAAAGAGAGAAAGTGAAAGAGAGCGAGAGAGAGAGTAATGACTGTCATCCTGTTATATTTTTGCAAGTTTGTTGCATTATGACCTGGGTCCAAATGATCTGCAATACTGAAAAATCTGGGGACCTTAAGCAAATCATCAAACGCCTCTGAGGCTCAATTTGTTCACCTATGCATTAGGTGCCTTGCTTTCCTTACAGAATTTTGTGAGGTTAAAATACAACAATGGTACATCGGAAACTTTACACATTTAAGTAATATTTTATATCTGCTACACTAGAAGTGGCTAGAATAAACTTTATTGTCTTATCTCTAAAAATACCATTTCCTGTAGGAACTTAAACCCCAATCTGTATCCACCTCAGAACCATCCTCTATGTTTGCAAAGATCACTAACAATGGTATCTCCAAATTATCATCGACTAGTGTTGCTGGTTGCATATCCATCAGGCTTTCTAGCAACAGTTATTGATGACAATTTGGATACATGATTGTCTGTGATCCTTCCCCAACATAGTAGATTAAAGAAAAATGCAAGTCTACAGGAGCCAGTTGCACTTAGCTGAGTATTAGTATATCCAACAGTACAACAAAATTGGAGTTTGCTTTTGGTAGCTATGTTCTCTTTTTTTAACTAAAGAAAAATACTTGCGTTTTATGAGTACTAATTTTAGTGGGAAGTCTTTACTGGCTATATATCATTATTTGATGGGCTTAGAGGATATAACTTATGTAAGAAGTTAGGTATTAGTGTTGGAATGGAAAATATAGCTCATTTGTGTGTTTCATAGCATACTTGCTACTATCCGTATGGGTGACATTAAAATGTCAGTTTATCAACTCCGGACTGCTTTCAACCCTGAGCTGTATATTCTTTTAACAACTAGCCTTTATTCACACCTCTATTTTTAGTAGATATTGTTTAATCTTGAAGAGTAAAAAACCATAACACAGTCCTTATTCTTGAGTACAGTTTGAAAACACATTCCTACGAAAAAACTTACTCTTCCCTAAAGTATACTTTGGACACTGAAACATTGACTTGGAAACAGACTGATAATTGGCATTGCGTTGCCCTTACAAAGAATTATTTTGTAACTTAGTACGACAATGTCGATTGTTAATGTGATTTGGCTGTGTTCTCACCATATCTCAACTGGAATTGTATTTCCCAGGATTCCCACGTGTTGTGGTTGGAGGGACCCAGGGGGAGGTAATTGAATAATGGAGGCAGGTCTTTCTCATGCTATTCTCATGATAGTGAATAAGTCTCACGAGGTCTGCTGGGTTTTTCATGGGTTTCCGTTTTTGCTTCTTCCTCATTTTCTCTTGCTGCCACCATTTAAGAAGTGCCTTTCACCTCCCACTAAGATTCTAAGGCCTCCCCATCCATGTGGAACTGTAAGTGCAATTAAACCTCTTTTTCTTCCCAGCCTCAGGTATATCTTTATCAGCTGCATGAAAATGGACTAATGCAGTAAATTGGTACCAGTAGAGTGGGGCATTGCTAAAAAAGATACCTGAAAATGTGGAAGTAACTTTGGAACTGGGTAACAGGCAGAGACTGGAACAGATTGAAGGGCTCAGAAGAACACAGGAAAACGTGGGAAAGCTTGGAACTTCCTAGAGACTCGTTTTATGGTTTTGCCCAAAATGCCAATAGTGATACGGACAATAAAATACAGGCTGAAGTGGTCTCAGATGGAGATGAGGAACTTGTTGGGAACTGGTGTAAAGGTGACTTTTGTTATGTTTTAGCAAAGAGACTGGTGGCATTTTGTCCCTGCCCTAGGGATCTGTGGAACTTTGAACTTGGGAGAGATGATTTAGGGTATCTGGCCAAAGAAATTTCTAGGCAGCAAAGCATTCAAGAGGCGACTTGGGTACTGTTAAAGGCATTCAGTTTTAAAAGGGAAACGGAGGAAACAGTTCAAAAAATTTGCAGCCTGATGATGCAGTACAAAAGAAAAACCCATTTTCTGGGGAGAAATTTGCATAAGTAACAAGGAACCTAATGTTAATCTCCAAGAGCATAGAGAAAATGTCTCCAGGCCATGTCAGAGACCTTCATAGCAGCCTCTCCCATCACAGGCCTGGAAGTCCAGGAGTAAAAGGTGATTTCGTGGTCCAAGCCCAGAGTCCCCATGCTGTGTGCAGCCTAGGGACTTAGTGACTTGTGTCACAACCCCTCCAGTCATGGCTGAAAGGGACCAATGTACAGCTTGGGCTGTGACTTCAGAGGGTGGAAGCCCCAAGCTTTGGCAGCTTCCATGTGGTATTGAGTCTGCAGGTGCACAGAAGTTAAGAATTGAGGTTTGGGAACCTTTGCCTAGGTTCCAGAAGATATATGGAAATGCCTGGTTGCCCAGGCAAAAGTTTGCTGAAGGGGGAGGGCCCCCATGGAGAACCTCTGCTAGGGCAGTATGGAAGGGAAATGTGGGATCAGAGCTCCCACACAGAGTCCCCACTGGGACATTGCCTAGTGGAGCTGTGAGAACAGGGCCATTGTCCTCCATACCCCAGAATGGTAGATCCACCAACAGCTTGAACTGTGCACCTGGAAAAGCCACAGGCACTCAACTCCAGCCTGTGAAAGCAGGTGGGAGGGAGGCTGTACCCTGCAAAGGCACAGGGGTTGAGCTGCCCAAGACCATGGGAACCTACCTCCCTCTTGCATCAGCGTAACCAGGATGTGAGACCTGGTGTCAAAGGAGATCATTTTGGAACTTTAAAGTTTGACTGCCCCAGCTGAGTGTGGTGGTTCATGCCTGTAATCCCAGAACTTTGGGAGACTGAGGTGGTTGGATCATGAGGTCAGGAGATCGAGACCATCCTGGCTAACACGGTGAAACCCCATGTCTACTAAAAATACAAAAAAAAAAATTAGCCAGGTGTTGTGGCATGCGCCTGTAATCCCAGTTACTCGAGAGGCTGAGGCAGGAGAATGGTGTGAACCTGGGAGGCGGAGCTTGCAGTGAGCCAAGATCGTGCCACTGCACTCCAGCTTGGGTGACAGAGCAAGACTCTGTCTCAAAAAAAAAAAAAAAAAAAAAAAAAGTTTGACTGCCCCACTGGATTTCGGACTTGCAAGGGCCCTGTAACCCCGTTTTTTCACCAATTTCTCCTATTTGAAAAGGCTGTATTTACCCAATACCTGTATCCGCATTGTATCTAGGAAATAATTAGCTTGCTTTTGATTTTACAGGCTTATAGGTGGGAGTTACCTTGCCTCAGATGAGACTTTGGACTGTGGACTTTTGAGCTAATGCTGAAATGAGTTAAGGCTTTGGGGGACTATTGAGAAGGTATGGTTGGCTTTGAAATGTGAGGACTTGAGATCTGAAGGGGCAGGGGTGGAATGATATGGTTTGGCTGTGTCCCTACCAAATCTCAACTTGAATTGCTTCTCCCAGAATTCCCAAGTGTTATGGGATGGAGGGACCCAGGGAGAGGTGATTGAGTCATGGTTGCCAGCCTTTTCCGTGCTGTTCTCATGATAATGAGATCTGATGGGTTGATCAGGGGTTTCCGCTTTTGCTTCTCCCTCATTTTCTCTTCCCACTGCCATGTAAGAAGTGTCTTTCACCTCCTGCCACGATCCTGAGGCCTCCTTAGCCATGTGGAATTGTAAGTCCAATTAAACCTCTTTTTCTTCCCAGGCTTGGGTATGTCTTTATCAGCGGTGTGAAAACACACTAATACAATTATGTTGCATAGACACAGCAGGCACCTAAAGTTTGTCAGGGGTTTCTGCTTTTGCTTCTTCCTCGTTTCTCTCTTGCCGCCGCCATGTAAGAAGTGCCTTTTGCCTGCCACCTTGATTCTGAGGCCTTTCTAGACATGTGGAACTGTAAGTCCAACTAAGCCTCTTTTTCTTCCTAGTCTCGGGTATGTCTTTATTAGCTGAATGAAAATGAACTAATACAATTGTGCTGTATAATCACAGCAGGCTCCTAAAGTCTGAGTTTTAGTTTGTGCTAAAATATATGCCAGTAACTTGACTACTATCTTTTTAAAAACATGGTCATAGTTGATCAGCATAATAATTTGTCAAGCACCTGTATTTCAAACACAACATACACACAAACATACACACACACAAACACACACACACACACTTATTTGTCATTATAAAATACTATGATGTAGAAAAAGAAAAAGAAAAAGAAAGCTACAATGAATTTGAAAAATGAATTTGATTCTCAGGCCCTGTTCTTTATATTATCAGAATATATTAAAATAGGGAATCTATTTTCTCTGCCCTCTCTGGTTCCTGTTACTTCTTGCTTTCCAGGTCCATTTGTGACCCAATCAATATTTTAAATGGCAGTTGCTAATCTTTGGCTTTCCTTACTCCCTGGAGACTGGTGCACTGATGGTCTTAACACCTTTCCTTGCTAGCTAGAGATTAAAGGAGCAAATATACCACACGAATGAAATGTGACAAGGGACTCTATTTAGTACAGCCTTGTTCATTTGCAGAAGCCATACACTGGTAAGAGCTGCGAGGGTCGCCACTACAGAGAGCCAGCTCTTTGCTATTCCCTTAAGACAGAATGTCAACACTTAAATGTTGCAGCAAAGGCAAAAAGAATGAGGTGGTGGGTAAGATAATTCCATTTTCAGAGGTCACAATTACCCTGGATTCAACTCTGACTATATGTAATACTGTATATTGGAGTATTGCTACATGTATTCTTAAAAGTAATGAAAGTTCTCATGGTGAATGGATTGATTGTCACTATTGTTTCTACTATTAATATTTGACAAACTTTAGTCAAAATGAGGACCTAGTTTTTATAGCTGAATAACACATAGGAGGAGCCAGGATCAGAAGAAGTTAGTCTGTGAAATTATCCTGGTGTACACAAATATTTCTAAAAAATAAATAAAATAATTATCTTATGTAGAGAATTTTCTTTTTCTACATAGAATTTTAACTTACCTTGAGAATGTATCTACAGAACATCTGGTACAAAAAAGTAGTAAAAACAACCAAATAACCGAAAGATTAGAATTACAAACATTAAATTTATTAGTGATATTCTTTGTTCATTTAAATATTCTTATCTATTAACAGCATTCTTTACAATGCCAAGTTAGTTCTCAGGAAATTATAATTTATTTTATATTTCACTTTGCTACACTTGATTTCCTCTTAGAAATATTTTCTTATAATTCAATTTTTGCCATTCAATGATAGTATTTAATCAACTTTGCATAAAATAACAAAATTCTTGTTGCAGTTACATTATTGTCATTGGAACTTATTACTGGAACTTATAAAAAGATACGAAATCTTAATAAAACCTTTGTAAGAGATAAAAACTAGTGTTTTTTTTTTTTTTTTTTTCTATTCTCACACACCTCACAATGTAACACTTCTGACCACAGATGTATGTCAAACAGTTCAGTGGACACCAATCCACTGTCCTATAATTTCACTCAATTCTGTCACTATCTACCCAGAGACAGCATCAGATTGAGGGCTCAGTTCCACAAGACTGCAAAATCACATCAGATGCCATTTGCAAGTCCCAGGTTGTAACTTGGGTTTCTGACCAACTGGCTAGAAACCAGTGTTCCCACAATCCCCCTCTTGGGTTCAATTAATTTGCTAGAGTAGCTCACAGAACTTAGAGAAACACTTTACTTACATTTACCCATTTATTATAAAGGGTATTAGAAGGGATACATACAGAAGCCAGATGAAAAGACATATAGGTGGAGGTCTGGAAGGGAAGGGGTATGAAGCTTCATTACAAAGGTGTGATCTGATTACATCACTGGCCATTGAGGAACAACTCAACCTCCAGCTACTGGTGGATGGGGCATGGGGCTGAGAGTTCCAATCCTCTAATCACATGGTTGGTTCCCCTGGCAACCAGCCCCCATCCTGAAGCTATCCAGGAGGCTGCCCCAATAATTGCCTCATTAGAACAAAGATGCTCTTATTACCCAGGAAGTTCCAAGGGATTTAGGAGTCCTTTGTCAGATACTTCCATCACTCAGGAAACTACAAAGGTATTAGGAGTTCTGTATTAAGAACTGGGTCGAAGATCAAATATTGAACAAAAGTTTCTCCTAGCACCCTTATCTACAAGGGTTTTATGAGATCTAGGTTAGAAGTCAAGGGAGAAGCCAAATATGTATTTCTTATTATATCAAAACATCACAGCTTTACATATGAAAGCTACTAAAATGGATTGTTTAACTTTTAGTGTCAATTTACTTAAAAATTAATTTCAGAGATATATCACATTTTAATTCTGGGTAACAACTTTTTAAGACTGCTTAGCATAAGTTTTATTTCAAAATTCACATAGTGAAGTTGATCCACATAGATTTACATGAATCTACATTTTACTGAAAGGCCTCTGGACTCTTATTAATATAAAATAAGATACTCAAAACATCACCAGAACAGGAATATTTGAGGCTGGTTAGCCTCAAATAGAAATTGAGAATGTTTTTCACTCACTTTTATGTTAAGAGAGAATGATGTTGTTTCAGGACTATGTAGATAGAGGCCAGACAAAGAAGAAAAAAAAGCTGATTCATGCTAAAAAGGAAAATCTTAAATAATAAGGCAATAGCTCCAAAACAGTGACCAGGAAATTACTTTTTGAGCAAGATGCTCCAGGGCAAAAGTCTTTTCTTAACAAATATTGTTTAAGACACTGAAATCTGTTTGCTATCATTTCTTTCCTCCCAGGTGATTAAATGCAAAAGAAAAACAGTCATTGGATAGCCACAGAAGCTATTTACTGGAAGTATATTCAATCACCATAAACATTATTTTTACAGAAAGACTAGCAAAAGATACTATGGGAGATCCCATAAAACATTTTTAAAGAGAAAAAAGTGATGGTACCATATATTTTTATGAGGGTTTCAGAGTGATCTATATGCAGCTGTTTCCCCAAAGTACTGCCTGACATTGCAAGCTCTAGTCTGGGAGCCAACTGGCATAAAATTCAGTTCCCAAATGGGAGAGATTTCATACACTAAAAAATTGGTTCAGGGGTTTGTTCTGTGTACTACTAAGGATGATTCTAGGTAATCTATTGTAATATAAACATTGAATAAATATAAAGCATTTTACTGGTTATATGGTTTTAAGAAAGAAACAAACAAAAATCTCCATACTATGTCCCCCAAATTGCAATATTTTTTTCCTGTTGCCTCCTTTTGAAGGTTCGACCTAAGTAATTCTCAAGGAAAAGATGAACGCATTCAATTCTCTTGGGTTTACAAGTAGATCCAAACTTTCAAGGTATAGCTGGCCACATCCCAGCTGGTAGCATCCAGGAGAAGTGTGGCGAGCCACAAAAGGAGAGCTGCCAATGGACATACTAAGACAAAACAGCTAGTATAATCCCTGGTAGGGGCAATGAACTGCATTCACTTATGTGAAACTGGGATCCTCTACTGAGGCTGAGTTAAGTGACCAGCTCCCTAATGCTGGATAATACTCCTTACATTTTCCTTTGGCTGTAAGATATCTCCCTTGTGTTCTTTTGTCCTAGCTCTCTCTTCCTGATATCCTTCATCTTCCTCTTGTCTTTTCCCAGTTCAGTGGCAGGAGAACTCTCTTTAAACCTTCAAACTTTCCCTCAAGGATATAGACTTTCTAAGCACAAAGACAGGCAGAGACTCAAGATTTTACTTTATTCTGTCCTACCATATAACCTCCTTGAGGCAGTAAGTAAAAAACTGTCTATCTGAGTTTTTTTTTTTTCAACACTGGCTGCATAAACGAAATATCTGGGGGAGCTTCTGAAATATACCAGAGTGTGGACCCTACCCCCAAGGTACACTATAGGCAGGAGTATTTTTTAAACGCACTCTAGTGCAGCCAGGTTTGAGAATATTTAGTTCACGATTTGCATGAGGGAAGGTAAAGATAAGAAAGGGAATGAAGAAGGAATGGTGAGGACTCAATATTAAAAAAAGTTATTTTGTATATACTTGTTTTAAACTATTAACTGTATTTATATAGTTGTTTTAAAAGATCAAGCACACCTTCAAAAGGAAGTTTGTCACCACTCAAGGTATTCAAAAGAAAAGGTTACAAACTTAGAAGATTTTTTCAGAGTGTTTTGAGCCCTAGCACAATGACTGGAATGTATGTGACTTCTACCAATACAACTATGTTGAAGGGGCACTATAGAGCTGGAACCCACAATTCTTATTTGTTAAAAAAACTATATAATCTTATTAATTTTAATTCCTGTATAGTTAGTTACTAAACTTTGCTTTAAAAATCCCAGTGGCATTTATGGGTGAAAACTTAAAATCAATGACAAGGCTGTATTTTTGTAAAAAAGAAAAATGACAATTTTTTTATCCACACTCCCAGGTTCATTGCTCTGCAACTTGTCATGGAAGCCTAATCCCAAGACATCTGTCTGAAATATCCAAAGCTTCACGCATTTTCTGATATATAACCTGACTGACTTAGTAGGTGACATTTCCCATGCTTTGGATATGGGCCCAATGTTTCTCTACTCTGCTGTCTGCTATTATATTTTTCTTTCTTTTCCAGTTTCAATTTCACTATTATTTAGATGGCATTCAAATCTGTTCCAGCCATTTTATTTTCCCAAATTAGAGTTTTTCATTTTCATATAATTGCTGAATATTCTTGATGCATGATGAGGGGTGTCATCTCTGATTCCTTTTCATATGTGAAGCCTAGGAAAGTATATATTGGATTTTAATGGCTCCTTCCTCTTGTCTTTAATGTAATTATCAATTTAAAAAAATGTGAGAGGTAGATTGCAATCCTGAAAAATATAACCAGGACAATATATTACCTTCATTATATCAAAGGAGTTCTAATATAGCCCTCAGCTATATTTCAAAATATTTATAATAGAATTATATTGTAAATATTATTTTAATATACTTAGAGTAGAGTATATGATATGGTTCTGCTGTGTCCCCACCCAAATCTTACCTTGAATTGTTCCCATAATCCCCATGTGTCATGGAGAGACCCGGTAGGAGGTAATTGAATCATGGGAGCAGTTACCCTCATGCTGTTCTCGTGATAGTGAGTTCTTGTGAGATATGATGTTTTATAAGATCTGATGAGCTTTCCCCTCTTTTGCTTAGCACTTCTTCTTGCTGCTGTCATGTGAAGAAGGACATGTTTGCTTCCCTTTCCACCATGATTGTAAGTTTCTTGAGGCCTCCTCAGCCATGCTGAACTGTAAGTCAATTAAACCTCTTTCCTTTATAAATGACTCTGTCTCTATGTCTTTATTAGCAGTGTGAGAACAAACTAATACAGTATATTTACAGTAAAAATAAGCACAATTAAGTATTAAAAATCATGCATTTAAAAGGAGCACTGACTTTTTTAAAATAAATATTATAAATATCTTTTATAATTTTAATAGTATGTTTTTCTCTTGAGAATATGCTGGGCTATGAGAAAATAACTAATGTTAGACATAGTACTTTAATCTCTCAGTTTCATAGAGAGTTAAATTTAAGAAAGAACATGAAATGTATTCTCTAGGGTACTGAACTGAGAAAAGTTTTTTTTCAAAATATCTTGATTATTTTTCACATAGAATATCACTCCTTTCTCTCCCTGAGCCTAAAGCCTAGCTGCTGATACAGGGGAGAAAATATTTAGATAAGTTTCTATGTTTTTATTTATACTAAAATGCATATAATTAAAACAATTTAATAGAGACTATAAACTTATACTGAAAGTGTGTGTATGTATATAATTACATCTCGAGTTGCTAATACACTGAATAGCTTTTAAATGATAATAATAACAAAGATAAAACTTACTCTTAGGAACTTAAGACCTTGATATTACAGAGATCTTCAAGGTAAGATCCAATTTTTTGAAGGGCAAGCCATCATATAAATGCATGCTTGTATAAATGAAAAGTTAAGATGAGTTTATTTTTATAAACAAATTCACTTTTCATGTTTTATTTGTCTTGAAGAAAAAGAACTATTATGACCAGAGGCTGTTTCCGGAGGTACAGTGTGCACATAGCCAGTGTACAAAGCTAGGCCGGTATGCCTGCTATTTCATCCTTTGTATGAAGATTTTTCTTTTTAAGGTGATTGAACCATTTTGATTTGATAGGCACTGACCAGCACAGTGAGGATGTAGCCTTCACTGCCTACCCTGGCGTGTTTTTTTTAAACAGCTAGGTAAACAAGATTCCTAATTGTGAAATTTCCTATAAGCATGTGGTTTTGTTTTCAGCACAGAAGTATACATTCAGAGGATATTCTGAGAATTCTTGGCAATAATCTGAAATGACTTCAACAACTTGAACAAATTGTTCTTCTCCATTTGCTCAAATAATTATGTGTCCTTTTGACTTATCTGTGAGAGTCCTGTTTACCTTTGATTTTGCTGGAATATTTCTCTGATCATGTGGTCAGAGTCTTTAACTTGTGTCTCAATTTTGTTACAAGGAGAAACTCATTAATATCTGTAGGCATTGAGAGAGCTAAGTGGAAATATTTTGAATACTCTTTAGCCAGCAGAAGTATGAGATAATTTCACTTCCTCAAAGTAATAATAATAATAGTTATTAATATTACTATAAAATAGAGAACATGTTTTGGAGTCAGAGACTGTAGAACCTGATCTACATTAAACTTCTGGAAGATTGACTCTGGTTGGCCCACTGGAGAGTCTTTGTCAGGCTGTAGGTGCAGATGTGTGCTTCCTTTAATGAGCTATAAGCAGGACCCATGTGAATACATGAACATTACCTCTGAAAGAATTAAAGAGGGCATCCAAGGTAAACCCCAAAATACATTCTCAGGGAAACTGGAATTTAAAAAATTATGAAAAAATGTGGAATCTGTGTTAAAAGAATACGAATTATATATAACTGTAAGAACAAACATTGCTGGCAAGTAAACAGAAATAATTTCAACATCAAGAATGCCTCAGTTAGGTGTTACATTCAATTTACACAAGAACAGACACTTATACTAGAAGCATATGTTGTTAAAGTAATTCCCATAGTCATTCTGGGAAGTAATCTACTAGAACTTTTTATGTGCAGATGAGAAGATGTAAAACCATAGTAGTTAGGTAATTTTTTTTTTAAAGTCTGGAGGAATCATTGCTTAAGCTTCCTGTTCTACAAATCAGCTTAGACCATTTCACAAAGCCATGCCACCAGTCTAATAATTTTCTTATATACTTAAAAGAAATTGTATTTCCCATTTTCTTTTGAAGTATTTTATTAACAAATGCAAAGCATTTGATAATGGAATATCTATTAATTAGGCTAACATATTGAATTCTCATTTGGTTAAGAGAATATTTTCTTAAGAGTTTTTATTCTGTCTTCTTTTACTTCCCTTTTTGAGGTTTTTCTAAGAATGAACATTTAAGTAGTGCTCTCAACATGATACACTCCTGAAAAAAGACATTTGCAGCTGGGCTTGGTGGCTCACGACTGTAATCTTAGCACTTTGTGAGGCCAAGGTGGACGGATCACTTGAGGTCAGCAGTTCAAAACCAGTCTGGCCAACATGGTGAAAACCCGTCTACACTAAAAATACAAAAAATTAGCCGGGCGTGGTGCACGTCTATAATCCCAGCTACTCCAGAGGCTGAGGCAGGAGAATCGCTTGAACCTAGGAGGCAGAGGTTGCAGTGAGCCGAGATCATTCCACTGCACTCCAGCCTGGGTAACAGAGCCAGACCCTGTTTAAAAAAAAAGATATTTGCTATGATCAATGTGCTGCTGAAATGCAGTGAAATAAAGGCAGCTCTAAAGATTTTAAGCCTTGCTTTTTTATTTCTTGTTATCAGTATTTAGTCTTTCTGAAAATGATGTCTGTAGTATAAGCTTCTTAGGGTTGCTATAATGAAGTATCACAAACTGGGTGGCTTAAACTACAGAAATTTATTCTCGCACAGTTCTGAAAGCTAGAAGTCTGAAATCAGGATGTCAGCCACGTTGGTTCCTTCAGAGGGCTGTGAGTTTCATTACTCTCTGCAAGATTCTGGTAGCCTCAGGGGTTCCTTGGCTTCCAGTGTCTTCACAGCAACCTCTCTGCATATCTGTCTTTGTGTCCAAAGATTCCTCTTTCATAAGGATATAGTCACATTAGATAAGGGACAGCGGTAATGACTTCATTATAACTTGATCATCTGCAAAGATTTTACTTCCAAATAAGGTTACCTTCATAGCACTTTGGGGGTTAGGACTTAAACATCTTTTTTTTTTTTTTTTGAGAGAACACAATTCAATCCATAACAATGTCCTACCCAGGATTAATGAATATATAATAGCAATTTATATTTTGATGTTTGTAGAGCATTTCATTTGATCATTTCCATTAGTTTTTAAACATACCCAATGACTAACAAAAATATCTTCCCTCATTTCAATATTCCACCTAAAGATATTTCTATTTTTATCACCTTACACTTGCATTTCTTAAAAGAAAAACCAAAAAAAGAAAAAAAAAAAAAAAAACTATTCTGCTTGTGTGGTCTCCATTCTCTCTCATATCCCACATTCACTTTTCTTTTCTTTTTTCTTTTTTTTTTTTTTTTTGAGACTGAGTTTTGCTCTTGTTGCCCAGCTGGAGTGCAAGTGGCACCATCTCAGCTCACTGTAACCTCTGCCTCTCGGGTTCAAACCATTCTCCTGCCTCAGCCTCCCAAATAGCTGGGATTACAGGTGCCCACCACCACACTCAACTAATTTTTGTATTTTTAGTAGAGACAGGGTTTCACCATGTTGGCCAGGATGGTCTCGATCTCCTGACCTTGTGATCCACCTGCTTCAGCCTCCCAAAGTGCTGGGATTACAGGCGTGAGCCACTGTGCCCACCCCACATTCACTTTTCAACCCACTGTAATATGTTTTTACAATACATCACTCTGATGAAACAGCTCTTAATAAGGTTAACAATGATCTCCATTTTTACTAAATTCAAGATTTTTCCTGTCCTCAATTTGCTTATGCTTATCTCTTCGGGATCATTGTTCAAAGAAGCAATCTGCAAGGGGCCTTAAGCATCCCTGTATGTTCTTCTTGGGCATGCTGTGAAAGCAAAGACCTTGTTATTCTTTACTTGGGCCATTTCTCAGGGTTGTATTTCCAGCAAGCAACCCTGAGAAATAAGGTAACATTTTCCGACAGAAAAACCACATACTTGCTTCCACTTTACCATATAAGTGGTGAATCTCCCAAACTTCCAGGGTTTCCCTCTGGTAATGCAACCCACTGCATGCTCCGGCATCCATTATGGGCACTTTGTATTATTCCATGCACCTGCAGGACTGGGGAACCCATGCAAGCATCACGTTGCCCTCTGAACTACTGTTTGTGCGATGAATAATACAGTCCTGTGTCTCTGAACCAAGAGTCATGTGTTTTCTGACAGCTTTGCTAAAATAGTAACAGACTAACTTATTAGCTTGCAGATGGTGAAAACACAGAACCTTTGTAGTTCCTGATAATTATTTGATATTATTTGACAATCTTGAAATGTCACCTCTCTGACCATGCCGTTTTGGTTTCTCTTGCAAGCCATTCCTTTTTTACTGGGTCACCAAATCTTGTAGATTTTTGAAGCTTTAAAATAACTTTTTCTATTATAGTCTCTCACTAAGAGATTTAAACACCTCCACAGTTGTAGTTACTGAGGTGGTGTTCAGATTTATTTCTCTAGCCGAGAGCTCTTCTCTGGGCTAGTTGATCCAACTACTGATTTGACCTATCACTTGGATATTTTCAAGATATCATTAATTCATGACGTACGTGACCATATTTGTGGTCTTCCTCTTCTATCCTTGTCCTCTTTCATTATTCCTTCTCATAGTAAACAGAATCTTCATTTATTCATTTGCTCAGGTACTCTCCTACTGTATCCCTAACTCTTCCTATCTAATCCATCACCAAGGCCAACTAATTACCTTTATCATCTCAATATCCATGGAATCAGTTTTTATTTTTATTGTCACCCTCACTCTGTCCTTAGCTACTGTTAGTAGACCTACTAACAAGTTCCTCTACTTTCATTCTGCGCTTGCTCCTATCCATTCTTCAACTGAAGCCAGAATGAATGATCACTTTAAAACTCACATTGTTCAGTTAGGAGGAATATGTTCAAGAGATCCACTGGACAACATGATAACTACAGTTAATAATAACGTATTACATATTTGAAAATTGCTAAGAGAGTAGATTTTACATGTTCTCACCACAAAAAATAATAAATATGTGAGGTAATGCATATGTTAATTAGCTCAATTTAGTCATTCCACAACATATACATATTTCAAAAGTCATGGTGTATAACACAAACATATACAATTTATATTGGCTAATTAAAAAATAAATTTAAAAACTCACACTGAATCACGTCACTCCCTCACCATCCATCCCTGTTTAAAACCTTCATTGCACTTAAGGTAATGTAATCAGTTGACTGGCATTCACTCTTTATATTACAGCCCATATAAAGCCTTCAGTGACTTCCCAGTCAGATTTGGATCCATTATTATATGTTCAGATATAACCTTGTTTTCTTCCTTTGAGCACTTTTACAGAAGGTCATTAATATTTTATTAGCATGATTATTTAATTAATGTCTGTTTCCCTTCCCAGACAGTAAGCTCTATGTGAGTAAAGACCACTGTTTGAGTTAGCTCACATTGTAACTAGTAGTGCTGGTCTCAGAATCGGCACTCATATATTTCAGACTAACAAAAGAGAATGTACACTTAGAGAAACAGCCACTCATTTTTTTCTTTTTGCTGTTGTTGTTGTACTTTAGCTAACAATTAGTACAGAAGCCAAGACAGTATTTTAAAATTATAAATCAGACCATCTTAAGCCCTTACTTAAAACCCTCCATGGCTTCCCATCACACTTAGAATGAATCCAGTTTCCCTACCTTGCCTGTAAAATCTTATATGATTTACTCCTGGCTAACTTACGGCATTTCCTGTAGTACTCTTCCTTTCACCCACTTCCATGAAGCCACACTGGGCATTCTTCCCTCATTAGCACACAGAAACACATGTGCCAACTGCTCCCCTTAATCTTTGATTTACTGTGCCACTTGGTCTCAACTTAAATATCAACTGAAATTTCTCATCAATCAAATCTTAAGCAGTGGTTCATTCTTTCCTCAGTACTTTTCACAATATAGTACCTTTTCTTATCTGCTTGTTTATTTATTTATCATCCATGTTCTATTACCTCTATATGCATGAAAATACAGCCCTAACCACTTTCTTGTTCATTGCTGTATCCCCAGAACTTGTAAGAGTACCAAGTACATTGTAGTAACCCAATGCTTAATTGCTGAATAAAAAAATATATATATTAAATTCATGGATCAGGTAGTTTCCACCAGTGCCTTTGATTTAGGAAATAAAAACAGCTTCTTATGTGACCAAATGTAAAAGTAATATGATTTCTAACACGGCTCATAACAATTTTTATAATTTGGAGTTTGTCTTCAAATCAGCAGGGAATCAGTAAGCTTGACTTTTCTGTTTTCTTCATCACTGATTTACCTGGGGAAACAGCTGCCTATAGCCCCTTAGCAAAGTAAAATTAAGCAAATATTTAAACTAATGTGACAGAATCTTTTGATATCCAATTTAGGCTTAGTGCAAATCCAGAGGAGGCAAAAGATCACCTAACACTCCTCCAGTCTTCAAATGTACCATCCTGTACTCTCCCCGTGTTTGGATTTGAAAGCAACAGCCTGCACAACCAAAGACACTTTATCATCTTGTGAAAAGTAGAACTTAAATATTTTAGCCTCTTCACCTTTGAAATATGGATGATTTCTTTTTCCTTTTTTTTTTTCTAGTTCTATAAAGGCACTACCTTGAGCACCTCATACACAGCCCACTTACCTCTGCTTTATTTATTATTTTTATTTATCTATGTATTTATTTTTGGTTTTAAGGAGTGGAGAGTTTAATGGGTCAGAAAGAAGGAAGGAAGAAGAAAATAGCTCCCCTGTACAGAGACAGAGGGACGGGGAATTCGAACAGGCAGAAAACCCTCTGTGTGTGGTGGAAAGGTGGCTGTTTATATGAGGAGGCTGGAGTAGGTGGTGTCTGATTTGCATAGGGCTCAGGGGATTGCTTTGACCAGGCCTGTCTTTCATGCAGCCCGCCAGACACCTGGCCCTCCCACCCTAGTCTTTTAATATGCAAATGCTGGGTGCCATGATATTCTACACACATGGGGATATGTGAGAGCAGTCATGTTGCCAGGCACATGTCGGGGCAAGGAAGAAGAGGGCAGGAATTGCCATGTTTGGGTGGACCTAGTTTCCAATGGCCGACATTTGCATATCAAAGCTTGCTGGCCCTGCTCTAAGAGCCACTTTAAAAGAAACAAAAACTTCCCAAGGGCCCCTTTCCTCTCTACCTGTCTAAAATAATTTCTTAATAACTCCTATAATATTCCCACCTATGGAGATGTCACCCTAACTGCTGTTAGTGGGTTTTGGGAGATGACTCTTTTTGGCCACTCCTGCTGAAAAAGGGGGTCAACTGGGGAACAGCAGCTAGGGCTTCTCCTAGGGTCCTTGGAAGAATGGCGTGTCCATGCGTGGTTCAGTCTGCAGCACCATTTGGAGTTTGATTGCTTCTAGGTGAGAGGAAACAATTGGAGTTATAGTATTGAGTATACAGGGTCCAAATATTAATATAAAACGTAAACTCTTTGTTCAATATTTCAGTTAGAAGGTGCTACCATGTACAACCCTACTGCAAATAGAATGAGTATAGCAATTCCCACAAGTGTGGTGTAGTAGATAATTTCTATCTAAAATTGTACTTGCCAAGATATAAAATTTCCCTTTGGTGGTTTATGAAGTTTCTTGGTTTTATTTCCCGAACAAAGAAACCTCCAGGTTATGGGCACCCTACTTACTTTCATTACCTGGCAGAACTTGCGGGATAATTGCCCAGAACTAGTATATTGATCCAGATTTTTACGTTACCCATCCCTTTTTGTTTCTTCTGCTTTAAATTGCACTGGTATCATAGTGGTGAATTAAAGTTTGAAACCTCTAAGACTCCTAAACAGAAACCAAAGACATGTTTGGAAAGAAGTTGGAAAAAGTATTTTACCTTTATTTGATACTTTCAATACCACCAGAAAACTAAAATGCCTCTCAAATACAGCTCAGCACTCCGCTTTTTACTTACTTTCATGAGATAATATTAGGTATGCATTCTACACTGCTGACAACCTTCCTGAGATATGTTTTGATCTTCAGGGTTAGACTTATACAAAACATTTGAAATGATTACTGTGAATCTGGTGTTAGTGTTCTCCTTTATTTTGACATTGGCAATCTGTTACATCAAGGGTTTGATATTTTACTTCCACATTTCTATCCTTTCTCGAAAGTGTGCCACACTTGGACGGGCGCAGTGGCTCAAGCGTGTGATCCCAGCACTTTGGGAGGTTGAGGTGGGTGGATTACGAGGTCAAGAGATCAAGACCATCCTGGCCAACATGGTGAAACTCTGTCTCTACTAAAAATACAAAAATTTGCCGGGCATGGTGGTGCATGGTGGCGCATGGTGGAGCGATACTCCATCTCAAAAGAAAAAAAAAGAAAATATGCCACACTCCGTAGCTTTCTCTTCCTTTCCCTCCTCCTCTGCCCGCTAACAATGCCGTGTTTAATCTTACTAGCAAATTCAAGATAGTTAGAAAAAACTAATTGGTTAATGTGTCACTTTTTCAGAAAACGATTTTCTGTTAAAATCAGGGGATATCTCTTCACTGAAGACTATGGTGTTAATAATCTTTCTGTTTAAGGCTTTACAGTTTATTTTTTCATAATCAAGTAAGAAAAAAGTTTAGCTTCAATTCACATAGATATATTAGTAAGTTAAACAATCACAGACTCTTGTGGAAAGGAAGACTATTGTTTGAGAAATGTATTTAATGGAAGTTCTAACAAGTTTTTAAATGGACAACTTCCAAAAAGGTGTGAAGCACCTCATGATGACACATTAGCAGTATTGTCACTTCAGATATGGGTAGTGTGATCAAAGACATGATGGCAAGGTGGTAAAGGAAATCAAACCCAAGTTTCTTCTTTTGAATATTAATGAACCAAAAAGAAATAAATAAGACCAGTACCAATTATAGGATACAATTGTGAACATCAGTTGTGGACTGCTCTCATGGGTAGCTGTCAGAGCCTAGTTTCATGAGCCACAGTGACGCACTTTTTCAGGAACCATACTCCACATTGTGCTTATTGTACAGTAACTGATATTTTGTATTGCAGGAAAAAAAGGTCCTTTGGAGAATCTTGTTCACCGGAGGGCAGAAGTAGAAGTACTTTTCTTAAAATCATTCATTATTCTTTAACAAGAATTAAAGCATTCACTATTCAATGCACCTCCTCTTTAACTTTCTACTATAACTCAAGCATAAGTGGGCATGAAGTGATTGTATAGCAAAATCTTCATGAATCAATAAGCTGCCTAGATAAATTAAGCAAGATAATATTTGTTCAGTGTAGCTCATTCTGTTTGTTAGTAGTAGGTGCTTTATAAATGGCAGCAATTACCTAAATATACTATTATTAATGATAATATATTCTGCATCTATGGATTGGGCAATAATGTATCATTTTTAATTTTTAGAGAAAATCATTAACCATATTTTTGTTAAACAAATGAATGGTCTTCCAGTGAGAGCACTCAGTCTACAATATACAGTTTTTCACTTAAAGCCATGGAATTTAGTAAGACATGGACTTTGGGTAGATAATAGCAGAACCATTTTGCATTGGTGAAGAGCATGATGAATAGAGGTGCCTGCTGATTTCAAATAATATTGATTAGAGGTAAACAGGTGGTGTTTAACATATACTGGCTAACAAGTATATACTAAGCATTTTATACACACATATATAGATATAATGATTGATATAGATAAATAAATATGTAGATATATAAGCCCGTTCAATACATATATTGTTATCTATATCTCTGTATCTATGTATCTCCCTCTAATCTTTATAATGACTCTCCATGATAATTTTTCTCATTTTATATATAAGAAAATTGAGTATAAATTGTTATAAAATTGAGTTTTAGAACTTCAATGAGTTCTAAAGTTCTAAAGCTGTATATAGCTCTATATTATTTTAAGTTTCTCTAGTTCCAAAGCCTTAGTCATGGACTACTTTAAGAAAGAAATCAGAAAATAATATAGGACAGAATAGTGGAAGAGAAAGTGAGGATGCATGGAAGGGCCTGGTGTTATAGCTTTTGGTATCAGATGTTCACAAGTTTGATAATAAATAGTTCCATTAGGTATGGCCTGAGATATCTTGGCCAAGAAAATTAATCATCATAAACTTTGGATCCCTTATTTTTGATATGGGGTTAATGATACTTTTTAACAGAGTGTTGTGAGGGTTTTATGAGATAAAGTGTATAAATTACTTAGTAATGTGTAGTAAGCATTTGATGACTGAAAGGAAAAGACCTCAAAAATAATATGTAGTTTCAGTGTATCTAATGATATAATTGTTGATTGATGAATTTCATGTAGATTGTGCTATAATGAACCAATGATAAAAAACTATGTTGGCATGTATATAATGTTACAAAGAAAAAAAGACCTTCTTATTACTAGTAAGAATTATTAAAGCTAATGGATTCTCCAGGCATTTCTGATCACCCTTGTGCTGATTTACTTTTATTCTTTATTTGTACTTTTTATAATTTATTGCCTGAAAGAATCTTATCCTTGATTACCTTGCCAAATCATATAGACTAAATACACAGCATTATTCTCAGCCTACAGAATACTCTTCACAGGTGTCTATGAGAAAAATCATTTAAAATTGGATTAAAAATATATTTGTTTTATAAAAATATATAATTTTTGTGTTATTGTAGTTTTAAAGCAAGTGACATGGAAAACAAGGGAGACTATTTTCTATATAGAGATATTAGCATATAGCACAATGCTATTTCAAATAACTGTCATCCCAACCTCCAACTCTTTTGAATATTTCTTACTTTGTATTATAAAATTTGTAGGGCTTTCTTAGTAAATTATCTTAGGTTATGAAAAGGCAGAAGTGTCTCAGTTTATAGTCTTCATACTTCCTGCCACATGGCATCTTCTCTTCCATTATCGGAACAGTTATTACAAATAATTCTACAAAGGGACCCCCATCAGGCTAAAGCAGAGTTCTCAGCAGAAACACTACAAGCCAGAAGAGATTGGGAGCCTATTTTCAGTATTCTTAAAGAAAAGAAATTCCAGTCAAGAATTTCACATCCTGCCAAACTAAGGTTCATAAGTAAAGAAGAAGTAAAATCTTTTCCAGACAAGCAAGCACTAAGGGAATTTGTTACTACTAGACCAACCTTACAAGAGATCTTTAGGAGATTTGTAAACATGGAAATGAAAGAATGATACCTGCTACCACAAAAAAAAAAAAAAAAAAAAAAACACTGAAGTACATATCTCACAGACCTTATAAAGCAAACATATAATAAAGACAACAAAGCAACCAGCTAATGACTTCACAGTAGGATCAAAATATCACATACCAATATTAACTTTGAATGTAAATGGTTTAAATGGCTCATGTAAAAGGTCCAGAGTTGCAAGTTGAATTTTTTTAAAAAGACCCATCTATCTGCTATCTTCAAGAGACCTATCTCATAAGTAATGACACTCATATGCTCAAAGGAAAGGGTTGGAGTAAGAGCTATGACACAAATGGAAACATAAAGAGTAGGGGTCATTATTCTTATATCAGAAAACATTTTAAACCAACAATGGTTAAAAAAAAAAAAAAGGACAAAGTGGGCATTACGTAATGATAGAGGGTTCAGTTAACAAGTAGACTTAACTGTCATAAGCATACTCATCCAACATTGAAGCACTCAGATTCATAAAACAACTACTTCTGGTCCTAAAGAAAGACTTAGACAGTCACGCAATAGTGGTGGAGAATGTCAGCACCCCACTGACAGTGTAGATAGATCACTGAGGCAGAAAACTAACAAAGAAATTCTGGACTTAAATTTGACACTTACCAATTAAACCTAATTGACATGTACAGAACATGTCACTCATTAATCACAGAATATAATTCTCATTTCAACACAAAACATATTCCAAGATTGACCACAGGCTCAGTCATAAAGCAAGTCTTAATAAATTCAAAAAATATTGAAATTATACCAACCATACTTTTAGACCACAGTGGAATGAAAATAGGAATCAATACCAAGAACATTTCCCCAAACTACATAATTACATGAAAATTAAACAACTTGCTACTGAATGACTTACATGTAAACAACAAAATTAAAGCCGAAATAAAAAATTCTTTGAAATAACTGAAAATAGAGATACAACATACCACAATATCTGGGATGCAGCAAAAACAGAGTTAAGAGTAAAGTTTATAGTACAAACACCTACCAGAAAAAGTTAGAAAGATCTCAAATTAATGATTTAACATTACATCTAGAGGAACAAAAAAAATACGAACAAACTAACCCCAAAGATAGCAGGAGAAATAACTAAAATCAGATTGGAACTGAACAAAACTGAGACCCAAAAATCCATACAAAAAAGTAATGAACCCAAAGTCAGTTCTTGACAGAATAAACAAGGTCAATAAACTGCTAGCTAGATTAACAAAGAAAAAAGAGAGAAGATATGAAGAAGGCACAATTAGAGAAAACAAATGTGACATTACAACAGATCCCACAGAAACACAAAATGTCCTCAGAGACTATTAAGAAAACCTATATGGATATAAATTAGAAAATTTACAGGAAACAAATAAATTCCTAGAAACA
Organism: Rhinopithecus roxellana; assembly: GCF_007565055.1. Classification (NCBI taxonomy): domain Eukaryota; kingdom Metazoa; phylum Chordata; class Mammalia; order Primates; family Cercopithecidae; genus Rhinopithecus; species Rhinopithecus roxellana. The sequence continues at coordinate 25,807,412 of NC_044549.1, read as the reverse complement.
CGCAATCTCCCAAAATTGAATCAAGAAGAAATTAAAACCTTTAACAGACCAACATTGAGTCCCAAAACTGAATAAGTAAAGAACAAATCCTACTAACCAGGAAAAAGCCCAGTACTAGATGGGTTTGCAGTTGAATTTTACCAGATGTACAAAGAAGAGCTGGTACCAATTCTACTGAAGGTATTTCAAAATAATTGAGGAGGGACTCCTACCTAACTAATTCTATGAAGCCAGCACCACCCTGATGCAAAAACCTGGCAAAGACACATGAAAAAATAAAATTAGAGGATAATATCTCTAATGAATATAACTTCAAGAATCCTCAACAAAATACTAGCAAACTGAATCCAGTAGCACATGAAAAAGTTAATTCACCATGATCAAGTAGGCTTTATTCCTGGGATGCAAGGTTGGTTCAACATATAAGAGTCTTCTATGACAAACCCACAGCCAACATCATAGAGAACAGACAAAAGCTGGAAATATTCCCCTTGAGAACAGGAACAAGACAAGGATGCCCACTCTCACCACTCTTATTCAACATAGCCCTAGAAGTCCTTGCCAGAGCAATCAGAGAAGAGGAAGAAATAAAAGACGTTCAAGTAGGAAAGGAAGAAGTCAAACTATCTCTCTTCACTGATAATATAATTTTATGCCTAGAAAACACCAAAGACTATGCCAAAAGGTTACTGGGACTAATAAACTACCTCAATAAAATTTCAGGATACAAAATCAATATACAAAAATCAGTAACTTCTTAGCTTGATGGGCTGTAAAAAATCAGTAGTAATTCTATACACCAATAATGTTCAAGCTGAAAGTCAAATAAAGAATGAAATCCCATTTACAATAGCCACAAAAAAGACCCAAAATACCTAGAAATACATCTAACCAAGGAGGTAAAATATATCTACAAGGAGAACTACAAAACACTGATGAAATAAATTGTAGATGACACAAACAAATGGAAAATCATTCCATTCTCATGGATTGGAAGAATCAGTATCATTTTAAAAAAAGGCCATATTGCTTAAAGAAATCTACATATTCAACACTATTCCTATCAAACTATGTCATTTTTCAGAGAATTAGAAAAAATATTATTCTAAAGTTTATATGTAACCAAATAAGAGAAGGAATAGCCCTAAGGAAAAAGAATAAAGCTGGTGGCATCACATTACCTAGCATCAAACTATTCTATAAAGCTACAGTAACAAAAACACCCATTGTACTGGTACAAAAACAGAAACATTAGATCAATGGAATAGAATATAGAACCCAGAAATGAAGCCACTCACCTACATCTATCTATTTTTTGACAAAGTTGACAAAAATCAGCACTGAGGAAAGAACTGCCTATTCAATAAGTGGAGTTGGGACAGCTGGCTAGCTATATGAAGAAGAATGAAACCTGATCCCCACCATTCATCATATATAAAAATTAACTTGAGATGGATTAAAGAGTTAAATGTAATGCCTCAAACTATAAGAATCCTAGAAGAAAACCTAGAAAATACCGTTCTCGACAATGGCCTTGGAAAATCATTTATGACTAAGTCCTCAAAAGCAATTGCAACCAAAAAAAGTATTTTCAAATGGGATCTAATTGAACTGAAGAGTTTCTGCACCTCAAAATAAACATAAACAGACAAGCTAGAGAATGGGAGAAAATATTTTCAATCTATGCATACAACAAAGGTCTAGTATCAAGAATCTATAGGGAACTTAAACAATTCAATACTCAAAGAAACAAATAACCCTATTAAAAAGTGGACAAACAACATGAATATGCAGTTCTCGAAGACATACAAGCAGCCGACAAATATGAAAAAATGTTCATCATCACTAATCATCAGAGAAATGCAAATCAAAACCACAATGAAATACTAACTTACACCACTCAGAATGGCTTTTCTGTCAAAAACAAAACAAAACAAAACAAAACAAAACAGATGCTTACCAGGTTGCAGAGAAAACAAAACACATATATTGTTGGTGGAAATGTAAATTAGCTCAGCCACTGTGGAAAGCAGTTGGGAGATTTCTCAAAGCACTTAAAACAGAGCTACCATTTAACCTAGCAATACCATTTCTGGGTATGTATCCAAATTAAAATAAATCCTTCTACCAAAACCACCTGTTCATTGCTGACTATTCATAATAGCAAAGAGAGAGAATCAACCTAGATGCTCATATCAACAGTGGAATGGATAAAAAAGGTGGCACGTATACACCATGAAATACTATACAGCCATTAAAAAGAAATAAATTATGTCCTTTGTAGTGACATGGATGGAGCTGGAGGCCAATATCCGAAGTAAATTTAAACAGGAAAGAACAATAAAATACTGCATGTTTTCACTTATAAGTCAGAGTTAGTATTGGGAACTCATAGACATCAAGATGGCAACAGTAGACACTGAGGACTAATAGAAGGAAGAGAGAAGTAGGAAGTCAAGTGTTGAATAACTGTTAAATGCTCACTATCTGGGTGACAGAATCATTCATATCCCAAACCTCAGCATCATGCAATATACCCAGATAACAAACCTACACATGTACCTCCTGAATCTAAAACAAAAGTTGAAATTATTAAAAAAATAAAAGTTCATGTTCTCTAAGGTTCCTTCTGACTCTATCTCCTTATTGAGCTATGTAGCAAGGGTGTCCTGAACATGGTAGAAATTTCATCTGCAGGACACAATGTGGAGACCTGCTTTGGTTCCCTTTCTAAAAGGAAGCATGGTTTGAAGTCTTGATGAAAAGAGAAAGCAAGACAATTCCACAAAACAAAGTGAACTTGTCCAGTTAGAATCATGGTAAGTCCACAATTCTTTTTAAAATTATTTTATGTTGACCTTAGAACTTTCATTCAAGCTTTTGGATTTTCCCTGATCTTCTCGGGATCTTGTATTTTATTAGTGGATGTGAAATTTCAAGCTTTATCTTTTTCAAGTCCACGTATTTAGTCACGAAGAAATCCTACAGATTTTTGAACTTAAAAAACCTTTTTCTTTCTAAATTTTTGACTTGCAGATTCAAAAAATATTTTATTTTATCAAAGATATTAGCAAAGGAAAATATATAACCTAAGAGAGTAGCTTGCATTCAAATTTTCATGCCCTGTGCTGCATTAATTTGTATAATTTTTTAAATATATGCCCTGGGTCAAGGATTGATTTCTCTCATGTCCTACATGGCATCAAAGAACATGCTAGTATTTAATAGATAGTATTACTGGACTAAAGTCATTATGTGTGTCTGGAGATATCAAGACCTATTTACATTTAATTTTCCCTCCTTTTAAGGCCATTGCTGGAAATTTCACTTTTCAACTCAGTCTTGCTCTGATGTTTGGGACTAGGTGAGGTCTATGTTCCATATTGCCTCTCTAGAAAAGAGATTTTTAGGAAATTAATACAAAATTCGTGATTTGGGCTTTTTCCGTTTCAGTAGGCTACATTTCATAAAATCTGATGACTATTTCTGGATTTAGAAAGAAGAGAGATGCCAGATGATCAACGCGAAAAGCAACATTCAAACCCAAATCTAATCTCTATCTTTTCTAATCTCTGTCTTTTCTAATCGCTATCTTTTATTTTGTTTTGTTTTGTTTTTGCAACAGAGTCCCGCTGTGTTGCCCAGGCTGGAGTGCAGTGGCACAATCTCACTGCAACCTCTGCCTCCCGGGTTCACGCCATTCTCCTGCCTCAGCCTCCCGAGTAGCTGGGATTTCAGGCACCCGCCACCATGCCTGGCTAATTTTTTTTTTTTTTTTTTTTTTTTTTTTTTTTTTTTTGTGTGTGTGTATTTTTAGCAGAGACAGGGTTTCACCGTGTTAGTCAGGGTGGTCTCGATCTCCTGACCTCATGATCTGCTGTCCTCGTCCTCCCAAAGTGCTGGGATTAGAGGTGTGAGCCACCATGCCCGGCCTCTAATCTCTATCTTTTAGGAAGAAGTCTGTGTTGTAAATTCACTAAAAACAACTGATTGGTTTTGACTGAAGGTTCACTCATTGACAGTTGGCAAGGTAAACAGTGCAAGTTCCTCTGAAGGTAGATGTAGGTTAGGACAATGGTCAAGACTTCATTAAGTATATTTTATGATCTAAGCACTCTCTTGAATAATCTATCTTCAAAAGTGAGGGCAGAAATGCTGGGGCAGGATTGTCTTGATGGAATAAATGGAGGGAATAAATGGAATGGTGACTTTATGTAATATCTGGTACCCAAAACTTGGAAGAGCATTGTGTGTTATGTGTGGGTGTGCTGTGTGTGATTATTCTGTTTCTGATTTTTAAGCATACTTATAAATCTTAGGACAAGCTTTGACTCAATCTTGTGTTATATTACTTGTAATAAGGACTTCAATAATTCTCCTTATCTCTGTGTTCATGCCCTTTTGCAAAATGTTTTCACCACCTCTCCAATCAAAAGGTAAAGCCAATTTCTCCACCTCTAGAATTTGGCCTCATCTGTGACTTGCTTTCACCAGATGAATATGGCAACAGTGACATGAGTATGGCAAAAGAGACTTGGCCTCAATAGGCTTGGCAGTTTCTACCCTTGCTGTCTTGGAACACTTCTACCATTACCTGAAGAAGCTCTGTCTAGCCAGTGCAGGATTAAAGACAACGTGAGATAGAGAAGAGCTATTGTATCTGAGGTGTACAAGACCAACCAGTGAACAACAACCATCAGAAATGCGATTGGGACTATCTAATATTTTTTAGCTCCAGTTGAGCTACCATACGACTTCACCCACTTGAGTGCTTCTAGAAAAGACCAGCAGAATAGTTGCCCAGAGGTGCACCTAACCCAAATTGCAGAATTGTAATGAAATGAAATGTTTGTTATTTTAAAACACTAAATTGGTGCTTTGTTACATGGAATAATGATTGAAACACATTCCTAGCATTTAATGTATTGAATATCATTCCTATGGCCTCTAGGCAACAATCTTAACCTTGATTTTTACTTTAAATTACTGTTGTGCCAATGTATTAAGTAGCAATATATACTGAATACTTTCTGCATGTGGGTGTGATTATATACCTCTTACTTTCTTGGGCTTTACAAAAGAAAATCACCAGAAGAGTTTTGATTTTATATATTAATATATTAAGATAATATTATAGATTAAGCACTTTCTTAAGAATCTATAGAATAATTTATGTTTTACTCTGCACATTTACATGAACTTTGTCAAAGATGGAATATCATGAGGAAAGGAAGCAAATGTGTATCATAGGAGGAATTCTGAAAGATCAGTTTTGACATGAGAATAGGTAAAGTAAAGCCTAATGTCCTAATGCAGTTCTGAGTAATAAACAGTGTCAAGGAAATAACTTACAAACTTCAACATTAAATTTCTGTTAATAAGCTTTCAACACTATTGTGCCTTATAAAAATTGTATGTATTCATTGATGTTTGAACTGTTGCTTTTACAGTAACTTATTGCCAAAATCCCAAACAAATGTCCTTTGGGAAGAGGTCCTACTTTTAACTTGAAAAACAAAAATACCTTTTAATAGTTCTCCTTCAATGTTTTCCATAATCATTAAATAAATAGTTATGTATGTTAAATTGTTTTCAACTCTTTTCTATTTTCATGATTCCTTCCCTCCTTCCTTCTCTCCCACCTTCCTTTCTTACTTTCTTTTTATCATTTTTGTTTGTTTACTCTTTGTTCCAAAAGGTATTTGAAGAGCAGTAGGATATTGCAATTAATCTTACCGTTAGAAAACAAATATCTCCTTAACAAACAACTTAGCTTGTGAAGTTAATTAATTTAGAACAGAAAATGTGGACCAGAAACAGTTATCACCTGATAGCAAAATCTAAAACACATCCACAGTAGCTGTTCATAGGTTATACTAATGAATTAAGGAGATATTATTTGCAAAGAAAAATATAAATGAAAACACATTAATTCACCCAGGTTTCCTCAAAAACCAACCCTCACGCTTTTATTTTCTCTTGATTCAGGCAGAAGTTGTGAACACTTAAATCAGAGAATTGATTTCAAAGTAAGAAATAAGGGTTGTTCCTAATTGTATCAGACATTAATATCTTGCATTGTGAATAATTGCTGTTTTTCTAAGTGATTCTTTTTGGACCACCCCAATGTGATAGTTTCGCTCCTCTTTAAAAGCAATGTGTTGCTAGGCTTATCGCTAAGCAACACCACACAGTGAGAAAAGCTGAATTCTGAGATTTTAGTGGCAAATTTCAAAATGTATTCTCAATTTATAATTTAATATTAAATGACATGTATGTCCATATTATATTGAATTATGTGAAGTAGAACTTATTTCAGATAATCTAGAACATTTCCTGCTCAGAATGTGTGTTTTTTTTCAAGTTTAAAAATGACCTTAAACTATTCAGCGTATGTCATCTTTTAAAAATTTAACAAGCAATTGCATTACAGACAAATCTAATGTTTTAGAGCTGTGCAACTCTCGACTATATCCACTTGGCATTTTCAAGAAAAGGAGTACTCTTGTCAGCCCATATATGTCATTTCAACATATATGAAATGAAGGTACTGAGAAACAATTCTCCATGAATCTCTTACGTTTCCGTATGTCTTCCAAACAGGGGCACTAATAGCCTTTTCCCTAGGCTATCTTTTCAAAGATGCTTGTATAACAAACAATGTTGGAAGTACAGAGCGTGTCTCCCTTCAGAGCAAAAGCAGGTTTGCTTATAGCTTTGAAAGATAATAGTGGCTCCTTCTAGAGTAAAGGTCAAACATATCTAGTGCCCATTTAAAAAGGTACTGCTTGCTCAGGTCAGTGTTCCTTTCAGGTGATGAAATTCACTGTGTGTGTAAGTATCACCTGGCCCTCTTTGCATCAGGTCCCTCTGTGGTAACCGGGACTTGGGAAATCTCTATAAGAAAAAGTTGATACTTGGGCTACTGTTATTGCCGTGATTAATAAAATCCTTTGTCTCTGACCTAGGAGCCTTCTGACTTCTGACAGCGTTTACCACATTGTGGCAGGCTAACTTACTAGCCTGATTCTGATTTTACCTGGATCTTCACAGAAAGCATACTTTTTCTGACAATTCATATTACAATAAGTGTATTCAATTAAATAAAACATTAGGGGGCTTCTCTTAAAAACTAAGAAACATGAAAGTATTTATCTAAGTAGCAGCATGAAAATGTGGGTTCTAGGCAATGTGATTAAGTGCATACAATTTGTGCCTTATTCTTAACCGTTTGAAATAATTGGTTCCCTGTTAAATATGTATAACCAGGAGCCAAGATGTCAAGGAGAAATTCTTTTGTGTAGGTACACCTTCTTAGCATCTTTAATAGCATTCACTTAAATAGAATGCTATTAAAATGTCCAAATTCACATTTCTGATCATACCTCATCTAAGAAAAATCAAATTTCTAATGTATGATATTAATGTTAATACATATCACTGATTCTTACTTTTTAACATGCATCAACATTACCTGGAGGATTGTTAAAGCACAGATTACTCAGTTCCACTTCTCGAGTTTCTGTTCTGAGGTGTCAGAAATGGGGACCAAGTATTTGCATTTCTAACAAGCTCCCAGGTGATGCTAAAGTTTCCGAACAAACTTTGAGAACCATTGATAAAGAAAGATGCTTGGAAATGATACAACATGTTTAAAGAACTCATTGTTTAGAATAATACAGAATTAGGTTAGAATCTCAGCTCTAATATTAATTGGCTGTGTTACCGTGGAAAATTTATATAATTTCCTTGAGACTCAGTTTCTTCATCTGTAAGGTGGGACTAATAATAATATCTGTCTCAAGGGGAGACTTTGAGTATTAAATAAGCTAATTTATGTAAAGAGCTTTGCATAGTGTGTGGTGGCAGTTACTAGGTTCTTAGTAAACGAAAACATCATTATATTACTCTTCTCAAGTAACTCGTTTTACAATGAAGATTTGTGAAATAAATCTTTAAATATTAAATCCCCTCTCAGTTCATTTAAACTGTGATTAGAATGGTTATCTTATAACTACACATCTTTATATAAAAAAGATACAAATCTCTCGTAAATATTATAGAACTGGTTGAATTTTTTTTTTTTTAGATGGTGTCTCGCTCTATTGCCCAGGATGGAGTGTGGTGGCATGGTCTCGGCTCACTGCAACCCTGCAACCTCCACCCCCTGGGTTCAAGCAATTCTCTAACTTATTAGCCTGATTGTAAGGTAAAATCTGAGTAGCCTCCCGAGTAGCTGGATTATAGGCACCCGCCACCATGCCCTGCTAATTTTTTTCGTATTTTTAGTAGAGACAGGGTTTCATGGTCTTTGCCGGGCTGGTCTTGAACTGTTGACCTCGTGATCCGCCCACCTCGGCCTCCCAAACTGCTGGGATTACAAGTGTGAGCCACCACACCCAACCAATATTTTCAATTCATCGGCACATGATCTCTGGAAGCATGTTATTTACTTCAACAAATTCTCCCTGGCTTGATTAAACTGTCTCATGCATGTATACCAAACATTTCCTGTTATAGAAGCTGGCTTATATTCCTGCGAATGGTGTCATGTGCATACCCTTATTGTTGGTGTAGTTGTTTTCAGTTAAAATTGAATATTACCTCATTATACGTATGGTGTCGAATGGCTTTGATTTTCCAAGAATTGCTACAAAGTCTGAGAAAGTCCATTAGGAGTTACAAGAGAGAATCTTCGACTCCTGATGTGATGGTATTTTATGAAGATTTTTTTTTCTTTACTGAAAGCAAAAAAGAAAGAAATCTTCTTAAGTATCAGAAAAAAATTTGAAAGAAGTACCACACTCTTTGTTATACAGAAGCTTATTTTAAAAGTGTTGTTTGAGTGATTACATATACAGTTATGAATCAAATAACAATGAGAATATGTTCTGAGAAATGTGTTGTTAGGCGATTTTGTCATTGTGAGAATATCATGGAGTCTACTTATACAAACCTAGATGGTATAGCCTACTGCACTATATGGTATATCCTATAGTTTAGTGGTCTATAGCCTATAGGCTACAAATACGGTATGGCCTATCGCAGGTAGGCTACAAACATGTACATCATGTTACTGAACTGAATGCTTTAGGCTATTGTAACACAATAAATATTTGTGTATGTTAACATACAAGAGCTACAGTAAAAGTATAGTATAAAAGATGAAAAAGGATACACCTGTATAGGACATTTACCATGAATGGAGCTTGCAGAACTTGGTGCATCAGAGAGTGAATGATGAGTGAATGTGAATGCCTAAGATGTTGTTATACAATACTGTGGACCTGATAAACACTGTAGACTCAGACTACACTAAATTTATAAAAGTATTTTTCTTTAATAATATATTAGCAATAGCTTACTATAAATTTTCTACTTTACAAACTATTCAATATTTTAACTTTTTGACTTTTAAAAATAATACTTAAAGCTTAAGACACATATACATTGTACAGCTGGGCAAAAATATTTCTTTTATTCTTATTCTATAAGCTATTTTATGTTTTTAAAATATTTAAAATATTTTATTTAACTTTTTCAACTTTTTTCTCTAAAAACTGAGACACAAATACACACATTAGCCTAGGCCTACCGAGGGTCAAGATAGCCAATATCATCGTCTTCCACTGCCACATCTTGTCCCACTGGAAGGTTTTCAGGAGCAGTAACACACACAGAGTTATCATCTCCTGTAACAATGACTTCTAGAATACCTCCTGAAGAACTTGCCTGAGGCTGTTTTATGCTTTTTTAATAATTAGGAGTATACTATAAAATAATGATAAAATGCATAGTAAATGTAAACCTGTAATGTACTCATTTATTTTCATTATCAAGTATTAGGTACTATAAATATATGTGTTATACTTTTATACAGTTGGCAGCACAGTAGGTTTGTTTATACCAGCATCATCGTAAATACCTGAGTAATGTGTTGTGCTACAACATTATGATGACTGCAATGTCACTATGCAATAGGAATTTTGCAATGTCTTTATAATCTTATGGGACCACTATCATGCATGTGGTAATCATTGACTAAAATGTCCTTAGGCAGTGGATGACTATATTTAAGTGTTTTTGTGGGTGTCTGTATGTGTTTGTTTAAGCTTGCATAATACTCCAATGACAATTAATAATAAAGTCTACTTAAATACTTGCAAATAAAAGTGTGGCCCATAACTAGGTAGCATTGGCATCACTAAGAAACTTATTAGAAATGCAGACTATTAGACACATTCTCAGACCTACAGAATCAGAATCTGAATTTTAACAAGATTCCTAAGTGAATCTTAAGCACTTTAAAGTTTGAAAAGCACTAATTTAATACTGTTTCTGTGAGTATAAATTAATTTCATTTTATGCAATTAATGAAAGTTTCTTCTTTCTATTAAAATCAGTGTGTGATTCGTGATCCTAAAATAGTAAGAAATAAAGAGAAAAGACCTTTACTTACAAGGAATTAATGTTACTTATTTACATTAAAATATATAACATTGAGTGAATGTCACCAATTATCCTCAAACTCACATAAAAACTGGACATGAAATGGTTAAAAAGCAAATCTTTAACGTACTTCAGGGGACATTAAGAGTGAGGAGGGCTGGCCGGGCACAGTAATCCCAGCACTTTGGGAGGTCAAGGCGGGTGGATCACGAGGTCAGTTTGAGACCAGCCTGACCAATATGGTGAAACCCCGTCTCTACTAAAAATACAAAAATTAGCGGGATATGATGGTGCGTGCCTGCAATCCCAGCCACTTAGGAAGCTAAGGTAGGAGAATCACTTGAACCCGGGAGGCGGAGGTTGTAGTGAGCGGAGATTGCGCCATTGCACTCCAGCCTGGGCAACAGAGCGAGGCTCCGTCTCAAAAAAAAAAAAAAAAAAAAAAAAAAAAAAGAATGGAGAGGGCTAAGGCTAAGTGTTGAGCACAGTAAATCATGGCGCTCATTTTCCTTCCCAGAAAATACTTGTTATTCTTCCTAACAAAAAGTGATGAATTTAGACGTCCCCCTCATTGCTGAAGCCTGGTAGAGAATATAGACCACCCAGTGGTGAGAGAACAGCACACAGACCCTCACAAGGATAACGCAGGCTCCATTCTGTGAGAGACGGTTCCCAAGGTCATAGTAACACGCAGCAGCCATTTCATCAGGGAGTCTTCAAGCACAGCGAATGTCATAACTCTGACGAGCAAGGATCTAAACAGCAACTTGCAGCTTTCTGTGATTGGTAGTTAGGGTTTTGATATAAACTTGAAACCATTCCAGAAAGAATAGCATGGAATACTTTACAAGAAATACAGCAGAAGAGAAAGTCTCTACGAAGAGGAAGTCAGGTTGGACCAGACATGGGGAGCTCTGTTAATGTTCTAGAGGGTTTTCAATAATTCCCAGTCAGGAGGAATCGGAAATTAATAATGATAATGAAAAACAACACTTTAGGACTAAGAGTTTGGTTGTAATCACGATTTTGAAAACTGTCCATAATGAGGGTTCAAGTGTTGCCATAAAGTTTGTAGATAAATTTTCTCTTTAGGTATTGCTATTGATAGCCATCAGACTCCATGGGTCACAGTGACAACTGCAGTTTCCAGAATGGTCACTATCAAAATGGAATACCCTGTTTACAAAACTCATTTATGGATAATGAAGGTGCAATTTGCACTGAATCAAGAAATAGGTCTTCCACAAAGTGGTTCCACTTAAGTATCCAGTAGATAATGTATCAACTTCAAAGGATTTCCCCACTTTTTTTTTTTTTTTTTTTTTTTTTTTTTTTTTTTTGAGATAGAGTCTTGCTCTGTTGCCAAGGCTGGAGTACAGTGGCACCATATTGGCTCACTGCAACCTCCCCCTCCCTGGTTCAAGTGATTCTCCTGTCTCAACCTCTTAAGTAGTTGGAACTCCTGCCTCAGCCTCCCAAGTAGTTGGGACTACAGGCACATGCCAACACACCCAGCTAATTTTTGTACTTTTAGTAGAGATGGGGTTTTACCATGTTAGCCAGGCTGGTCTCGAACTCCTGACCTCAAGTGATCCACCTGCCTCGGCCTCACAAAGTACCAGAATTACAGGCATGAGCTATCGCTCCCAGCCAAAGGATTTCGTTTTCAGTTAATACTTAGAAGGAAGTCAGCAAGTGTGATCTAGTTTTCACTTTTTCCTCCTTTTTCCATCCAGTTTCTTGTTAGTAATGTTATTTTTATAATTTTTTGGAGCATATACATTGTATGTATTATTCTGTCATCTTTATTTGTCCTTATATTTTAGTCCCCAGATCTTATGCTGATGTTTTTCTTTTTATTCCCATCCAGGAATGTCATACCTAGGTATTTAGGAAGGACACGTCTTTGCATATTTTCAAACATATCAATATAACTTTAGACAGTTTTATTATTATAACTTGAATATTAATCTTTATTATTTTAAATTTAATATGTTCATTTATCACATTTTAAAACTGGAAATAGCTGAATAGCTAGAACATTTTTCTGTGTTAAATTTTTCATATACTTCCAGGCTGATCTCTCTAATAGTTCTATTTTTAAGTCAATTTGCTTGTTTTTTTCCATGTATATTTTTCTTATCTATAAAATAACCCACATAATTATACATTCTATTTTATTTTATTGTTTTTAATTATATGGGCTAACACGGACTTATGTTAAGTAAGGGTAGAGATACTGTGGACTCTTGTCTCATTGTAAAAATCAGAAGAGAAATTTGGGAGAAATAATATTTTACATTAGATGGTTTTCTCTTATTACATTTTCAACTATTACATTTAATAATAATGTCCAATTAATTTATTAGATAAATTTGGATCATGCATTTGAAAATAAGAATTTGTCCTTTGATCTATGTATGTAGGCAGTTGTATTAATAGATTCATAAACAATGAAACACCTTTGAATTGCCATAAAAATGATCTTTTGCCATGACATTTTAAAATAGTATGTGTTTCAGGGAGTTCAATTTATTCTTGCTCATAGAGGGAAGATGCTCATTATGCCACCCTGTCCAATCAACTCTATCTTATTACCCAACTGCAATATTTGCTACTGAATTAGAACGTTGAGGTTGATTGCTAATGCTGAACTATTTGGTGCTCTGCAGCAGTTATAGCCAGATCATCCTTAACAAGGGAAATTCTCTATTTTAGGTTAATACACAGACGCCTTTCTTGACAATGGGGCTACTTTCATCCTTAGCCTGTTAAGCAAATACTGGTGCGGTTAGTGGACATAGCTGGCTTATTCATCTTGTTGATTTGGTTATTAGGAGCTTCACTCATTGACATTGCATTTTAGCAATCATTCATTGGAGACAAGGAATCCCCTATTCATGAGTTGTGGATAATGATATTGTAGTAGAGTTAGGACACAGAAGGAGAAAGAATGAAAGGTGGAGGAGAGGGAGGTTTGAAGAAGGTATCTATCACTAACTTTTCAGAATGTGCAAGAATGTGATTTTTTAAATGAAATACAGATTAAAATGTATTTGTAGTGAGTTCACTTAGAATACTGATGTTTTATCCTGCCAGGTATATCTTTTCAATTATATTAAGACTTTGCAATAAGGTTAAGAAGTAACTTTTGAAAAAGGTTTACTCTATTTTTGAGTCTTTAATTAGTGACAGTCACTGACAAATGTTAAGCAAATTTTGGAAAAATTAATTGCACCTATAGAAACTCTTAGTAAATTACTTCTTCAGTTTATTACATGGTACATATTAATAAAACATCTAAATATGTTTAACATACTAGCAATAAGTACCTGAGACATAGTAAGACCTTGATTTTTATGATAATAAGCTTTAGGATGTGGAAGGCAACATCTTCAAAGTATATGTCTCCAGTACACTCTTGCAGTATGACATGTATGGCTCCATTTAGTTAGGAGTTAACTGAGTAGATATCATATGTGAGCTATTGCAATTATTTACAATTAATACTACACATTTTTACTGCTGGCAAGTTAGTAGTTTGTGTTTTCCTTTTATTTGCATATCATATATTCCACACAGTTAATATGTGGTATTATGCCTATTACCAACTCAAGTTCATGAACCATCATCAATATTTGTCTATTTTTTCATATTTTATACTGCTGTTCCTATATATAACTGTTTGTTTAATTATCTTCACTTGAAATTATTTCTTTATTTATGTTTATGTTTTTTCTTGAACTTTTAATTTCCGGGGTACATGTGCAGGATGTGGAGGTTTGTTACACAGGTAAAATATGTGCCATGGTGGTTTGCTGCACGGATCAACCTGTCACTTAGGTATTAAGCTCAGCAACCATTAGCTATTCTCCCTGATGCTCTCCCTCCTCCCACCCCAGCCCATGACAGGCCCCAGGGTGTGTTGTTTTCTCCCATGTGTCCATGTATTCTTATTGTTCAGCTCCCACTTATAAGTGAGAACATGTGGTGTTCAGTTTCCTATTCCTGTGTTAATTTGCTGAGGATAATGGCTTCCAGCTCCATCCATGTCCCTGCAAAGGGCATAATGAAATTCCTTTTTATGGCTGCATTGTGTTCCATGGTGTATATGTACCATATTTTATTTAGTCTATCATTGTTGGGCATTTGGATTCAATCCATATCTTTGCTAATGTGAATAGTGCTGCAATGAACATATGTTTGCATGTATCTTTATAATAGAATGATTTATACTCCTCTGGGTATATACCTAGTAATGGGATTTCTGGGTCAAATGGTATTTCTGCTTCTAGATCTTTGAGGAATTGCCACACTATCTTCTACAATGGTTAAACTAATTTACGTTCCCACCAAGAGTGTAAAAATTTTCCTTTTTCTATGCAGCTTCACCAGCATCTGTTGTTTCTTGACTTTTTAATAATTGGCATTCTGACTTGTGTGAGATGGTATCTCATTGTGATTTTGATTTGTATTTCTCTAACGATCAGTGATCTTGAGATTTTTTTTTTTTCTTGAGACGGAGTCTCGCTCTGTTGCCGAGGCTGGAGTGCAGTGGTACGATCTCAGCTCACTGCAACCTCCACCTCCCGGGTTCACACCATTCTCCTGCCTCAGCCTCCCGAGTAGCTGGGACTACAGGCGCCCACCACCACACCAGGCTAATTTTTTCTATTTTTTAGTAGAGACAAGGTTTCACTGTGTTAGACCAGGATGGTCTCAATTTCCTCACCTCATGATCTGCCCGCCTCAGCCTCCCAAAGTGCTGGGATTACAAGTGAGCCTTTTTTTATATGTTTGTTTGGCCATATGAATGTCTTCTTTTGAGAAATGTCTGTTCACGTCCTTTGCCCACTTTTTAATGTTTTTTTTTTTTCCCTAGTAAATTTGTTTAAGTTCTTTGTAGATTGTGAATATTAGACCTTTGTCAGATGGATAGATTGCAAAAATTTTCTCCCATTCTGTAGGTTGTCTGTTCACTCTAATGATAGTTTCTTTTGCTGTGCAGAAGTTATTTAGTTTAATTAGATCTCATTTGTCAATTTTTGCTTTTGTTGCAATTGCTTTTGGTATTTTCATCATAAAATCTTTGCCCATGCCTATGTCCTGAATGGTATTGCCTAGATTTTCTTCTAGGGCTGTTTTGATTATTGTAGACGTGTAGTATAATTTGAATTTGGGTAGTGTAATGCCTCCAGCTTTGTTCTTTTTGCTTAGCCTTGCCATGGCCATATGGGCTCTTTTTTGGTTTAATATGGATTTTAAAAAAGTTTTTCTAATTCTGTGAAGAATGCCAATGTGAGTTTAATGGGAATAGTATTGAATCTACAAATTACTTTGGGCAGCCTGGCCATTTTTATGATATTGATTCTCCCTATTCACGAGCATTAAATTTTTATTCGTTTGTTTATGTCCTCTCTTATTTCCTTGAGCAGAGGTTTGTAGTTCTCCTTGAAGAGGTCCTTCACTTCCCTTGTGTGATGGTTGATATTAAGTGTCAAATTGATTGGATTGCAGGATGCAAAGTATTGTTCCTGGGTGTGTCTGTGAGGGTGTTGCTAAAGGAGATTAATATTTGAGTCAGTGAACTGGGAGAGGCAGACCCACCCTCAATATGGGTGAGCACCATCTAATCAACTACAAGCATGGCTAGAATACAGCAAACAGAAGAAGGTAAAATGAGCTGATTTGCTTAGTCTTCTGGTCTTCAACTTTCTCTTGTGTTGGATGCTTCCTGCCCTTGAACATCAAACTCCAAGTTCTTCAGCTTTTGAACTCTTAGACTTACACCACTGGTTTGCCAGGGACTCTCAGGCCTTTGGCCGCAGACCGAAGGCTGCATTCATTGTTGGCTTCTCTACTTTTGAGGTTTTTCGACTCAGTCTGGCTTCCTTGCTCCTCTTGTGAGACTTCATCTTGTGATTGTGGAAGTCAATATTCCTTAATTTACTCCCCGTCATATATACATCCATTAGTTCTGTCCCTTCAGAGAACTCTGACTAACCACCTTGTTAGCTGTATTTCTAGTTATTTTATTCTCCTTGTAGCAACTGTGAATAGGAGTTCAGTCATGATTTGGCTCTCTGCTTGCCTGTTGGTGTATAGGGATGCTAGTGATTTTTGTACATTGATTTTGTTTCCTGAGTCTTTGTTGAAGTTGCTTATCAGCTTAAGAAGCTTTTCTTAAAAAGGGGCTGAGACATTGGGGTTTTCAAGATATAAGATCATGTCATCTGCAAACAAAGATAATTTGACTTTCTCTCTTCCTATTTGAATACCCTTTATTTCTTTCTCTTGCCTGACTTTTCTGGCCAGAACTTCTAATACTATGCTGAATAGGAGTGGTGAGAAAGGGCATCCTTGTCTTATGCCAGTTTTCAAGGAGAATGCTTCCAGTTTTTGCCCATTTAGTATGGTATTGTCCATGGGTTTGTCATATGTGGCTATTATTATTGTGAAGTATGTTCCTTCAATACCTAGTTTATTGAGAGGTTTTTTTTTTTTTTTTTTGAGACAGAGTCTCACTCTGTCACCCAGGTTGGAGTGCAGTGGGGCAATCTCGGCTCACTGCAAACTCCGCCTCCTGGGTTCACGCCATTCTCCTGCCTCAGCCTCCCGAGTAGCTGGGACTACTGGCGCCTGCCACCACATCCAGCTAATTTTTTCTTTTTCTTTTTCTTTTTTTCTTTTTTTTTTTTTTTAAGAAACGGGGTTTCACCGTGTTAGCCAGGATGGTCTCAATCTCCTGATCTTGTAATCCACCCGCTTCGGCCTCTTAGAGTCCTGGGATTACAGGCGTGAGTCATCGCGACCAGCCTTATTGAGAGTTTTTAACATGAAAGGATGTTTAATTTTATCAAAGGCCTTTTCTGCATCTATTGAGATAATCATGTGGTTTTTGTCTTTAGTTCCATTTATATGATGAAGTATATTGATTGATTTGTGTATGTTGAACCTACATTGCATCCCATGGATGAATCCAACTTGATCATGGTGAATACACTTTTTGAGGTGCTGTAGATTCAGTTTTCCAGTATTTTATTGAGGATTTTTGTATTGATATTCATTAGGAATATTGGCCTGAAGTTTTCATTTTTTGTGTATCTCTGCTAGGTTTTAGTGTGAGGATGATGCTGGCCTCATAAAAATGAGTTAAAAGAGGAGTCCTTCCTTTTCAATTGTTTGTAATAGTTTCAGAAGAAATGGTACTCAATTCACTACTTTTATCCTTAGTCCATTGAACAAATACTGGTGAGGTTACCAGACAAAGTTTGCCTATTCACCTTTTGAAAGAATAGCTAATTCAACCTTTTATTTTTTACCTTAATGTATAAATGTGTGTATAGCTTACATTTATAGCTATGTGATTTGTTCCAAATCTTTGGTCGTATCTATAGGATTTTATATATATAACACTTATTAATTTTGATTTATATGCAATTTGTAATTTCTGTTTTCATTTTAATTACTCATTTTCCTCCCAGAGTTATCTAGAAGCATTATTATGTTCCTGAGAAGAAAGCTGATTCTTTGACTAAATTACTGCAGTATGTTGAACAGATGTGGAATAATTTTTTTAAATTGTACTTTAAGTTCTGGGGTACGTGTGCAGAGCATGCAGGTTTGTTACATAGCTATACACATGCCATGGTGGTTTACTTCACCCATAAACCCATCATCTACGTTAGATATTTCTCCTAATGCTATCCCTCCCCTAGCCTCCCACCCACTGACAGGCCCCGGTGTGTGATGTTCCCCTCCCTATGTCCATGTGTTCTCATTGTTGAACTTCTACTTATGAGTGAGAACGTGCAGTGTTTGGTTTTCTGTTCTTGTGTTAGTTTGCTCAGTATGATGTTTTCCAGCTTCATCCACGTCCCTGCAAAGGACATCAACTCATCCTTTTTTATGGCTGCATAGTGTTCCATGGTGTATATGTGCCAAATTTTCTTTATCCAGTCTATCATTAATGAACATTTGGGTTGGTTCCAAGTATTTGCTATTGTGAATAGTGGGATGTGGCCTAATTTTTTCTATGTGAAATCTATTGAGGTTTTGGCTATTCCATAGCACTTTGGAAAGTGTCTCTCTGTGTATAACAAATACATTTTTTAATTTTAGTACACTAATTGTATTCCCATTGTATCTAGGAAGTAACTAACTTGTTTTTCATTTTATAGGCTCTTAGATGGAAGTGACTTCCCTTGTCTCAGATAAGACTTTGAACTGTGGACTTTTGAGTTAATGCTGAAATGAGTTAAGACTTTGTGGGACTGTTGGGAAGGCATGATTGGTTTTGAAATGTGAGGACATGAGATTTGAAAGGGGCCGGGGGCAGAATGGTAAGGTTTTGCTATGTCCCCACCCAAATATCATCTTGAATTGTAGCTCCCATAATTCCTATGTGTTGTGGGAGGGGCCCAGTGGGAGATAATTAAATCACAGGGGCGGGTCTTTCCCATGCTGTTCTCATGATAGTGAATAAGTCTTATGAGATCTCATGGTTTTATAAAGGGGAGTTCCTTTGCACAAGCTCTCTCTTGCCTGCTGCCATGTAAAACGTGACTGCTCTTCATTCACCTTCAACCATGATTGTGAGGCCTCCCCCTCCATGTGGAACTGTGAGTCAATTAAACCTCTTTCCTTTATAAATTATCTAGTCTCTGATACATCTTTATTAACTGCAGAAGAACAGGCTAATACATCTTCATAATAAGAATTTTTATTTTAGAAATTAAAAAGTTGATTCTTAGTAGCTTCAATGTGCCAGGCTTTAATCCAGACTTTTGGAAAATATCAGTAAGCAAAAGAGAAGAAAATCTTTGCCTTTACGGAGCCTACCTTCTATTGGAGAAGACAGACAATAGACAATAAATAATTTAGTAATGTCATCTACCAGGAGGTGATAAATGCAGTGGAAAAAAATAGAGCAGAGTAAAGTAGATCGATTCAGAGTGCCTGAGCTGCTGGTGGTGGTAGTGATGGTAGAAAGAGGCAGTCGAAAATTTTCTCAGATTTTATTTTGAAAGCTTTAAACCAACAAAAATAGTTGCATGAAAAATATATGTATTCTTTACTTAGAGTCACCAATTGTTAAATCTTTCTTTCCACCTAGTACGCTCTCTTTTCCCCCCAACATGCATGTGCATGCACGCACACACACCCACCCACACACACACTTTTAAACCTTTTGAGAGTCAGTTTCAGACATTGTAGTGCTACATCCCTAAATATTCAGGAGGTCTAATTACTGATAACAAAATGCTGGCCGAAGTAGCACTCCCAGGCTGTCTACTTCAGCATGACCCAGTATGGGTACTACAGATATAAATAGGACCTACATCTGGTGATTCTAAAGTAAATTGGGGCCCAGCAATATATATTTTATGAAGTCTCCTTCCAGTGATTCATATGCCTAGGTATGTTAGGGTCAAAGAGCTTGCAAGTAAATAAAAAAAGCCGCAGCGGGCACAAGTCACCTGGGAAAACAGTTCCCTGAAACTGAGACAAAGCATGCCAAACGAAGGAAATCCTTTTCAAATTTGTTGCTATAGTGAAAATTAAGACTGGACAATAGAGTCTGCTCAGATTCCAAGTTTTTTCAAAAACTATTTAAGATTATTTTCTTAAGACTGCTTTAATTTATTTTTGTAACCTTAAGATAAAACTCACCAGAAAAGTAGGAAGTATTCAATTAGTATTTGTTAGCTAAATGCTTAAATTGGAGAAATAGTTAATCTTCTATGCTTTTGTGTCTTTGCTTAAAAAAATTGCTAATTGCTAAGTATTGGAAAATTTTTTCCCTTCTTTGTGTATTCCCCAAGTAAACTAAAATACAAAGATATTTAGAATTCCTTAGTTTTGCCAGGCATATACGTAATGTCAAATTCTAATACATTATTGTTTTCCAAAAATAAAAAAAAGAAAATGGGTTAATGACCAAGACAATTGAGAAACTGAATTGCGTTTCATCCCCCTCTTGGAGATAATCTACTTTAGCATTTGAAGACCCTAAGTCTTGCAGTTTATGATGTTTAACCTAAAATTTCCAAAATACATTTGGAACCTTTTGGAAGAGACCTTTTGGAAGGGAGTCGTTATATTTAACTTTCAATTTTCAATAATGGAGTGGAAAAATGGTGTGGAGCTGCACTGGTCCTAAAAGGATTGTCTTTAGACCATCACAATTAATACACCAGAGAATTTGTTTGTAATGCAGAACCTCAGGCTCTTAGACCTCTGGAATCAGAATCTGCATCTTAACAAGTTTCTCAGCTGATTTATATGCATATTAAATTTAAGAAGCACTCATGTAGATAATGTAAAAGACAAGATATTACTCATTTTATTGATTCTGCAATATATAAAAATATTCTTTTGTTTGAGTTAAATTATTCTATATTCCTTGATCAGACTCTGGTGGATGAAAGGGAAAGTATCCCATAAATGTTATGAATAGCATTAAAAATATACCCTGGGTTTAATAATTTCCCACAGACAAATGTTTAGCACAGATCTTTTTTTTTTTTTTTTTTTTTTTAGACCAAACCTCAGTTGGGCACATCTATTTTAAATGTTTTGCCTGACATTATTATCTTTTCAAATTTATTTTTTAATTTTATCAAAATAATAGTAGGTTGGTGCAAAAGTAATTGCAGGTTTGGTCATTCCTTTCAATGGCAAAAACCGAAATTATTTTTGCACCAACCTAAATACATTATGTATAATATATATTTTAGATATAATACATATATGTAAACATATACAAATCTCCACAGTTTAAACAATGTCCAATAGTGCTATTAGTTGTATAAAGAAAAACTGGTTCCTTACCCTATTCTTTCCTAGTCCTAATTTCTGCTTTTCTGAGGCTATCACTTTAAATCATATTTTCTTTGTTTTATATATGTAACATATATAACACATATATGTAGCATATATAACACATACAACACATATGTAACATGTGTGACAAAGATGTCATATATGTGACATATATGTAACATTTGCATGACATATAGCACATATAGGTGTGACATATATGTAACATGTGTGTGACATGTTACATATGTTCACCTTTGCTTTTTCAAACATTGATGTTATGTTTTGACTTCTTAAAATTGACACTGATATTATAACTTTCCTGTATCACTTTCCTGAGGCACCCCTGCTAACACAATACTTTTAAAACAGTGCATCATGATTTTAATTAAATTAACATTAAAAGTTTTTAAATTATGAGTATAACAATATTGTTCATTTCTTATACATGAATATCCTATTGCCATATAACATTGTATGTCTTCTTTTTCATGGGGACAATAATTCACTCCTTTTCATTATTTCTTTTTCTTTTTACTAATTTATCCCAAATTACTGAAAAGGACTGTAAAATTGTCCTTTCTAGTCTAATATATCAAATTTCTATCAGTTTCATTTACTCTCCGTTAATGCCATTTCTCCCACAGACTTTTGTCTTCCTGTTTTGATCTGGACTCCCTGTTCTTTTGTCCTGATTATCAAATGTTTTCCTAGAATTGTCTTTCATCACCATCCTGTAGATTCCGTTTACTTCCTTCTTTTTGCGGATCCTCAATTTTCTAACTTTAGCTTGAAGCATGCTGTATCTTTCAGATGGGTGTATCTAGTAGCTTCGAGCAGTAGGGGTACACCTGTGAAAACTCACAAGTATGAAACTATCATTTGCTTCCCTTACACTGTATTGCTGTGGTTGATCTCATAACCTGTTTAAGTGATCCATTTTCCTTCTTTGACAATTTAGGTTTTTTCTTAATTCGTCATGTTTCGAAACTTCATGATAATATTCCTTGGTGTGGGTTTCTTCTCATGTATTGTTCTCATGGGCATTTTAATTCTGTAACATCTCCTTTTTTAAATTCTGGGAAATGTTCTTATTTTTATATTTTTCATTACTTTTCCTCCATTTTCTCTGTTTATTATTTCTGAAAATCTTATTATCTGGATGTTGAATCTCTTACATTGATCCTCGATTTTAGTGATTCTTAAGAAATACTTTGGCCAGGCGTGGTGGCTCACTCCTGTAATCCTAGCACTTTGGGAAGCCGAGGTGGGAGGATCGTGAGGTCAGGAGATCGAGACCATCCTGTCTAACATGGTGAAACTCCATCTCTACTAAAAAATACAAAAAATTAGCCTGGAGTGGTGGCGAGTGCCTGTGGTCCCAGCTACTTGGGAGGCTGAGGTAGGAGAATGGCATGAACCTGGGAGGTGGAGCTTGCAGTGAGCTGAGATGGCGCCACTGCACTCCAGCCTGGGCGACAAAGCAAGACTCCTTCTCAAAAAAAAAAAAAAAAAAAAAAAAAGAAATACTTAATAAAAGTAGCTGGGACTACAGGCGCCCGCCACCGTGCCTGGCTAGTTTTTATATTTTATAGTAGAGGTGGGGTTTCACCATATTGGCGAGGCTGGTCTCGAACTCCTGACCTTGTGATCCACCTGCCTCAGCCTTCCAAAGTGCTGGGATTACAGGGGTGAGCCACCATGGCCAGCTGCACAGGGACTTTTATACAGGTTATCTTATTAAGATCACAACTCAAAGAGAGGCACATCATTGTTTTCTCCATCTTATAAATGAGGAAACTGTATCACTGAGAGATTTAAAGAAATACTCAGGTAATCCAGCAAGTAAGTTGCATAATTAAGAAATGAATTTAAAACCAATTATTTTTATTTCAAAGCTCTGTCCAATGTGCTTTGTTGTTCCTATGGCTGTCTTCTTTGGGGCGTCACACTCTGAAGGCACAGGTTTGAACAGACTTTCTCAATTGTGTGCTATAGAGTATTGTTGTAGGAACGTGTTCTAGGAGAAGACAGTGAGTGCAGCAGATGGGAGAATGGGAGGACTTTATTGTCAAATATGTTTGGTGAATGCTGCATTCTTTTCCTCCCATGTTCAATAACCCAGGATGCCTTGCAATACAAAAAGCAAATCAGTTCTGCTTGTTCACTTAGGACAGATACCAAAAATTGCAAAGAAACACAAAATAATATCGTAGTTCTTGTACAGGGATAGCATGTATAATTTTGAAACACTTTACTTTTTTGTATACTTTACCTATTTCAAGATAAATTTTAAAATATATAAATCTAATGAACTTTGTTCAA
Organism: Rhinopithecus roxellana; assembly: GCF_007565055.1. NCBI lineage: Eukaryota > Metazoa > Chordata > Mammalia > Primates > Cercopithecidae > Rhinopithecus > Rhinopithecus roxellana. The sequence goes on along the minus strand of NC_044549.1, from coordinate 25,783,817 downwards.
CTGCAACAGTGTTTCTCATATTTATTTGATGGCATATCCTTTTTTCTCCCCAAGACTAATTAACATTTACTGAAAATACTGGTTTGTCAGACAAGTTTTTGGGGAAAATGATGTGGAGATGTAGGTCCAGGCAGAAGACACATAGCTATGTAGAAACATTAACCACAGCATTCGGAAACATACACTCGTGTATCTGTGTCTCACTGTTAGGCACCATTTTGTTTTATTGTTTGTTAGTATTCTGTAAGAAGTAATATCTTAAAATTTATAAACTAGCAGATGAAAAATTATATTTTCACTATATAACTGATGCATGATGATTATTTTGGACAAAATAACCATCATGTATATTTGAGAGGTAATTATTTTTATGGAAGGTGTCTTTTGTTAACTGGTCTGTGAAATCACCATTGGAGTAATGATGTAGAATAGTAGAACAGTAATAAAATGTGTAGGGGAGCTTGTGCTGTGTACAGGAGATTTGACCAGAGGATAAAAGAGGTGTTCAAATTGAGAAAAAGGAAAAGAAACAAGGCCAGGTCTAGGCTTAAATCTTAAAGGTCTTCAACCTGGGGAAAGTAACATAATGTTATAAGAAAAAGAGGAAAAAACGTCCAAGAAATAAAAAGTAGAAGAAAAATGTTGGCGAAGATATTGAAAAAATATACAAAATGATAAGAGAATATGGTTTCAATTCACAAGTTTGTCTAAGCCTGGCTTTTAAAAACTTTTTTAAATAACTCTTTTTTTTTTTTTTTTTTCTGAGTTGAGGGAAAATAAGTCTTTAGTGTTTGATATATCTGCTGTATTCCTTTGCCTTGCTTGGTTGCTTGGGCTCCTGAGTCGTTACCTCATTAATCAATTTAGGCAAGCAATTTCTTTGGGAAAATAAGGATATCAAAATAGTTTCAGCTCTCAAGCTCAATTAAAAATTAATACATACAAATAATAACCTTGACTTGGCAGTTATCTTTTTCAGAAGAAGGATCAGCTCAATACTGTAAAGTATGGCTTTCCTCATATCTCTGGAGTTGTCCTCTCAGCTGAGAATCTACAAAGTGAAGATTTGAAGGGCATATATAGGGAATGTTCTGAGAAACTACAGGATTTAAGCAAATAATAATTTTTTAAAAAGAGCACTTCTTCTTTAGCAAGTAGCTCATGTATTTGCTGTGGGGTGTCATGCTGGGCATCCGAAGGAGAAAGATATGGGCAGCAGGGCTTGAAAATTTTCTATTGCTTTGGTGCCCTGCAGCAGTCTTTTGAATGGGGCAGGTATTTTCAATACAACATTTACCTAAAAGAATCCATAGCCTTTGTAGGAGTATCAGCAGCTTGAAAACTTCCTGACTTTAGTTTCATTACTAAAAAAAAAAAAAACCTAAATGAAACTTCTGTTGGGAGAATATAGCCACAACAGGGATTCTGATGTGGATCTCTTTAAAATAGAAATGAAGGTAGACTGCCTTTTAGATTGCACTAATTTCCCAACATCTGTTTCTTATTCAGTCTCCCAGACCCAGGATTCTTTACAATGCTAAATGTATATTAACTTTGTAAAGTAAGCATGAAAAGGAATATTCCCCTGTGTATTTTAATTGGGAGCAAAAATGAACATGGAAAATAAAGTAGAAAAATTAAAACAACATCATTTTTATTGCTTAATTGTAAAAGAATCTCAATTATTATATTTGAACATAGATGCCTATATACGTTCTGAAAGTTCTAGGTCCTAAATATCTTCTTTATTCTTGAATAATAAATAGCATTTGACTTACTAAGAATCATTCCCTACTCCATCATTTCAATTCATTAGGGACACATAGATAAGAATACTTAGAGCAGTACTCTCTATGTGTGGTCCAAGCATTTCAGCAACAGAATCAATCACCCAGCACACCTTGCTGCTTCTTATAAACAAATTCCAGAGTCTCTCCCAAGATTAATTAAATCAGAATCTGAATAACGCAGTACTGAGGGAAATGTATTTTATGGAAGTTTTTCAGCTAATTTGATGTGATATGTTGCATATTTGCGCCTTAATATTAAAGGAGAAATAATTTTTGGTCCACTAATTTTGAGAGTTTTTTTTTAAATGAAAAATGCATGCACTGGTCTGTTAGGGCTACCATAACAAAATACAACACACTGGGTAGATTAAAGCAACAGCAATTTATTTTCTCACAGTTCTGGAGGCTGGAAAATCCAAGATCAAGATTCCAGAAGGGTTTGGTTTGGGATGAGGGTTTTCTTCATGGTTTGTAGATGGTCATCTTCTGGCAGTGTGCTGACATGACCTGTTCTTTGTGTGATGAGAGAGAGACAGAGAGAGGTGAGGTAGGGTGGGGAGAATGCTCTCTGGTGTCTTTTATTCTAAGGACACTAATCTTCCTGGATCAGGGACCCACCCTTATGACCTCTTTTAACCTTAATTACTTCCTTAGGGGCCCCATCTCCAAATACAGCCAGGGGATTGTGGCTTCCTCATACAAATTTTGGAGGAAACCCCAAAATTCTGTCCATAATGGTTTACAGTACATTTTGTTCCCTCCAAAAAATGGAAAGACTATTAACAGTCAAATGCATCATTTCTGTCAGTAAGGATAAGAAAACGTGAAGGCATTTCTGCTTTTTAAATTCCTTCATTGGTAGGAGGAAAGAAACTTCATAAATAGTGCTGTTAAACTTTTGCACCTTGAAAGCAAACTTGAATTCAGAACCTTTCTAATTTTTTATTTTGTGGTTTCTCTAAGGGGAAAACAACAACAACAACAACAGCTGAATAGCTCCAGATTTTAACCAAAACAAAGAACATATATCAGCACCCAAGCTTAATTTCTAGATCTGGGTTCAAAGACAATCATGGAGGGCAGCGATGGAGGGTAGTAATGTCTTATAAATAACAACTGAAGTTTGAGAAGCTGTACAAAGAAAGCAAGATAAATGTAGGAAACTCAGAAATTGGAGTTTCAGGAAAAGGAGCAAGAGTTCATTAGCCGATTGTGTGGATGAAAATTGAAGAAATGCAGAGTTGGAGACTGTACAGATGCATGTTTGATGTCTGCTATAGATGGCTGAAGATGCTTAACCTGTCTGATATTTAAGTCCCATTACAAATCAGAATGGTATATTGTATTAGTCTATTTCATGCTGCTGATAAAGACATATCTGAGACTAGGCAATTTACAAAAGAAAGACGTTTAATGGACTTACAGTTCCACATGGCCGGGGAGGCCTCACAATCATGGTGGAAGGCAAGGAGGAGCAAGTTACATCTGATGTGGATGGTGACAGGCAAAGAGAGAGCTTGTGCAGGGAAACTCCCATTTTTAAAACCATCAGATCTTGTGTGACTTATTGGCTATCATGAGAACAATGCAGGAAAGACCTGGCCCTATAGTTTAATCACCTCTTCCCAGGTTCCTTTCATGATGTGTGGGAATTGTGGGAGTTACAATTCAAGATGAGACTTGGGTTGGGACACAGCCAAACCATATCATATATTATTTTATTGATGGCTAATAAATTATCACAGCTTAGTAGCTTACAACATTCATTAATCATCCAGCAGTTTCTAGAAGTTGGGAGTCTACAATAAGTCCTCTGCATGGGGTCATGCAAGGCAGCCATCAAGTGTTGGCTGGACTACACTTTCATGCAGAGGCATGACGGAACACATATGCTTCCAGGCTCACCAAAGGAGTTGGCAGAATTAATATCCTTAAAGTTGTATGACTGAGGGTCTTGGTTATTTGCTGGTTGTTGGCTGTTGACTGTCCTCAGATCTTGCAGTTCCTCAAGGTCACCCATAAGTTCTTGCACATGGACTTCCTCAACATTGCTCAAAAAGTCAGCAAAGGGAAGTTCTAGTTCCATTCTGCAGACTAAATTTTGTGTAACACAATATCATCACAGGAGTGACATTTGATGTAGCCTAATGAAGGTAGTAATAACCCATCACTTTTGATGTATTTTGTTAGTTAGAATCAAGTCAAAGATTTCATTTGCAGTCAGGAAGAGGGGCTTATGCAAAGCAATGATTCAGTGAAGGTCACCTTCGGGTGTGTCTGCCACAGAGGGTAACACTTAGTCACACTTTTCAGATTAAATAAGATAATAAAGTTTCAGGTGCATGCTATGTACTGCTTATATTGCATTTATTACTGTATGCCACTGACATGTCTAGTGGAAAAAGGCTCCTCTGAGGCAGTAATGGATCTTTTGACTTTGCTTCATTTTAGAGGTTCGATTCAGAGCAACAAAGAGCATACTAGCTATTCTAACAGATGTCAAACTGGTTTCTTATGACCAGTTTAAGATTTTAGTCTGAACTGGCTCAGAAAAAAACATATGAAGAGGGAAAAATGACAAACTTCTCATCTGCTCCTGTCTGCTTTCCTTGACATACACCTTGATATTGTATCTTTCTATTTCGCTCCAGCATTCAGGGACCTCCTGTTATCCTCCAGATGCTTGAGAACCCTCTTTCTTCATATTAACTCCTCTTAGAAAGAGCCTCATGCTATAAATCCAACTAACAGCAGACTTTGTTTCATCATTGCACCCACCCTTTAACCCTCTTAGGGGAGTAATAAATGTTTTATTAATTTTTACAGCTTAGAAGGCACTTTTAAGTACATCTCTTGATCCTGATTTTACACATGAAAGATGTTTGATTTGTGGTTCTTTAAGAGAGTTCTGTGAATTTCTCTAAAATTGCTTAAGATTTTCAGAACTTAAAATATAATAAAAAAGTCAAAAAAATATTTTCAGAGGATAAGTATAAAAATACAAATACATTTTTAAAATTTGATGTGTATTTTCTAGAAAAATAGGATAAATATATTTTAATCTGTAGTTTAAGTTAAATTCCAAATGCCTGTGAGAGTAAATGTCCCATGGCTAGTTAGGCAGTGTTGGTAAGTAAGAAGAAAACACATCTTTGCTTTGTTGAAGTGCTTCTTGTATTGGAAAGCTTAAGAAAAACTGAGTCAGAATTAAGTTTCCAATACCCTTTAAATTAAAACTATCAGGAAATAGATGTTTAATTGGGCATACAGTGCTGTATTTCAGCACTATAAGGACATGAAGCACAAGTAGGTGGATTAAGCAGCTTCGTCATGTTCAGATACCCACTAGTAGCCCTCAGTCACCTCCAGAAGATATCCTATCAGGCATGAAGACTCTCATCAGACTGTGTTTCTGTGCATGACAGATGAGCAGTCTTCAGGACCGAGAGGGGAAACAGCTTAATTGAATTCTTTTTCATTGCTTGAATCAGCCTCACTGAACTGAATCGATTAACTGTAAAAATGGAAGTATCAGTTTGGTGAAGATTAAGGCATTTTTCCACCTTTAGCATACAATGGATTAAAGGGATGAAATGGGATGAAGTATGTAGTGTGGATGGTTAGATAGTGGATGGTACTTTGTAGACAGCTAAGAGTCACCCATCTTACTCTCTAGCCCATCCCTGTCTCTGTGATCAGCTCTTAATGTGAATAAAGCTTGATGATTCAACTAAAACAGAAAATATGTGATACGTAACCTTCAAAGCAAGACCAAGACCAGCTACCTAATTTTCAGGGCACAGTGCAAAGTGAATATGTAGAGGCCCTTTTCCAAAATGTGTTAAAATTTTCAAAGTGGCAACAGCAGAGCAGTAAAACAATTGCAGGACCCTTCTGGGCATGGGGTCCTGTGTGACTACACAAGTTGCACACCATAAAACCAGCCCTAAATAGATCATCTCTCTTTCCCCCTTGAAATCCCCCAAACATCAGTAGTAGAGTTGTCCATAGGGTAAAATAAATCTGAGTGACTGAATGACTTGTAGCTTCATTGCACTTTAGAAGGAAGATGGGATCCAAGCTTGGAACTTGAGACATTGATATTACCTGTGAACGAGCTTGTACCCAAGACACATGAGGCACTTATGTTGGCTTTGGCTGTCTGTCTAACACACTGTTCTGTGCTTTCTTCTTTCTTTTGCAATTTGATACTAGTTTTAGTCCTAATACTCGCGGATTAAAATGCTGGCAGGTAAGATACATTTTTTCCCTTTTCTTATACTGTATCCCATGTGTGGCCTTGGACCTTCAAAGAAAATATTTATTTTTCTCTTGTTTTTGGAAAAGGTTACATAATCATGTCATTATGAAAATGTTGTAAAGTACAGTCATGAAAACCCTGGCTTTGGAATTAGCCCATATAGTTTTTATGACAGATTCTGCCACCTCCAAGTTGTTTGCTCATTGAAAAATCATCTGTCTTCGCTGAGTCCGTTTCCTGAAGCAACCAATAATAAAAATATCTACTTTATAGGATTGTTTTGTGCACTAAATAAGGTAAGATTTATAAAGAAAAGTGCCTGGCATATTGTAAATACTCAAAAACTATGACCTATTTGTATCACTATTATTTATAATTTCTAATCATCATTTTTAGAAATTATTCATTAGTTTTATCTTGACATAAAGAGTATAAAATTCAGAAGCATAGAACTAGAGAAAACTTCAAAGATTTTCTTTTTTAATAGCTCTTAGACTTGTAGTGATTATAGATCCCTTTGAATTCTGGTAAAAGGCAGTGCACCATCTTTCTCCCAAAAGTTAGACGTGCATTTACCATTCTATTTCAGGGGCTTCTTTTACCACCCGAAGCTCATCATTGATACCTATGAAGACAGGTTAAAAAGAAAGTATGTAACGTAATATTGTTACTTTCTATGCAAATAACAGTGGTGGGACTGGCCTCTACATGCTCAGTTCTCATTATTGAAAGCGGCCCCCTTTCACGGCCTGTTCTGTGTCCTTAATATGCATCCTTGTTTTTTCCTTTGCCACAGAAATTCTAAGCATAGCCTGAAAATTAAAGACAACATCAGATAATGATGCAACATTTTCTTCCAAAGAAAATTACTGCACCAACTTTTCTTTTCTTTTTTCTTTTTTCTTTTTTTTGGAGGGGGAAGGAGTCTTGCTCTGTCGCCCAGGCTGGAGTGCAGTGGCCGGATCTCAGCTCACTGCAAGCTCCGCCTCCCGGGTTCACACCATTCTCCTGCCTCAGCCTCCCGAGTAGCTGGGACTATAGGCGCCTGCCACCTCGCCCGGCTAGTTTTTTTTTTTTTTTGTATTTTTTAGTAGAGACGGGGTTTCACCATGTTAGTCAGGATGGTCTCGATCTCCTGACCTCGTGATCCTCCCGTCTCAGCCTCCCAAAGTGCTGGGATTACAGGCTTGAGCCACCGCGCCCGGCCCCCAACTTTTCTTTTAAATATCTCTACTCTTCTGAGAGACCCCTCAGTGCTATGAAGCTTTTTTTTTTTTTTTCAAGTGAAATGTCACTGTTCACAATACTAATGATTTTATACTTGGGAAATGAAATGGGATAGTAGCTCACATATTGGAAAACAACAGAGCTATGTGGGCTTTATAATATGACCTGGGGATTGTCCCACTGATCCCTACTTTGGTTTTTATTTTTTAGAGTTAAATAATTCTATTTGTCCTGATTTATTTGTTGCTGCTTTTCTTTTTTTCTTCTCTCGCATTGGGCTTTCTGCCAAGTTTGGAAACCATTTTTATAAAGCAACCTGTGTGGCTAGTTTCTACTTTGACCACCAATGTTTACATTTCACTGTCCAACATTTTTTGCAGATTCTCCCCTGGTTCTTGGACACTTTTACTCTCTCTTACTATACCCCAAATTTACCATACAACAAACCTCTGGCAGCAGCAAATCCATGGATACACTTCAAAAAGAGACCATGAAAATAAAGCCAAAAGAGAACAGAAAGACAGAGTTTCATCATAGCCTGGTTTTCATTCTGCTCTCTGTCTGGTTTCCATTTGACCTATGTAGATTCTTTCTCATTTTTAAGCATACAACCCAGGGTTTATTTTGATGGCTGAGAGATGCACCGAGAGAGTGTATAAAGAGTAGCTTCTAAAGAGTAACCACAAAGAGGGCTGTCAAGTTTCTCTTTTTGGATATTTTGGCTCCAAGTCATTTTTATATTTCTCCTAGCCCCAAGTCAAGTTGATATTTAAATGTAGGATATCTTGATTGTTTCCACATTTCTTGCAATGATATTGCAAAGCAAATCCAGTGGGAATAGAAACATCATCTGTCATGTTTAGCCTGGATGAAGTTATATGACATTTAAAGTGCAGGAGTGCGGAAAGTAGCTGCCAACCTGGAAGTTTTTAATCCCCATTCCTGAACACTTACAGAGATGCCAAGCTAATCTCACAGCGCTGATGCCCTGTCAACTACTGACATGCCATCTGCTCTTGTTCATAGTGGATGTGATCAGATGTGAACCTCAAAGACCTTTTTGAAGGTAAGCTTTATTTGAGTCCTGAATCATTAACTTTCACACAGAGTCATCACATTTTGCCTTCTGCCCACACAGGTTTTATTTAGTAGGGAAGTAATTGATATGTGGTAGGTATGAAACACATACTAAGAGAAAGAAACTTCAAGTTAAGTACACATTTCTTCAGGGCCATAGACTTTGACAGAGTTGCCCAGCTTTTCATTACTTAGCATGCTTCTAAATTTTGTTTTTATTTATTTATTTTAAACTTTTAAGTTCAGGGATACATGTGTAGGATGGTTTGTTACATAGGTAAACGTGTGTCATGGAGATTTGTAGTACCAATTATTTCATCACCTAGGTACTAAGCCTAGTATCCATTAGTTATTTTTCCTGATTCTCTCCCTCCTTCAACTCCCCACCCTCTGATAGGCTCTAGTGTGCTGTTCCCCTCTATGCGTCTATATGTTCTCATCACTTAGCTCCCACTTGAGCTAAGTGAGAACATGTGGTATTTGGTTTTCTGTTCCTGTGTCAGTTTGCTAAGGATAATTACCTCCAGCTCTATCCATGTCCTTGCAAAGGACATAATCTCATTCCTTTTTATGGCTGCATAGTGTTCCATGGTGTGTATATACCACATTTTCTTTATCCAGTCTATCATTGATGGGCATTTCGGTTGATTCCATGTCTTTGCTATTGAGATCAGTGCTGCAGTGAACATATGTGTACCTGTGTCTTTATAATGGAACAATTTATATTCCTTTAGGTATATACCCAGTAATGAGATTGATAGGTCAAATGATATTTCTGACTTTAGGTCTCTGAGGAATCACCACACTGTCTTCCACAATGGTTGAACTAATTTACATTCCCACTGACAGTATATAAGCATTCCTGTTTCTCCACAATCTTACCAGCACTTGTTATTTTTTGACTTTTTAATAGTAGCCATTCTGACTGGTGTGAGATGGTATCTCATAGTGGTTTTGGTTTGCATTTCTTTAACTATCAGTGATGTTAAGCTTCTTTTTCATATACTTTTTGACCACATCCATTTCTTCTTTTGAGATGTGTCTGTTCATGTCCTTCGCTAATTGATAGGAAGAATCAATATCATGAAAATGGCCATACTGTCCATAGCAATTTGTAGATTCAATGTTATTCCCATTAAACCACCACTGACATTCTTCACAGAATTAGACAAAACAGTTTTAAAACTCATATGGAATCAACAAAAGAGCCTGAATAGCCAAGGCAATCCTAAGCAAATGAACAAAGCTGGAGGCATCATGTTACTCAGCTTCAAACTATGCTACAGGGCTACAGTAACCAAAACAGCATGGTAATGTTACAAGAGCAGACACAGAGACCAAGAGCAGACACATAGACCAACAGAATAGAGGACGCAGAAATAAGACCACACACCTACAACTGTCTGATCTTCAACAGACCTGACACAAGTAATGGGGAAAGGATTCCCTATTCAATAAATGGTGCTTAAGTAACTTGCTAACCATATGCAGAAAATTGAAACTGGATCCCTTCCTTACACCATATACACCAATTGACTCAAGACAGATTAAAGACTTAAGCACAAGACCCAAAACTATAAAAACCCTGGAAGACAACCTAGGCAATACCATTCAGGACATAAGCACAGGCAAAGATTTCATGGTGAAGACATCAAAAGCAGTTACAACAAAAGCAAAAATTGACAAATGGGATCTTATTAAACTGAAGAGCTTCTACATAGCAAAAGAAACTATCAACAGCGTAAACAGACAACCTACAGAATGGGAGAATATTTTTGAAAACTATACAACTGACAAGAGTCTAATATCCAGCATCTATAAGGAACTTAAACAAATTTACAAGAAAAAACAAACAATGACATTAAAAAGTGGGTAATTTTTTTTTTAAGTTGTGTGTAAGTTTACACATATATTTACTTGCCTCTCTTCCTGTTAAAAAAAATAAAGGAGAAACCTTCTCATGTGAAATATCTTAAAGTGGGAAGAGACATTAATGAAGTCTTGACAGAAGTTACCTCAAGAGAAAGCAGAATGGGATAGTATCTGTATTTTAGGAGTTAATGGAATCTAAAGTGGGACTCATTGTACTATATTAAATCCCAACAGCTTGTCATTTTGCTGTTACAGATTCACTCCTTTGGTGTGAATGATTTTAAGTCTTCAAAAGTGCAGCTATTAAATTTCAAGTTATCTTAGAAAATATTAGGCAATATCTGTCCAGTTGAGAGTCAATTAAGCATTCAATCTGTAAAAATGGGGCATGAGAAAGGAGGATGAGGGCTGGCGGAGAAAGCTGTTCTGAAAGTGCAGAAAGACAAAAGTCTGCTTTGTGATTTGTTAAAATTACCCGCCCCCTCCGTCCCACCCCCCCAGTTCTTAACTGTGGTACTTCAGTCAGGGAGGGTGATGAGCTGCACAGAACTGATCAATAGCAATATCTGAATGATGCTACTATTATTGGGTTCTAAATAATTTAGGTAGATGAATAAAGTGTTCTGAGAGCTATCTACAGTGTACACAGCCCTTTCACAAAAAGAATTGTATTTAATCTTTATTATAAGCCTGTATAACGTGTTACTTTCATTAACATCTACAGAGAAATCATTGATATTGCACACAACTCATGTATACATGAGAACATATGACTTTTAAGAAACAATGTACTTGTTTCTCAGGGTCTGAGTTACAAACAGATAGAAGATGTATCTAAGGTTGCATTAGAGATGTTCATGTGAAATATGCATTTTTGTCTGGATTAGGTTATATTGCTTAAAATGTATGCATCATTTATGACAACTTGGTCACTTTGTAAGAGAATTTTTTAAAAAAAATTCTAATATTTAATGCGATCTGTCAGAGTGGCTTTTCTATTTAATGTAAGTCAATAAAAAGATGAAAGCATGACATTTTTGTTGTTAAAACAGGGAAATAACATGTATAAAATTTCTCTTTGGCAGTGTACACTTCATGGTTCTGTCATGTTGTTGCTTCCAAGGGTATAATCCTGAACAGATAAATAATCTTAATCTTACCTAATTCTTCAGATTATGAAGTAGATCTATTTTTCCATTTTTTGGTTGGAATATGAGGACAGAATGATATATTCATCATTCCAACCAATGACTTTTGAATGAAAACATTATTACATGATCTGGTATACAGTATTTTTATTGCTATTATTTTTCAGTTTTCCATTTTTATACAATTTTTGTGGGTAAATAGTAGGTGTATATTTATGGGGTACCTGAGATGTATTGATACAGGCATGCAATGTGAAATAAGCACATCATGGAGAAAGGGTTATCCATTCTCTCAAGCATTTATCCTTTGAGTTACAAGTAATCTAATTACACTCTTTAAGTTATTTTAAATGTATATTTATTATTGATTATGGTCACCCTATTGTGCTATCAAATAGTAGGTCTTATTCATTATTATTATTTTTAAAAATATGGAACTTGTTGCAAAGATAGAAAAGCTATACATATTTAGTTTTATATTTATTGAAGCTCATTTATACAGAGAGATAAAATTACATTGGGATTGTTCAAGAATATTTAGGATAAATGACTGCTGGGTTTTTTTTTATTGCTGTTGACTGCAGTAAAGTTTATGAATTATGACAGAATGAGAAAAGTTAATAAAGAAAAAATAATGAGGACAATATAATATTACTTTTTCCACTGTATTATTTTCTTAGAAAATGAAAACACTTTAAAATGTAATCTTATAGCACAGAATCTAAACTTGTATAACATTCAAGTAAATGTAGTTATCCCTTTCCCATTTGCATGGTTATACAGTAATTTTCCTAGTTTTGCTAATGTTATTTATCCAATGATGCTGTTTTAATAAGCATTCATTCCTCACAGGATTTGGGGTATTACAAACCAAAGTCTCTTGAATGGCCAGAACACACAATTCTTCTCAAAAATTTATTTTAAAATTCTACTTTAAAGACTAACCTGTCACTTCTCCATGGCCTTTCAAAGACACTTAAAGGACTCTAATAGTTGTGAACAAGTAGTAAAATAGACTGTGGACAGGGACAAAAATAACCCATTAGTTGACCTTAAATTTTCATGAACTGATGCTAAATAGATTCACCTGTTCTTTTGAATAATTGAAGACTTAGGAGAACGTTAGAGCAAAAAATGTTGAATAAATTCCTTATTTTAAAAGTGACTGTCAATGGGAAAAGTATGCCCCTGTTTTTCATCAAAAAGCATTCACTTTAGTTCTTAGAGGATTATTATAAGATTATTGTCAGACACTGCACTGGGAATTCCAGGAGGGACTGTTTTTGGAAAACATCTCTGGTAAAATGCTACGGTCTAATAATAAGCTGGTTGGAGATCACGACTACTAGACTCTTTTGGGTTTTTTTGTTTTTGTTTTTAATACAGAATGGTGTAATATGGTGTATTGGTTTGGGAAGACAGGGGATGCGTTAGGTCATTTTGTGTCACTATAAAGAAATACCTGAGGCTGGGCAATTTATAAAGAAAAGAGGTTCAATTGGCTCATGGTTTTGCAGGCTGTACTAGCATGGTGCTGGCATCTGCTGAGCTTCTGGGGAGGCTTCAGGGAGCTTTTACTCATGGCAGAAGGTGAAACAGGAGCAGGCATGTCACATGGCAAGAGCATGAGCAAGGGGCAGGGAGTAGTGCCACACACTTATAAACAACCATATCTCCCATGAACTCACTCATCACTGAGGATTGATGCTAAGCCATTCATGAGGGATTTGCTCCCATGATTCGATACCTCCCACCAGGCCCTGCTTTCAACAAGAGATTACATTTCAATGGGGGACTTGGAGGGGACATCCACACTATATCCGCAGTCGTCTTAAGAGTCCATGGCACTTAAAATTTAGAAGTCTAGAGTTGGAGTCTATGCTTTGTATCTCACTAATGTAACTTAGAACAATTCACTAAATCTCTCTCAGCTTCATTTTCATCTTTTCTAAAATTTATACCTGTGCTACTTAGGGCAGTTCAAGGATGAAATATGCCAGAATCCAGGCACCTTAGGACTGAGAATGTGTTTCAGCTATTTATCACTACGTAGAAAACCATGACAACCTTTGTCTTACAACACAAATTTATTTCTCTTGATTGTGTGGGTTGACCAAGTGAGCTTTCTACTTGTCTAACCTGGATTATTCATGTTTCATTTAGCTACAAAGTTCTTAAACCTAAGGTTGAACGTCCTATAGTGTTCCTTCTGTCACATTTTATTGGGCAAAGCAAGTCACAAGGTCAGCCCTTATTCAAGGGGAGAAAAAGAAATCAGTCCAACAACTTGATGAAAAGAGTGGCAATGTCTCTGCAGAAGGTATGCAAGATGGAAGATATTGTGATGACTGTATTGGAAAATAATTTACCAAAGAGGAAGTGCAAAATTTGGGACTTGAGCATAGGATGGTGCTGAGGTATAGACACTAGTAATAGTATCCTATCCTGTGACAGAAGCCAGTGGTTCAAGTTGCAATATTCACAGTCTATCTTCAAACAGGGTGTAATGAGACTTTTTGAATAAGAGCATGGACTCTAGAAACAAAACAACTTTGCAGATAAAATCTAGCTTGGTATTTCCTGACTAATTGACTAATTGATTAAGTTATTCTTTGCTTCAATTGCCTCATAAGTAAAATTAAGAAAATAACATGTTTAACTCATAAAGTTATTATTTTGAAAATTAAACAATTGCTATAAGTTAACAGCTTAGAACTGTGCCTGAAAAACAGCAAACGCTTCAAAAAATTTTACTGTTCTTCTTATTATTACTATTACCATATATCCAGATGTATTTTGTAGGCAGGGCTAGGGTGAAGTTAGCAAGGAATTTTAGTCATAGCTGCAATTGGGAATTTAGGGAGGATCCATCAGTTTAAAGAAACCAATCTATATTCTGCAAGGATGTAGGTGGGAAACTCATCAAGGAAACACAGAGTGAAAAAGAGCCACTTCCTGAAGGGAGATCTGACAGGAGGTAGCCGATGTGTCAGTGTCTGGAGTGTAAGGCAGGACTCCAATTTTGGGGCCATGAAGTACAGAGCCAAGTAATAGGCAGAAGCAACAGGGGAGACAGGGGAGAATCCAACCACACACACACATTTACAAAAGGGGCTGACTCTTGGCCACAGCCTGGTAGGGACAAAGTTGTCTTGTGTTTTCCTCAGACTAACAACTCTTTGTACGAATGCATCTTGGGACACCAGGAAACCCAGATATCCTGGCTGAATCACTGAATGTAAGAAACTGGACTAAATTCCCTATAGCAAAATATTTATGCCTCCTATCACTGTTGACTGGCCTAGGAACTCAATTCAGCCTTGGTCTGCAACTGGGGAACCATGCATTCAATCCCGGAATTCAGGAGAAGAAGATAAATGCCAGGGCTGTAACACAGGCTAACTGCCCACCTTAGTTGATGACTATGATGATCAAATTAAACAATGTATATAAGAAATCTTTATGAATTACTACCACCAAGTATGCCTCCTAAGGCAAATAAATTTTCTTTTTAAAATAAACATACTTGCCAAATTTTCAAACTAAACATTCAAGGATAAAATCTATCAGGTCATAAGTAAAAGCTGAGGTTAGTGTCAGGAAGTCTAAGTCAGGCAGGACTGCGTAAGCTGCACAGTATTTAAGGACAGAATTCAGGACTTAAGCTATCAAGGAAGAGGCAGAGAATCTATTGGAACTAGAGGACCAGAATTCTTGAATGTGTGGGCGGATACCTCACTTACGTGTGCCTTGGAAGTATGACAGCAAATCCCATGATGAGGCTTATAATCCTTCTTTCCTAGTGTTAAACAGTTTTTCTGATGTGGATGGATGAAGGCTCACAGGTGTGTGCTGAGCTCCAGAATAAATTTTGCAGGTGCTGGTGATTGCAGTAAAGGTCTCAGTCCCTTTAGAGAGTCCTCACCGTTTGAACAAATGAAATGATTTTGAATGCTTCTGCTTGCCACAGGGAAATTTATAAAAAGATGATATGACTTCATGCTCCTTTGGACAGCTTTTAAAAAGAGACCTGGGCCAAGAAAATTAATCCCCAGAAGCCTGATAAATTTGTGTAATGGAAGCAAATTTATTCCATAATATAAGTAACATTAATTCTATTTTAAATTTATGACATGGGACAGTTGAGGCTTTTAATCACTCTGTCTGTGCTTTAACATTGGGACTATTTTTGTAGCCATTATTTGGCAAAGTTGTCATCATTGTACTTTTATGACAGGATGGTTTTTAAAATGACATTATGTTTATCTTATTTATTGTTTTATACTGTATGAAGAATTAGGAATGGGGTGCCAAATTACTATCTTATTCTGTAATAAAGTATGAACTTATTTAAGAAAGTAAATTTTGTGTAATGGTGAGACCACCAAACAATTGATACTGTATTCGGAAGACTAATTTTTGTCTTTATTTGCTGATCTCTGCTTCTCTTTACTTCAAGTACTAAGAGGATGTTTCTTCGGACTTAATTACTTCTAGCTAAAGTCAAGTGATATTCTAGATATGAATTGAGGTAAAAAGTTACCAATTACATGATTTTTTTTTCCAAAAAGTTCCACTAATTCAGATAGGATCAGTTCTAGTTTTGCAATTAGGCCATATGTTCAGATGCCTCTTTATAATTTCAGCATTTATAATGAAGTTATTTCCAAAGTAATTTTGTTTTCATAGTTTTCTAAGCTCATATCATAGCTCCAGGAGAGTTAGTGGTTTAATTTCTGATTCAGATACGAGTTAGAAGGTGAAATGGAAAAACCACAGACTGCTGGACGAGAAGCAGAAGTTAACAATTAATGAGGTGCCAAGAAGTGAAAAGGGTGAGAGTTCAGTGGGATTCTGAAAGGAGTCACTGAACTTTAACAAGATGATGAAAAGGCATCTTGACAGAAAGGTTCATGGACCATTCTTTAAGGTTATACAACAGAATAAGACTGTGAAATCTTCATTTTTCTAGAAAAAATCCTTATACATTTCCACTGAGTTAAAATTATAGTCTTTCTATAAATTATATTCCCATTATTGTATTCTTCCCAATGTTATTGGCCCATTTGCTAATGTTAAATGTGAGAGTAAGTTTAAATTATGAGAAAAATTATTTTTCACAATTGTGGGCTTCCTATGAAAAATCATAAACCACCTAATTTCTAAATATCAAATCAGAACAGCCTTAAAATTGTATCTCTTGTAAACCACATTGCAATGAACAAAAAAATAAATGTAAAAAGGTAAAAGCCTTCTACTTTGCTTCTTTGGAAGCAACTAATTGAAGTGGTTTATCAACTTTTATCAAAACAAAACAAAATCCTTGTCTGCTCTTAGTCTATACAATCAAAAAAAATGAAGTCTCTGCTTTATGTTTCTATACATCAGAAAAATCTCATGTTGAGATGAATGTTTTGTCTTTTCAGTCCTTATTTGTCTTACTGGGTAAACACTTTGTCTTCACTATGTCTTAAGCACTGTTCTCAGTCCCGTGTTAATCTAACTCATTAGATTCTAACACCACTATAAAATAGATTCCTTATTATTTCCTTTTTACAGATTAAGAAATTGAGGTGGCCAGGCGCAGTGGCTCATGCCTGTGATCCCAGCACTTCGGGAGGCTGAGGTGGGTGGATCATGAGGTCAGGAGATACAAAAAATTAGCCTAGGCGGACGTGATGGTGCGTGCCTGTAGTCCCAGCTAGTCAGGAGGCTGAGGCAGGGGAATCACTTGAACCTGGGAGGTGGAGGTTGCAGTGAGCCAAGATCGCGCCACTGCACTCCAGCCTGGCGACAGAGCCAGAGCAAGACTCTGTCTCAGAAAAAAAAAAAAAAAAAAAGAAAGAAAAGAAAAAGAAAGAAAGAAAGTGAGGCATAGAAATATTAAGTAATTGCTTCATAGCTGAGCAAGAATAGGAATTCTGGTGGTTTTGATTCAGAGTCTATGCTGTTAGCCAGTGATATTTTAAGCAGATGCTCATAAAGATCGTGCCCCACTAGAGAATATTACCAGAGGATGTTATTAATTAGGTAGGGCTCCCATACACTACAGGGAATCCCAACCACTCTCTGCCTTTTCTCACTTTTACCTCCATTTCCTATGGTCACTCTAAATTCAGAATTCTAAATTTGAACTTATCTCCCACTCAAATATGTTCCTTCTATATAACCTGTGTTGGATGATGACTCATAAATAATCTAATATATTATGTTAAAACCTAGGAGTCATTCCAGAAGTCCAGTGCTCAATATCTATCTCTAAATAGTCATCAAACAATACGCTTCCTAAGTAGTCTCAAAACTGCCTCTTTCTCTCCACCTGTTGCCACTTTTATCATCACTTTTCTGGACTTCATCACCTTATGATGAGGTTATTAAATTGGTAGCTAAACAGTATTGTTTTTAAATTTCCTATATTCTAGCCAACCCCCATTCTACTGCTAAAGTGATAAAACGATATTTATACGATCATGTTTCTCTTCCACTTAAGGAAATTCATTTTTTCCCAATTCCTTACATTTATAAAACCAAACTCCTTGGTATAAAATGAATCCCTTTTTGGTCTGACCCCTTTCATATCCCTTGGTACTCCCCTATTCATACTTGATAACATCTCAAATACCAAGCATTATGCTGTTTTTAGCCTTCTGTCTTTGCACATGCTATTCCCTTTGCTGGAAATGTCCTACTCACCACTTATTCTCCTGGCAAACTTAATGTCCAATAATCATTCATCTGGAAGTGTTCAACAAGCCTGCTGTAGTCCAGAAAAATTAGGTATGCATTGACCCCACACCTGTACCTTGCACAGACTTCTGCTGTTGCAGTTACCAACCTTTATTGTAATTATTTGTTTATATTCTGTGCTAGACTCTAAGCTCCTTAAGGGAACAGCAATTAACAGGAGGTTACTAAATGTTAGTGTAATAAATTAGTTATGACTTTCCATTCTAGCTCATTGCACTGTGAAAAATTCCATGCAGTCAGGAGATAAAGAAATTTCTGAAACCGTACATTCTGACACTCAGTGATGGCTAAAGAGGAAAGATGGTAAGATATAAAGAACAAACTGTAAGGGAAGATACAGTTTTTCATTTCAGGTAGAAGAAAACCACTTTTTATTTGAATTATATCCATTTTCTCAATTGGTAAGATCTTTCTTTTAATATATTAACTTCTATTTCACTACAGGTCCACCTGGTTTCTATCAGCTCAGACATTCCAGTACTGGCATTAATTGCCCTTCAAGTTTTATGTGACCTCCCCTGCATGATGCTATTTAACACCTAGAAAAATTCCCATTATTTGGCAGATAGAACTAATTTTGTACAGGCATCATTTGAAAGAGTAATACTAAAGAAATGCAGGTCATCCTGGAGAAGATTTTACATTTTCATTAAAAACCGTGTATTTTATGGTCAGATCGCTGTCATGTTTTCATAAGCAAATCTTCATAGTTAAGATCAGCATAAAAATGGTTTTGACTTTTTTGTGTACAGTAAATTATTGCAAATATGTAGGCAATTTGCAGATGAACCCACAGTTTATTGTACAGATGTTTAACTATATTTGATAGATTTCAATATAGGATTTGACATACTATTTTAGTTTTTATAGTGTACATCATAATGCATTAAAGAATTCAGGCATACCATGTCCAAACTATGGGTTGCTCTTGCTTTAAATTTCAGAGAACTTGACTCCATTAATGTTCAGTTTAAGCAGTGAGGCTCTCTTGTGATCCTTATTTGATGCAGATTGGCTGTGTTCCCACCCAAATCTCACCTTAAATTGTAATAATCCCTACGTGTCAAGGGTGAGGCCAGGTGGAGATAATTGATTCATGGGGGATAGTTTCCCTGAAACTCTTCTCCTCGTAGTGAATAAGTCTTACTAGACTTGATGGTTTTATAAATGGGAGTTCCCCTGCACAAGCTTTCTTGTCTGCCACCATGTAAGACATCCCTTTGGTCTTCCTTCGTCTTCCGCCATGATATATGAGGCCTCCCCAGCCCATGTGGAACTGTGAGTCAATTAAACCTTTTTCCTCTATAAATTATCCAGTCTCACGTATGTCTTTATTAGCAGCGTGAAAGCAGACTAATACACTATTAATGGATGTTTCAAGATAATTTTAGAAAAGAAACGTGGGGGAAAAGTCCCCATATTTGTGAAATAATTTTCTTCATAATTCTGTCCTAAATTAGTTTCTGTGTTTCTAAAATATTAACATTTCTCTGATGGTTTATACACATTTACAGACCATTTGCTTTTTTGTTGTTTTTGTTCAATTTTTCTACTACTGCTTAACAAATCAGGCTAACATTTGGTATCTTAAATCAATAATTGTTTACTTTTTCCATAAATACGTAATTTTTCAGGGGACAGAAGGACAAATTGTCTCTGACCCACAATTTCTGAAATAAGTGAAACACCTGTAGTTAGAAACAAATAGGGCTGGACAGCCAGGTCTCTCTTCCTTTATATTCCCAGAATTTTTCCAGGATGTGTTTTTATGTGTTTTCTCTACCATGGTGGCTTCAGGGTAGTCCAATTTCTTACCTTGCAGGTCAGGGCTCTAAGAATGTTTGCAGAAAGCAAGGGATTTTACAACCTAATCTCAGAAATCTTGCAACAAAATAATGTACTATCTGCTATGATATATTGGTTTACACATAGTAAGCCCCAAATCAAGGAAGGAGTGGTCTAAACAAATGTATGAATATTGAGGAAGACAGATCATCTGAGGAAAAATCTTACAGCCAGGATATCACATTTCTATATCCCCTTTTCTCTTCTTTCTTCTTCCTCTTTCTCATCCCCATTCCCTTACTTTTCTTTTGCATCCTCATCTCTTTTTCACTTTTGATATGATTTACACATGGTACAATTTTGAAAAATGTCTACAGTGATGTAATCACTAGTACAATATAAATATTGAATAGTTCCATCACAAAAAAACCTTTTTATTTGTCTCTTTATAGTCAATCAAATTACCCCAATCTAAGCATATGACATCCAAGAGTGTTTTCTGTTTCTATACTTGTGCCTTCTTCAGAATGCCATAGAAAAGAAATGATCCTGTATCTAGCCTTTGAGGCTAGTTTATTTTATTTAGTAAAATGCTTCTGAGATTCATCCATATGTTGTATTTGTTATTAGTGTGTTGTTTTATTGTTAAGTAGTATTCCACTATATAGACATATACTACATTAAAAATTATCTGCTACTTGAAGAATATTTGGATATTTTCTAGATGTTGGTCATCATGAAGAAATTGCTGAAGTGAGTTGTTTCTCAAACAAATACCTAAAAATGTGGAGTGGCTTTAGAACTGGGTGGTGAATAGAGGCTGGAAGAATTTTGAGTTTTATATGGATTGGCTCTGAGTCCCCACCCAAAGCTCATCTCAAATTGTAATCCCCATGGGTTGGGGGAAGGGCCTGGTGAGAGGTGATTGAATCATGGAGGTGCACTTCCCCCTTGCTATTTTCATAATAGTGCATGAGTTCTCACGAGATCCAGTTGTTTGAAAGTGTGTGGCACTCCTCCCTTCATTCTCCTTCTCTCTTGCTTCCATGTAATGCCTTGCTTCCCCTTCACCTTCCAGTATCACAGTGTACGTGTCCTGAGGCCTTCCTAGTCATGTTGAACTGAGTCAATTAAACCACTTTTCTTTATAAATTACCCAGTCTCAGGTAGTTCTTTACTGCAGTGTGAAAATGGACTAATACTGAAAATTGGCACGAGGAAAGTGAGGCATTGTTATACAGACACCTGCAAATGTGGAAATTACTTTAGAACTGGGTAATGGACAGAGGTTGGAATAGTTTGGAGGGCTCAGAAGAAGACAGGGAGATGAGGGAAAGTATGGAAATTCCTAGAGACTTGTAAAATGGTTTTGACCAAAATGCTGATAGTGATATGGACAATGAAGTCCAGGCTGAGGTGGTCTCAGATGGAGACGAGGAACTTATTTGGAACTGGAGCAAAGGTCATGCTTACTATACTTTAGCAAAGAAAACTGGTGCTTTTGTAACTCTGCTCTAGGGATCCATGGAACTTTGAACTTGAGAGAGATGATTTAGGGTATCTGGTGGAAAAAAAAAAATCTGAGTAGCAAAGATTTCAAGCGATGACCTGGGTGCTCCTAGCAGTATACAGCCATATGCATTCTCAAAGAGATGGTCTGAAATTGGAACTTATGTTTAAAAAGGAAGCAGAGCATAAAAGCTTGGAGAATTTGCAGCCTGACCACATGGTAGAAGGGAAAAAACATTTTCTGGGGAGAAATTCAAGCTGGCTGTAGAAAGTTACATAAATAAAGGGAAGCCAAATGTTAATACCCAAGACAATGAGGAAAATGTCTCCAGGGCATGTCAGAGACCTTCCTGACATCACCTCCCATCACAGGTCTGGAAGCCTAGGACAGAAAAATGGTTTCATAGGCCAGGCCCAAGGCCCCAATTCTCTATGCAGCCTTGGGACATGGTGCCCTGTGTCCCAGTCACTCCAGGCTCCAGCCATCACTAAAAGGGGACAAGGTACAGCTTGGGCCATTGCTTCAAAGGGTGCAAGCCCCAACGAAGCTTTGGCAGCTTCCATGTGGTTTTGGGCCTGTGGTTGCACAGAAGACAAGAATTGAGGTTTGGGAGCCTCCACCTAGATTTTAGAGGATGTATGGAAATGCCTGAATGTCCAGGAAGAAATCTGCTGTAGGGATGGAGCCCTCATGGAGAACCTCTACTAAGGCAGTACAGAGGAGGAATGTGGGGTTGGAGCCCCCACACAGAGTCCCCACTGGAGCATTACCTAGTGGAACTGTGAGAGAGCGCCACCATCCTCCAGACCCCAGAATGGTAGATCCATGGACAGCTTGCACAGTGCACCTGGAAAAGCCACAGACATTCAATACCAGCCCGTGAAAGCAGCTGCAGGGGCTGTACCCTGCAGAGCCACAGGGATGGAGTTGGCCAAGGCCTTGGGATTCCACTTCTTGTAACAGCATATGCTGGATATAAGACTTAGGGTCAAAGAAGATTTTTTTTGTTATTTTGGAGCTTTAAGATTTAATGACTGCCCAGCTGGGTTTTGGATTGGCATGGAGGCTTGTAGCCCTTGGTTTGGCCAATTTCTCCCTTTTGGAATGAGAGCATTTACCCAATGCCTGTACCCTCATTATATCTTAGAGGTAACTAACTTTTAAAAGTTTTACAGGATCATAGGCGAAAAGAACTTGCTTTGTCTCAGATGAGACTTGGACTTTTGAGTTAATGCTGGAATGAGTTAAGAGTTTGGGGGACTGTTGGGAAGGTATGATTGGTTTTGAAATCTGAGATGTACATGAGATTTGGGAGGGACTAGGTGTGGAATAATATGGTCTGATTCTTTGTCCCCATGCAAATCTCATCTTGGATTATAATCTCCACATGTCGGGAGGGGCCTGGTGGGAGGTGATAAAATCATGGGGGTGGTTCCCTCATGCTGGTCTTATGATAATAAGTTAGTTCTCATGAAATCTGGTTGTTTCAAAGTAGCTCTCTCTCTCTCCTGCCACCATGTAAGGTGTACCTTGCTTCCCCTTCACCTCCAATTGTGAGTTTCCTGAGGCTTCCACAGCCATGCAGAACTGTGAGTAAATTGAACCTCTTTTCTTTATAAATTACTCAGTCTTAGTTTTTATAGCAGTGTGAAAACGAACTAATACAGAGCTGCATGCTAGAAAAGGCTAGATTGGCTTGAAGGGACTTTCAGTAAAAGCATCTATGTTAAAGATGATTCTAGTGAGGGCTCAGAAAGAAAACAGGAGAGGTATAATGAAAACCTATATTGTCTTAGAAAATACATAGATTAGCACAAACAAAATATTGACAAAAATATGGACATCAAAGGCCATTTTGGTGAGGTCTTAGAGGGAAATGAGAAACATATTATTGGCAACTGGAGGAAAGGCAATCCTTGTTAAAAGGGGTCAAAGAACTTGACTGAATTGTGTTCTAGTGTGTTTTGGAAAGTAGAAGTTATGAGCATTGAAATTGAATATTTAACTGAGGAGTTTTCAAATCAAAGTGTTGAAGGAGCAGCATAGTTTCTTCTTACTACTCATGGTAAAATGTAAGAGGAGCAGAATAAATTGAAGGAGGAAAGGTAAATCATTAAGCAAAATGGAAAAAGAATTCAAAGATTTGGACAAATTCTCAGCCTATTTGTATTCCAAGAAATGAGGAAGCATATTCCAATAAGAACATTAAAAGTGTGACTGAGCAATAATTCTATACTGAGATCATGAGAGTGACTTTCTAGTTTAACCATCCGTCTTAGGAAAAGCCAGGAATAGAGGTGGGATTACATAATTAGAAACAGTACCAGTTTGAACTAAAGGGCACAGAAAATATGAGATAAAATAAAATTAAAAAAAAAAAAAACTTAGCCAACTTCTTGAATTCTACAGGAGGAGAAAATAGAAAAATAGAGCTAATGGGCTGCACACATGCTTTATCTTTCAAAAACAATGGACGAATAATCTTGAAAGTAATACAGAGATCATCAGGGCTACTACTCCCACTACGGACCCTGTATATAAGCCTGCTTTCTTTTCAGTTTCACTGGGTCGTCCCCCTCGTTTTCAGCAGGCTAGGCAACCACTAAAGAGAACCATGTGGATGAGACTGTCATAGGGAAACACTGGGCCTGGGCTACTCCTCTGAACTGAAAGGGGGGGCCACCATGCAGATTTTTGGATATGACATTACTACCAAAAGGTCCTAAATGACATTTTGGAAGCACGTACTTGTCTGTTTTCAAAGGTTTATGGCTGGGGAGAAACTCTACCTCTGGATGAGTTATACCTTCAGTCTCACCCACATCTGATTTAAATGATATCTAGATAAGACTTGACATGCGATTTTAGAGTTGGTGCTAGAATGAGTTAAGACTCTTGCAGCTGTTAGAATGGAGTAAACATAGTCTGCATTTGCAAAGGATATAAATTTTGGGGTAAGCAGAGGTAGAATGTTATGCACTGAATGTTTATGTCATCCCAAAACATATGTTGAAGACCTGACTCTCAGTGTGGCTGTATTTGCAGATGAGTCGTATGAGGTAGTGATTAATATTCAGTAAGGTCATAAGAGGATCCCTGATGCAATAGAATTTGTTTCCTTAGGAGAAGAGACATTGGATAACTTCCCCCACCTCCATGTGCCTACGCCAGCAAAAGGCCATGTCAGGACATAGACCGTGGCTCTCTGCAAGCCAGGAAAAGAGCACTTATCAGAAACTGACTCTTCCAGGAGATTTGCATTAAATTTCTAGCCTCCAACACTGTGAGAAAATATATTTCCATAGTTTAATCTACATTGTTTATGATATTTTCAAGAGCAGCCTGTGCTGCCTAATACAATTGCTATAAATTTTTATGTACAGGTTTTTGTATACATATGCATCTTCATTTTCTCTTGGACAGACATCTGGTAGTGAGTTGCTGGGTTGCCTGGTAAATATATGTTTAATTTTATAAGAAATTGCCAAATCATTTTCCGAACTGATTATACAATTTCATGTTCCAGCAATGTATGAGAGTTCAAGTTACTGCAATATTTTCATCAGTACTTTGTATTCTCAGGTTTTAGGTTTTATCCATTTGTGACATCTTATGGTGGTTACAATTTATTTGAATTTCCCTGATAACAAATTGTGTTGAAAATCTTTTGGTGACAATTTGAATATTTGCTTTGGTCAAGTGTGTACATTTTTTGTCCATTTTTTGGATTTAGGGGGAATTTGTTATTAAGTTTTGAGTATTCTTTTTATGTCCTAAACACCAGTACTTTATCAAATACACAATTTGCAAATATTTTCTCACAATCTGTGGCTTCAGGTTTTATATGCATAATAGTGTCTTTTAAGAAACAAGTGTTTTTTTGGCTAGGCACTGTGGCTCATGCCTGTAATACCAGCACTTTGAGGGGTCTAGGTGGAAAGATCGTTTGAGTCCAAAAGTGTGAGATCAGCCTGGGAAACATAGTAGGACCCCATCTCTACAGAATAAATAAAAAAATAAATAAACAAAATTAGCTGGGCATAGCTGAGATAGGAGGATCACTTAATTCTTGGAGATCGAGGCCACAGTCCAGTCTGGGTGACAGAGTGAGACCCAATCTCAATAACTAAATAAATAAATGTAAAATTGAAAAATCAATAGTTTTTTTTTTGTTTGTTTGTTTTTTTTTTTTTTTTTTGAGACCGAGTCTCGCTCTGTGGCCCGGGCTGGAGTGCAGTGGCCGGATCTCAGCTCACTGCAAGCTCCGCCTCCTGGGTTTACGCCATTCTCCTGCCTCAGCCTCCCAAGTAGCTGGGACTACAGGCGCCCGCCACCTCGCCTGGCTAGTTTTTTGTATTTTTTAGTAGAGACGGGGTTTCACCATGTTAGCCAGGATGGTCTCGATCTCCTGACCTCGTGATCCGCCCGTCTCGGCCTACCAAAGTGCTGGGATTACAGGCTTGAGCCACCGCGCCCGGCCAAAATCAATAGTTTTAATTTTGATGAAGTTCAGTGTTTCAAATCTTTCTTACATTGATTTTGTTTTAGTGTGATATTTAAAAATCTTTCCTAATCCATGGTCACAAATATTTTCTCGTATGTTTTTGGAGACGTTATTAATTTTGAAATTTACATTTAGATCAATGATCTACTTGTGTATTTTGTATATGTTGCAGGATAGAAAATAACGGTTAACTTATTTGCTTGTTGTATTAGGCAGCACAGGCTGCTCTCAAAAATATCATAAACAATGTAGATTAAACTATGGAAATATATTTTCTCACAGTTTTGGAGGCTAGAAATTTAATGTCAATCTCCTGGCAGAGTCCATAATTTCTTGCACTATTGCTCAAATTATCTTTATTTTTTTATTGAACTACTTTTACACCTTTATTAAAATGAGTTGTACCATACATTTGACTTTATTTCCTAAATCTCTATTTTGTTTCACTCACCTTCATATTTATCTATTTGTCAATACTACACTTACTGGTTATTTTACTTTTTTTATTTAGGAGACAGGATTTCACCCATTTTTCCAGACTGGAGTGCAGTGTCATGATCATAGTCACCCGAGTCTCAAGTTCTTGGGCTCAAGCAGTTCTCCACCCTCAACCTCCTGAGTATCCAGGACTACAGGAATGTAATTTAAACTAAAAATTTAAATTAATTTTAAAATTTTGTTTAAAGACAAAGTCTTGCTATATTGCCTATATTGATCTCAAACTCTTGGCCTCAAGTGGTCTTCTGTATCAGGCTCTGGCTTTGATTACTTTAGCCTCACAATATGTTTTCAGTCAGAAAGTATAGACCTTCAAGTTAGTTTTAAATTGTCAAAATTGTTTTGTTTATGCTACACTCTTTGCTTTTCTATATGAATTTTAGAATCTGCTTGTTAATTAAATGAAAGAAAATAAAACAAGCCTGCTTTATTTTCTACTGGAATTATATTGACTCTCTAAATCCATTTGGGGACAAATGACATCTTAAAAATATACAGTTATCTATGAACATGGTATGTCTCTTCATTTATTAACATTTTTTGCTTGATCTTATCAAATTTTTTTATATTTCAGAATACAAATCTTGCAAATAATTGGGTAGATCTATTTCTAAACATTTCATAGATTTGTGTTATTTTAAATGGTACTTCATACAATTATTTTAATTTTTGTTCATTGCTAGTTTAAAAATACAATTGAATTTCATGGAGCAATTTTCTATCCTATAACTTTGCCACTTTGCTACACTCATTTATTAGTTCTAGTAATATTTTTCATAGAATCTTTGGAATATTCTTTGTAGGCAATCATATTTTCCAATGGAGGCAAGTTTATTTTTATTTTTTTGCAATCTCTGTGAATTTTATTTATTTTTCTTACCTTGTTGTCCTGGCTAGAATTTTCAATGAGATAGTGAGTGCTCCCAATCTTATGGGAAACATGGTAGTATTTCTACTTTAAGTGTTTAGGCCTGAAGTTTTAATCCTGGGAACGTTTTTGAATACAAATTTAATTACTTTAATTAGTGTAAGATTATTCACAATTCCTATTACATCTTGATGGAGCTTGGCATAACATTTTGTCTTTAAAGGGGTTATTTTCATTTTATCTGCATTCTTAATTTTTAATAAAAAATTGATTATTATATTTAGGCAATCTTTAAAATCTACAGTTATGTTCCTCTTTCATTCCCAAATATTGATAATTTATGTCTGTCCACTCTCTGTTTTGTTGCTGTCAGATGGTCCTTTCAATAGTTTACCAATTTTAGTGAGCTTTACAAAGATCCAAGTTTTATATGAATTGGTTTTCTCTACTAGCCATTTTGAATTTATTGATTTGCATTATTATTTTTGTTATTCCCTTATAAATACTTGCTTTGTGTTTAATTTTTTCCTCTTTCAAATTTTCCCATGATAAAATCTTAGATCATTAATTTGATAAGTTTTTCTTTCCTAATGTAAGCATTTAATGTTACAAAGTTTTCTCTAAGCTCTACTTTAGTTGCTTCACACAAATGTTTTACTTTCATTCAGTTCATTTATTTTAATATTAATATTTGCTTGTGATTTTCTTTTTCACTTGTTAGTACATTAGAATTTTTAAATTTTTAAATATTTGAAGATTTTCTAGATATCTGTCACTGACTCCAAGCTTAATTATGATATGCTTAAAGAACATACTTTGGGCCGGGCGCGGTGGCTCAAGCCTGTAATCCCAGCACTTTGGGAGGCCGAGACGGGCGGATCACAAGGTCAGGAGATCGAGACCATCCTGGCTAACACGGCGAAACCCCGTCTCTACTAAAAAAATACAAAAATCTATCCGGGCGAGGTGGCGGCGCCTGTAGTCCCAGCTACTCTGGAGGCTGAGGCAGGAGAATGGCGTAAACCCGGGAGGCGGAGCTTGCAGTGAGCTGAGATCCGGCCACTGCACTCCAGCCTGGGCGACAGAGCGAGACTCCATCTCAAAAAAAAAGAAGAAAAAAAAAAAAAAAAAAAAAAAGAACATACTTTGTATTATTTCAAGTATTTCTTTTTCTTTTTTTTTTTTACATTGGTGGAGGATTTATATTTATGACTCTAAAGATGTTCTATCTTGGTAAAGTTTCATTTTTACTTGTACTCGTGTATTTTCCTGTTTTGTGATGAGAATGTTACACAATTATCATTAGATTAACTTGGGTGGTAGTATAGTTAAATCTATCATCTTTTAATAAGATATTTTTGTTTTTCTGTTGTAACAAATACTGAGGTAAAAGTGTTAATACATAATTCTGCATTTGTCTATACACTTTTCCAGTTCTATAAATTTTTGCTTTATGCATTTAGATGCATGAATGGTAAGGACTGTTACATTTTCTTGATGAACTGACCCCCTACAGAAATCATTATGTAGTTTCCTTTTATATTCTGATAACATTCTTTGTTCTAAAATTTATTTTCTTATTAATATAGCAACTCTTGCTGTCAAAGCTTTTGCTTGGTTATCTTTTCCTATCCTTTTAATTTTAGTCTATCTATGTCATTATTTTTAAAGTTAAGTTTTATGTAGACAACAAACAGAAGGGCTGGCTTTGAAAAAACCTAATCTGATAAACTGTTTTTTTATTTTAAGTTTTTACACAAATTGGTAATATTAGTAATATAGCTGTATTTTAAAATACCATCTGGTTATTCATTTTGTATTTGTCTTATCTCTGTCCTTTTTATTTTTACTTCATTTCTTTTGAGTTAGTATTTTTTTATTATTCGATTTTATCTCTACTGTTGATTTGTTTAGTGTCATTCTCTTGTGAATTTTTTGACAAGTTAGTTATAGTGTTGCTTAGATCTTCTACATACTTAGTGATTTTCTGTTTATTTGTACTATCAACTAGTGGAAGAGAACTATTAGTGTCTTTAACTGTGTATTTCTCTATTCTCTCAATTCTGTCTTACTTTATGCATTTTTAAGATCTCTTTTTTTACTCATTCATTCATTCATTCATACATAGAATTTTTATGTCTTCTTCATGAATTGGTCCCTTTATCTTTTTTTTTTTTTTTTTTTTTTTTGAGACGGAGTCTCGCTCTGTCGCCCAGGCTGGAGTGCAGTGGCCGGATCTCAGCTCACTGCAAGCTCCGCCTCCCGGGTTCACGCCATTCTCCTGCCTCAGCCTCCCAAGTAGCTGGGACTACAGGCGCCCGCCACGTCGCCCGGCTAGTTTTTTGTATTTTTTTTTTAGTAGAGACGGGGTTTCACTGTGTTAGCCAGGATGGACTCGATTTCCTGACCTCGTGATCCGCCCGTCTCGGCCTCCCAAAGTGCTGGGATTACAGGCTTGAGCCACCGCGCCCGGCCGGTCCCTTTATCATTAAGTAACATTCCACCTTATCTTTCTTCTCAAACAAGTTACTTATCCTTGTTCTTATACAAGTTTAATTAACATGTTTTGGACATTAATATATTCATTTCCCTTTTTAAAATAGATTGCATGGTGTAGTTTTCCAATATTTTATTTTAGAAATCACCTTACTTTTAACTTGTGTATGTTCTTA
Source organism: Rhinopithecus roxellana (assembly GCF_007565055.1). Lineage (NCBI taxonomy): Eukaryota > Metazoa > Chordata > Mammalia > Primates > Cercopithecidae > Rhinopithecus > Rhinopithecus roxellana. Next base: position 25,753,858 of record NC_044549.1, on the reverse strand, counting down.
TATTTATAGTGGATTTTTTGTAGGCAAGATTTAGTTGGTTTTTGTTTTTAATGCAATTTGACAATCTCTAACTTTTATTTGTGTTTATTACATTCAATGTAACAACACACACAGTTGAATTAAAATCTACCATTTCCTAGCTACTTTCTGTTTCTCTTACTTTTCTTTATCCAGTTTTCTACTTTTTCTTCCTGCTTTCAAACTAATTGTGAATTTTTTATGATTACTTTACTCAATGGTGTATCTTTTTATAAATGTTTGCAATTTCCTAGGACTAGCAATATAGGTCTTTTGTAAATCAAAACAAACTTTCCAATAATCTGATTCTACTTCAAATATATATTGTAAGAAATTACAAAATTTTTGGCCAGGCGTGGTGGCTCAAGCCTGTAAATCCCAGCACTTTGGGAGGTTGAGGAAGGCAGATCACGAGGTCAGGAGATCGAGATCATCCTGACTAACATGGTGAAACCCCATCTCTACTAAAAATGCAAAAAAATCTGCTGGATGTGGTGGCGGGTGCCTGTAGTCCCAGCTAGTCGGGAGGCTGAGTCAGGAGAATGGTGTGAACCCGGGAGGCAGAGCTTGTGCCACTGCACTCCAGCCTGGGCGAGCAGCAAGACTCTGTCTCAAAAAAAAAAAAAAAAAAAAAAAAAAGAAATTACAAAATTTTCATTTCCTTTCTTACAATCTTTGTATTGTTACACATTTTATTTATGAATATAATAAGCCCTATATTTTTATTAATTATCCCTTTGACTATAAAGTATCTCAATGTGACTAAACATAAGGAAAAAAGTATTTTAAAAACTGATTTTTATTTTTTATTATGTCTGGAGCACAAACTAGTTTCTGCTTGGTATCACTTTTCTTCTGTGTGAAGAACTTCTGTTAACATTGCCCACATCATAAGTCTTCTGGCAACGAACTCCCAGCTTTTGTTGATCTATAGAAGTCTTTACTTGGCTAGCTATGGTGGCTCACGTCTGTAATCCCAGCACTTTGGGAAGCAAAGGCGGGCCTAATACCTGGGGTCAGAAGTTCGAGACCAGCCTGGCCAACATGCTGAAACTCCATTTCTACTAAAAATAGAAAAATTAGCCAGGCATGGTGGCATATGCCTGTAAGCCCAGCTACTCAGGAGGCTGAGGCAGGAGGATCGCTTGAGTCTGAGAGACAGAGGTTGCAGTGAGTCGAGATCGTGCCACAGCGCTCCAGCCTGGCTGACAAAGCAAGACTCTGTCTCAAAACAAAAACAAAAACAAAAACAAACAAAAAAACCTTTCATTTTTGAAACATTTTTATTGGGTGTAAGGTTCTGAAATGACAGGCTTTTACTTTTACCACTCTGGAGGTATTTTCTAGCTTGCGTAATTCCTGGCAAAATGTCTGCTGTAATTCAGATATTTGGTCTTTTATACATAATGTTCACGCTCTCTATCTCCACCCACTACTGTTTGCTATTCAGATTTTGCACAGTGTGTGTGTGTGTGTGTGTGTGTGTGTGTGTGAGAGAGAGAGAGAGAGAGAGAGAGAGAGAGAGAGAGAGAGAGAGAGAGAATTTATCCTGATTGGGATTGTTAAATATGTATTTGTGTCTTTCATTATTTTTGAAAGTTCTCTACCATAAATTACTTGTTCTCTGCTATGTTCTCTTCTATGTTCTGCTATGTTCTCTTTCTGCTTTTTCTAGAACTCAAATAACACATTCTAGACCACTTAAAATTCTGCACAGCTTCTGGATAATCTCTCTGCCCTTTGCCCTATCTTTTCTCCCTTGGTGTTTCAGTTTAGAAAATTTCCATTAATCTATCTTTAAGTTGACTACTTATGCAATTATTTAATCTTTTCGCTCCTTTCCCTATCTTTTCTCTCTTTGTGTTTCCGGTCAGCTAATTTCCATTGACCTATCTTTAAGTTTACTATTTATTTAATTAACTATTGTGAATCCGCTTATGAGCTTGCCAACTGAATATTTCTCCTGTGTGTCTTCACAAAAATTTTTTCCTATATTTGTATAATACTTGACTCTTTGGTGTAGTTTTCACCTCTGTTGGAGCTCTTTGTCTGTTCATTTATGTTGTCTTTTTTGTTTTCCCCACTACATTGAAAGAAAAATATATTAATCGTAATTATTTTAAAGTTTTGATTGGACAGTTATGACATAGGGCCATCTCTTATTGTGGTTCAGCTTATTTTATGTATATATAAAATAATACATTAAAATATAATATTTTATGTATATATAATATAAAATACACATATATATTTGAGGTTTTCTGTTGCTTTTTTTTCCTTATTTATATTTTAATATCTTGAAATCTATGACTGAAAGTCAGACATTATTCATCACAATAACTTTTAGTTTCTGCAGGTACATAGTAGGTGTGTATATTTGTGGGATACATGAAATATTTCGCTCTATGTAGGCAAAACATAATAATCACCTGTTAGAAAATTGGATATCTATTTTCTCAAGCATGTATCTTTTGTATTACATACAATCCAATTATATTCTCTTAGTTATTTTAAAACATGCAATTATTATGGACTTAAGTCTCCCACTTGCACTGTCAAATACTATTCATTTTTTCTTACAATTTTTTTGTACTCATTATACATCCCCACTTTCCTCTGTCCCTCCATTACCCTTCCCACCCTTTAATAAACATCCTTCTGTTATCTATCTCCATAAGTTCAATTGTTTTGATTTTTAGATCCTACAAATAAATGAGAACCTGTGATGTTTGTCTTTCTGTGCTTCACCTATTTCATTTAACATAATGACCTCCAGTTCCTTCCATGTGGTTGCAAATGACAGAATCTCATTATCTTTTTATGCCTGAAGAGTACTCCACCATGTATACATGCCACTTTTTCTTTATCTATTCATCAGTTGATGGAAATTTAGGTTGCTTTCAAATCTTTGTGATTGCGAATAGTGCTGCAACACACATGAGAGTACAGATATCTCTTTGATATGCTGATTTCCTTTCTTTTAGTATACACCCAGCAGTGGCATTGCTGGATCACACGGTAGCTCAATTTTTCATTGTTTGAGAAATCTCCAAATTGTTCACCATAGTGTTTGTACTAACTTACATTCTCACCAGCAGCATACGAGGGTTCCCTTTTCTCCACATTCTCAGCAGCAGTTGTTATTGCTTGTCTTTTGGATATAAGCTATTTCAACTGGGATGAGATAATATGATTGTAGTTTTGATTTGCATGTATATAATGATCAATAATGTTGATCACAATTTCATATACCTGTTTGCCATTTGTATGTCTATTTTTTTGGGAAATGTCTATTCAAGTATTTTATTCATTTTTAACTTTTTTTTCTTATAGAGTTTTTTGAGCTCCACATATATTCTCATTATTAATCCCTTGTCAGATGGGTAGACTGCAAACATTTTCTCCCATTCTTTGGGTTGGCTCTTTACTTTGTTGATTTTTTCCTCTGCTGTGCAGAAGTTTCAAATTTGACGTGATTCCATTTGTCCAGTTTTGCTTTGGTTGCCTGTGCTAGTGAGTATTACTCAAAAAGGCTTTGCCCAATTTAATGCCCTGAAGAGTTTCCCAAATGCTTTCTTGCAGTAGTTTCCTAGATTAAGGTCTTATATTTAAGTCTTTATTACACATTGTGTTATTTTTTATATACAGTAATAGACAGGGACCTATTTTCATTCTTCTGCATATTAATATCCAGTTTTCCCAGCACCATTTATTGAAGAGGTATTTCCTAGTGTATGTTCTCAACACTTTTGTCAATTTTTTTGTTAAATATGTCTGACATAATTCTGAATTCCTTCTCTGTGTTATGTTAAATTTCTTTGCATTTCCCCAAATCAGCTATTTTGAATTTGAGTTCACTGTAGGTGTGTGGATTTGTTCCATGCTTTTATTCTGTTCCATTGGTCTATATGTCTACTTCTATTCAAGTATTACGTTGTTTTAGTTATTATAGCTCTGTAGAATAATTTGAAGACAGATAATGTAATTCCTTCAGTTTTGCTCCTTTTCCTCACGACAGGCTTGACAAGTCTAGGTCTTTTGTGGTTCTACATAAATTTTAGGATTGTGTTTTCCATTTCTGTGAAGGATGTCATTGATATTTTTTTTTTTTTTTTTTTTTTTTTTTTTGTTTTTTTTTTTTTTTGAGACGGAGTCTCGCTCTGTTGCCCGGGCTGGAGTGCAGTGGCCGGTTCTCAGCTCACTGCAAGCTCCGCCTCCCGGGTTTTATGCCATTCTCCTGCCTCAGCCTCCGAGTAGCTGGGACTACAGGCGCCCACCACCTCGCCCGGCTAGTTTTTTGTGTTTTTTTTAGTAGAGACGGGGTTTCACCGTGTTAGCCAGGATGGTCTCGATCTCCTGACCTCGTGATCCGCCCGTCTCGGCCTCCCAAAGTGCTGGGATTACAGGCTTGAGCCACCGCGCCCGGCCTCATTGATATTTTAATAAGAATTGCATTGAATGTGTAGATTGCTTTTTGTGGTATGAACATTTTAACAATATTGATTCTTCCAGTTCATTAACATGGAATACCTTTTTCTTTTTTGTGTTTTCTTCAATTTCTTACATTATTGTTTTATAGTTTTCATTATAAACAGGTATTTCACTTTTTGTTTATAGAGATATTTAACTTCTTTGCTTAAGTTAATTCCTAAGTATTTTATTTGTGTGAGTGTGTGACTTTTGTAAATGGGATTGGTTTTTAAATTTCTTGTTCAGATTGTTTACTTTTGGCATATAGAAATGTTACCAATTTCCGTATGTTGATTTTGTATCCTGTGACTTTACTGAATTTGTTTATTGATTCTAATAGTGTTTTGATGGACTCTTTAGGTTCTTCAAATTTAAGATTGTACCATCTGCAAATAAGAATAACTTGACTTCCTCCTTTCCAAGCTGGATGCCCTTTATTTCTTTCTCCTGTCTTGTTGCTCTAGCTAATATTTCCATTACCATGTTGAGTGACAGTAGTGAAAGTGGGTATCCTTGTTGCATTCAAGATCTAAAAGGAAAGACTTTTACTTTTCTCCCATTCGGTATGATACTAGCTGTGGGTCTATTATGTATGGCTTTTATTATGTTGAGGTATGTTCCTTCTATATCCAGTTTTTTGAAGATTTTAATCATGAAGGGATGTTGAACTTCATTAAGTACTTTTTCAGCATCAATTAAAATGATCATATGTTCTTTGTACTTCATTCTATTGATATGATGGATCACACTGATTGATTTGCATATGTTGAACCATCCCTGCATCCTTGAGAGAAATCCCACTTGGTCATAATGAATGATCTTCTTTAATGTATTGTTGAATTTGGTTTGCTAGTATTTTGTTGAGGATTTTTGCATCAATGTTGATCAGAGATACTGGTCTGTAGTTTTCTTTTTTGTTGTGTCTTTGTTTAGTTTAGGCATGAGGGTAATACTGGTTTCATTGAATGAGTTTGGAAATATTCGCGTTCTCTCTGCTTTTCAGAAGAGTTTGAATAGGATTGGTGTTAATTCTTCTTTAAATGTTTCACAGAATTCAGCAGTGAAACTGTCGGGTCTCAGTTATTTTTTTACTGGGAGACTTAATTATGAATTTGATCTTGTTATTTGTTTGTGTTCTGTTCAGATTTTGGAGATTTTCATGGTTCAATCTTGGTAGATTGTATTTGTTTAGAAATGCATCCATTTCTTCCAGATTTTCCAATTGATTGACATGTGTTTTTCATAGTAGCCACTAATGATTCTTTGAATTTCTGCAGTATCAGTTGTAACGTCTCTTTTTATCTCTACAATGTTTGCTTGGTTCTTCTAAATTATTTCAATATTTTTGTTAAATATGTCTGACATAATTCTGAATTCCTTCTCTGTGTTATGTTGAATTTCTTTGAGTTTCCCCAAACCAGTTATTTTGAATTTGGTGTCTGAAAGGTTATATATCCTGTCCTTGTTTCTCCAGGATTGATTCCTAGTGCCTTATTTAGTTTGTTTGGTGAGGATATGTTTTATTGGATGGTGTTGATGCTTGCAGGTGTTCTTCAGTGTCTGGGCATTGAAGAATTAGGTAATTATTTCAGTTTTCACGGTCTGGGCTTGTTTGTGCTTGTCTTTCTTGGGAAGGCTTTCCAGGTATTTGAAGGGACTTGAATTCCAAGTCCAAGCTGCTGTGATTTTGCAACTCGAAGAGGTACCACCTTGGTGGTCTTGGATAAGATCTTGAAGAATTGTCTGGTTACCAGGCAGAGACTCTTGTTCTTTTCCCTGACTTTCTCCCAACCATACAGAGTCTCTCTGTGCTGAGCCACCTGGAAGTGGGAGTGTGGTAATGCAAGCACCCCTGTGGCCACCACCACTAGGACTGTGCTGGGTCAAACCTGAAGTCAGCATATCCCCGGTCCCGGCCCAAGGCCCTTCACTTTAGGGCAATGAGTTCCCCTGGGCCCTGTATATATACAGAGATGCTGTCTAGGAAATAAGAATTGGAGTAAAAATCTTAGCATTTTTCTTGATGTTCTATTTTACCGTGGCTAAACTGGCATTCAAACAAAATACTAAGTCCTTTCCACTCTTCCTTCCTCTTTCCACAGGCAGGGGAGCTCTGCCCTGTGGATATCTCATCCAACAGTCCACAGGATTTCTGACAGGTAACTGCCAATGATCACTTAAAGTGCAAGGGCTCTTCTGCCAGCTTGTGGTGAATGTTACCAGACTTGGGACTCACCCTTCAGGGCTGTGGGCTCTTCTCTAGCTCAGGCCAGGTCTTGAAATGCTGTCCAAGAGCCTGGGTCTCTGGACATCGGGACCCCAAGAGCCTGCTTCTTGCTTTACCCACCTGTGGCCAATCTGGTATATAGGGTGCAAGACAAATTCCCCTTCTCTTTTACTGCTGGTTTTCTCAAACAAGAAGAGTCTTTCACCATAGACAGCACAGCTGAGAATGTACTGGGTCTGCCCCGAAGCTAGCACATCTCAGAGACCAAGGCCCACAGACTACTCCCTGGGTATCACTGGGGGTTATTTAGGGCTCAAGGGCTCTTTAGTCAGCAGGTGCAATTAATCCTGCCAGGACTGAGGTTTTCTCCTTAAGGGAGCAGGTTCGTTTTCTGCCCATGGTGTGTCTAGAAATATTGCCCAGGGCCTGGAATGGGAGCCTTGCAACTCTGCCCACTGCCTTATCCTACTGTGGCTGAGCTGTACCCACTATGCAAGACAAAAATCTTCTTTACCTAGGTCATGTGCCATCCTAGTTCACTGGCTGTCAGCCCAGCCTAACACAAGGAGTTGCTTAGGAATTGCAGTCCTTTGTCCTAGGCTGCCTTCAAGTTTACCTAGGACCCCAGAGCACTTCAGCCTGAGGCCTGCCAAGAAACTCAAATTCTGACTGCTGAGGTGGGCAATTTCCCCCTGGCTAGGGCTGCTCAAAATACTCTTGCACTTCATAGGCGTTTGCTGATCCTAGCTCAGGTTTATTCTCTGCTGTGACAGGGCAGCACCAAGTTCAACAGTAAAGTCCTCCAGTTGCTGCTCTCTGCCCCTGTAGAAAGTGCGCAGATTCTCTCTCTGCATCCTGCAGGAATGCTGCTGGGGGATGGGGAAGGGGTGAATTCTGCAATTCAAGATTCTCTCCTGCCCTCCTCAATGCCTCTTTCCACCATATGAAGTTATAACCAGGTAGTGTGATTGCTCATCTGATTTTTGGTTCTCGTGACGGTGCCTTTCTGTGTGGAGATAATTGTTAAAATTTGCTTTTTCAGCTGGCGAGACCAATGGCGTAGCTTCTACTCTGCCATCTTGCTCCACCTTGCCAAGACATTATTTTAGAAGAGTAAAAGAGTAGGCCGCGCACGGCGGCTCACGGCTGTAATCCCAGAACTTTGGGAAGCCAAGGCGGGCGGATCACGAGGTCAGGAGATCTAGACCATCCTGGCTAACACGGTGAAACCCCGTCTCTACTAAAAATACAAAAAATTAGCCAGGCGTGGTGGCGGGCGCCTGTAGTCCCAGCTACTCCGGAGGCCGAGGCAGGAGAATGGCCTGAACCTGGGAGGTAGAGCTTGCAGTGAGCCGAGATCGTGCCACTGCACTCCAGCCTGGGCAACAGAGCGAGACTCCATCTCAAAAAAAAAAGAGTAAAAGACTGTCAATGCTTTTTATGCCTTGAAAACTTGTGCCTCTTCTTCAAGTTGTTAGTGAAGTATAGGTCTGAGTCCCTCTGTTTGGGAGTTGAGCTGAATGTGGGTTTTATTATTACTATTACTATTTTCAGTTGCTTCAAATGTCTTTGCTTTGCGTTGCTTTTGAGTTGTTTGTAGAGTTTCGGTTGAATTTCTGGATTTGTCAGCATTCTAGTTCCTCTTCTCTTGTTTTATTGGAAGTTTCCTTTCCTTCAGATAGCAATGAGAGATTACTCTTTGGGGTCAATATAGGAACTTAGGTCCAAGGTGGTTCCCTGTTCTTTTTTGAAGTAGAGTTTGTTCGTCTGTTATTTCCCTAGCCACAGGATCTTTGCCTGTGTACTGGGTATGACACACTTTGCTGCCTTTATATTAGACGACTTAGGCTTTCATTTCATAGCAGATAAAGGTCCACAGATATGTGCAGTATTTAATTATTGTTTCTTCTCAGATCCCAAATATCAGCTCCCAAATGCATGACTCTACACTCATGTCCTGCTTCCGATCTTTCTTGTCTGAACCGGCAGACAGCTATGAGAAAGATTTTGCAAATGTGTGGAGACTCCGTTTATAGCTAGGAATCAACTAATTCGAGCACGCTTGCCTACACCTGGACTTCGGCAGTTTAATAAGATTTTGGCTATTTTTTCTTATCTGCAAGGTGTTTTTACACCTTGTTTCTCCATGGAGAAGTTTGTCTGTCTTTGGAATTGACTTAGTTACTTGGGCGCCATTTTTATACCTATCTGCTCTCTGATAGGTGTGAAAAAACTGTGATTGTGTGTTTTTCCTACTCTTGTTAATTGTTGGGATGGGAGCAACACTCTTTACAGCTTTTTACATCTAAGCAGAACTAGTTTTATATTTCTTTTTCTTGATTTGTCATTAGTGGATGCAGACTCATTCGCCAAAAGCTAAATCACACAGACAATTTATGAAAATACTAAAGTTAAAGAATTCATTTACTCAACTATTTTCCAAAATGATATAATAAAAATTTTCATTTAAAGAGACCGTTCCCTCACACCTCTAATCCCAGCACTTTGGGAGGCTGAGGCGGGAGGATCACAAGGTCAGAAGATCGAGACCACCCTGGCCAACATGGTGAAACCCTGTCTCCACTAAAAATACAAAAAAAAAAAAAAAAAAAAAAAAAAAAAAGCTAGGCCTGGTGGTGCGTGCCTGTAATCCCAGTTACTTGGGAGGCTGAGGCAGGAGAATCACTTGAATCCGGGAGGCAGAAGTTGCAGTGAGCTGAGATTGCACCACTGCACTCCAACCTTGGCGACAGAGTGAGACTCTGTAAAAGAAAAAAAAAAAGCCTTCCATATACAGATATAAAATCCACCGATATTTATGACCACTCAATTAGATAAATGTTGTAAGCCCTGCATTATGATTGCATCGGAGGCAAGGTGGAATGATTTTTTTACAGCTGATCAACGTTGAGTTTCGGATTGAATCCAATGACACATTTAAAATTTTAACTTATATCTTTATACCTTATAAGTTTGCACTTTTTTTCTGCCACGCTATATTTGGGTTTTAAATAAGTAGTTACTTCCTTTGAAGAACAAGGAAAAACAGCCATACATAAAAGCAAATCACAAACAATAAACACTAAAAATATCGTGACAGATATAAACAAAGTGTTGTAAAAATACAAATTAGAGAGCTGTTAATAATTTTACCTGGAAAAGATTTGAACAAATTTATAGTAGAGGTAATATTTGACTTGTGTTTTGAAGGACAAATATGCTTTGCAGATAGAATGTGCTGACATGCTTTTGTTTATGTCAAAATATATACATGTACGTGGTAAGTGGTATATCCAAGACGAAGCAAAAATTTCAGTATGGCAGGATGTAGTGTGTATAATATAATTTGGTCAGTATGAGACTGAAGAGGAAAAATGAAATCAGATGAAAAGATCTTTGATGATAAGCTAAGATTATAATAGGAAAATATTGGAATATGTTAATCAAGAGGGTGACAAAATCAATGTTTTTTGTAGCAATATGTTTATGGGGATAGTAGAAATATTGGGGCGAGTAGTTATGTTCATTGGATATAGGATGGGAAATTATTAGTCAGCCCTTAGAATGTTCCAGGTGAATCCTAAGCTAAAGGAGACACAGGAATTGGAGAAAGAGGTATAGTTTCCCAGATTTTGCTCAGGTAAAGTTTTAGACAAACTATTAAACAATTAGCCTAGCAAGAATGAAGAGGGAATGATTAAAATTTGAGTTCATTTATAATTTAGGAGGTAGGATGAGAGTATTGCCTGAGCCAGCATATTTAACCTGCAGTGGTACCAAAATAACGTTGATTTATAGACAGTCTGATGGGTTGATAAGACAAGAGGCCACATTATTCTGAACATGTTCATAGAATAGGTTTAACGTATATTTCATGGTCACCTATTGGGTACAGAGAAACAGTGAAAACAAATTTGAGAAAAAATCTGCCTCTCCTCTCCACAATTGTACCCTCCAAGCATAAAACTGAGGTGGAAAGATAAGACAAAAATGTGCGATTAAAAGCAATACTGAAAAAAACAATAGAAAAGATTTTCCAAAGCAGTGCATGATTAATTGCCTAATGATTTACAAGATTTAAGAAGAAGAAGGTTAATTAGAGGTGTCCAGGAAGGAAAGTAATAGAAGTTAGAGGAAGTTTATAGTATGTCAGCGTTCCTCAAGTAATAAGCAAAGGGAGTTACTGACTACTGGGTTTTTGGAAGTGTGTGGTGTGGGGTGTGTGTGTGTGTGTGTGTGTGTGTGTGTGGTGTGTCTGTAATGAAGATTTAGTTTTTAAATGTGAAAACTTGAAAACTGCTATTTTGGGGATTGCTTGGAGTTCTTGTGACTAGGGGTAGAAATTGGACTTTGTGTTTGTTTACATTGGCTGGGAAGCTGACTGCTGATTTGCACTTTCACTCACACATGTATAAAGCAAATATCTACCCTCTCTTTATAGAGTAACCCTGAAAAAGAGAGGTAATTAAAATGCAGCTGCTTCCAAGCAAGATGTCTTCTGTTTAATGACAGAAGTTAGGTTTATCTTATGCAAATGTGCATTCCTAGTGAGAGAGAGAAACTATTTTTTTTCTTGAATTTGGGTTTATGTTATCCCATGACTGAAAACTATTATTTGTTCTTGGGAGATGTTGTTCTTTACATTCATACATTTACTTATATTTGTTGGAAGGACAGATCACCTCAAGAAGAATGTATAAGACCTATAGTGACTTCACCCTATTTTAGAACAATGCTTGCCAACCTGGATTGAGGTCATCATGAGTCAACGGGTGCTGCTCTATTGGTGTGCCATGTGCAATGCTCTTTAATATTTTACAAGTCAAGTACAGAAAATACTGTAAAGTAGTATTGTTGTCTTGATTCCCAGATTCTCTTTTTTAGGTGGAGACAATTTAATCCACCTGAGAAGGATTAAATTCTGGAATAAGAAATGGTGAAGTCTTGGGTTGGAGAAGAGATCATTTCTTTTCTCCCTGTAAGATGGAACTAGAGTTGTGCTGTGACACTAAAGTGGGGAGATAACTTTGGTGGAAGCTGAGATGACTTTCCTCCTTTTTGTGCACTGACAGCTAGGCAAGGACGTCAGCTATTCTCTCGGCTGCGTTTTTCGTGTCCCTTCAGTAAAAATAGTCCAAAAATATAATGGCTTATTGTAAGACAAGCTTTGAGGAATGAAAAAAGGGACACGTTATTAATACTTAAATTGTGTGAGTAAAAGGAACTTCCAGAAGCCAGTTACTAGTGGCAAGAGGTAACCTGGAGGTTTAGGAACCAAAAGAGACCAAGTGGTAAAAGTGACAGGCATGAGAGATTTGAAGCCCATAGATACATGTTTTCAAGGTTCTTAGAAAATACATGGCATGGAGAAATTTGTAGAAAACTATGCCTCCTCGAGACCATTCAATATGCCCTCTATGATTGTTAGAGCATTAGAGGAAGATTGAAAGTAAATAATATCTAGGATATTGTAATAGAAAAATATAAAACTTTTAAATAATTCCATCTAAAAGTTCAGCAGACTATTTTTTCACCAAAGGGACATTCACATATAAAACCACATTTTAACTCAGTTTTTCTTACTCAGAAGCATCTCTTAAAATGGAGTGTGCTTTATAAACCATGTGAGAATTTTGTAATTATTAAGGCTCATGCAACCAAGCAATTAATTTCAACTCACTCCCATTTTTTAAAATGAAAACGCAGTGCACAAAAACAGATTATGGAAATGAAACAAAATACTTGAATAAATTGAAATGTTGGAACCAAATATTTTTCAAAACCTAAAGTATGTGTTTTTCAGACACTCAGGGGATTTTGTAGATGAACCTAATATTAATATCAGTCTTGATGAGAGTACTTCAAGTGTTTGCTTTTGCACTTGATGAGACTATATCTCTATGTAACTGATTTAATTAATATTCTCCTCAGAGTAAATAGCATTTAAAATGAAAGATTAGTGGTGGGTGTGGTGAATCACTGAATTGCTGTAGCCTCTGAATGCACAAGCATATGATAGAATTATTAATGGTGCCTGAAAAATGTTCATCAGCCTTCCCTGCTTAGGGACACTTGAGACTACAATGCCTTGGTAAGTATTATTCAAACCCTTCTTTACTTATCCTGATTCACACCTTATTATCTGCCAGAGTCTGATCTAGGAAACTTATTGGCTAAGCAACTTCTTTTAACTCAGTTTTCCTGGGTTCAAAGTAGTGTAAACACCAATTTATCCTAGTGTAAGAAATAATGAAATAGTGTACATATAACGATGGTACATATTTTTGGGGTATGGTGTAATGTTCTGACGCATGTACGCAATGCATAATGATCAAATTAGGTAATTAGCATATTATCACCTCAAACATTTATCATTTATTTGTGGTGAAAATATGTAAAATCCTCTCTTCTATTTAAAAATATACCACATATTATTAACTATAGTTACCGTACTATGCAATGGAACATTAGAACTTATTCCTACTATTTAACTGTAACTGTGTATCCATTAACGAACCTCTTCCTAATCTCCTCTCCCCACTTACTCTCTCCACCTTTTGGTAACCACTATTCTATGAGATTAACTTTTTAGATTACACATATGACTGAACTCATATGATGTTTGTCTTTCTGTGCCTGTTTTATTTCACTTGACATAATGTCCTCTAGGCTTATCCATGTTGGTACAAATGACAGAATTTCATTCCTTTTTATGGCTGAATAGTATTCCATTATGTGTATATATACATTGTCTTTATCAGTTCATCTGTTAATGGAAATTTATATTGCTTTTATGTCTTGGCTATTGTATATAGGGCACCAATAAACATGAGAGTGCAAATATCCCTTTGAAATACTGATTTCATTTCATCTGTATATATACCAAGTAGAATTGAATATAAAGTTACTATTTCCCTCATATCAATTAATACAACTATAAAAACAAAAACAAAACCAAAAGAAACTTGAGGGCTGGTGTTCTCATTATTCATTAACATTTGCAGATTTGTAGAAATATATTGCATCTAAACTAATTATTAGGTTTAACGCCACACACAATATTAAATAAGTAAGGATTTTTAGATCTAATATTTTCCAAGCACTGTTGAACCTGGAAGATATAACAGTGAACAAATGGTGATTGTTCTTACAGTTTAATGAAGACAAACATTAATCTAGAAATTACAAATGAATGTGTTTAAAAAATTGAAGTATATGTTAGTGTGGAAACATAAAACAGGATAAGGTGCATCTAGTAGGAGAGTTCATCTCAATCCTCTGGTAAAAACATAGCGAAATTTTGGCCAGATAAAAATAATTTAGAAATGCAGAACCCTCTGGATGAGAAAGATTTTTATATTTATTTACTTAATAGAAAGCCATTAAATTTTTTTTTTTTTTTTTTAAGATGGAGTATCTCTCTGTCGCCCAGGCTGGAGTGCAGTGGCGCGATCTCAGCTCACTGCAAGCTCCGCCTCGTGTGTTCACGCCATTCTCCTGCCTCAGCCTCCAGAATAGCTGGGAATACAGGCGCCCGCCACCACGCCCGGCTATTTTTTTTTTTTTTTTTTTTTTTTTTAAATTTTTAGTAGAGACGGAATTTCACCGTGTTAGCCAGGATGATCTAGATCTCCTGACCTCGTGATCTGCCCGTTTCGGCCTCCCAAAGTGCTGGGATTACAGGCGTGAGCCACTGCGCCTGGCCTATGAGATTTTTAAAAGGTAACTTACATGAATTAATTTATATTTCAAAATCATGTTTCTGAAATGTATGAAAAACACTGGGAGAGAATAAGAAAATTGTAGCCTTACTTATTGAGAGAAATGATAGTGACTTGGACTAATATGGGGGAATGGGAAAGGTGAGAAATGCAACATTTTAAGAAATTGTCAGGTGGAAATAATAGGTGATTGATTAGATGGCAAGTGTGGGAAAAGGGTAGTAATAAATTCAGTTCTAATTATGTGGATTTTTCTTTTTTCTTTTTTTTTAGACAGATTCTCGCTCTGTCGCCAGGCTGGAGTGCAGTGGTATGATCTTGGCTCACTGCAACCTCCACCTCTCGGGTTTAAGCCTGCCTCAGCCTCCTGAGTAGCTGGGACTACAGGCGCGCATCACCAGGCTCGGCTAATTTTTGTGTTTTTAGTAGAAACGGGGTTTCACCATGTTGGTCAGGATGGTCTTGATCTCCTGACCTCGTGATCCACCAGCCTTGGCCTCCCAAAGTGTTGGGATTACAGGCATGAGCCACCGCGCCCAGCCATCATGTTGAATTTAATGGTATTTGAGACATGCATGTGGAGATAATATTTTGAGTTTGTGTATGTAGTTTTGGAGTAGACTAGAGGATTATGAGCTTCAGATCCTGATTTCAGATACAGGTTATTAGCATGTTAAATGAGTTTGCTAAAGGAGAATGCATACTGTGATTAGACAAGAGTATCTAAGAGAAGTCTTTAAGGTACTTTAATATTTGAGTTACCTGGAAGAGAAAATCCAGCACAGAAGACTAGGAAAGAGAAGCTTGGAAGAATATAAAAAAATGTCTTTGGAGTTGACTGAGGAAAGAAAATGTTTTGAGTATGTCAAAGTAGTCAATATTGTGAAGCACTGCCAAAATTATGCTGACATATAAACACATATGTAGTAAAATCACACAAGTTTGGACTAATTGTTAGATATCTAGGTTGAATGAATAGCTAATGATTATTTCCTTTTTTGAGGGGTGGGGGGTCGGGGAAACGAGTCTCACTCTGTTGCCCAGACTGGAGTGCAGTGGCGCAATCTCCGCTCACCGCAACCTCCACCTCCCGAGTTCAAGCAATTCTCCTGTCTCAGCCCCCCGAGTAGCTGGGATTGCAGGCACGCACCACTGCGCCTGGCTTTTAGTACAGATGGCGTTTCACCATGTTAGTCAGGCTGGTCTCGAACTCCTGACCTCATCATCCACCCGCTTCAGCCTCCCAAGATTATTTCCTTTATATATATATTAAAATTGTTAGCCTCTGTATTTTAAGACTTTGACCACGTAACATCTATTCAATTGCCATATCTACTCCTCCAAATATCTATTTCTGATATTTCTGCTGTCATAGCTACTTCACTGTCTCCACACTAATCCAGTATCTTACTGTGATTTTCTAAGAACTTCTCACCTTCTTTACTTATGTCTCATCATCCCCTGCTTTAATGCATCCTTTGTAATAACAGGTTAGTCTTTTTAATTTATTCCTCTGATTTCACCAGCATCTGAACATAAACCTTCAATGGCTTATTTTCTGCTAAACGTATGATATATTCCTGTGTGACCCAGTTAAAAAGATATATTATGAAGGTTTAATTTTCCCTCTTTCACCACATTATAAAGAAAATGGGTTTGGCTTGCTGGTTATTGGCCTCATTTAATACACCGACCGGCAACAAATGTATTTTATTTATAATTTATTTGTCATAACCAAATAGAAATATAAAATAAACTGTGTTATACATTAATGTAGGATACTAATACTTATTAAGATTTTATGGATTCATTTTCTTTAGTAACATGCTATGGGCTACCTGTTTCAATAAACAAACTATATAGAAATTACACACATCTAATCAAATGTACACTGCATATTGAAAGGTTACATCAATATTCATATTGTGATATAAAACATAAGATTCTGAATCAAAGAATATATTCTTTTTTTTTTTTTTTTTGAGACCAAGTTTCACTCTGTCACCCAGGCTGCAGTGCAGTGGCGCGCTCCCCGCTCACTGCAACCTCTGACTCCCTGGTTCAAGTGATTCCGCTACCTCAGCCTCCCGAGTAGCTGGGATTATAGGCACGTGCCACCATGCCCGGCTAATTTTTGTATTTTTAGTAGAGACAGGGTTTTACCATGTTGGTCAGGATAGTCTCGATGTCCTGAACTCGTGACTCACCCACCTTGGCTTCCCAAAGTGCTGGAATTAAAGGCGTGAGCCACTGCGCCTGGCCCAAAGAATATATTCTTTACCAGTTAAAGCTTAAACAGTGGTCAGAGATGCATTTTGTACTATTTCTCTAAGCCTTAATACCCACAGCGAAAAGGTGATAGCCAGATGTACCTGGGTGTGCCAGGAGAGGAACTCTACGATTAATGAGACTTAGAACACATATAGGTCAACTGGCATATATATCCTTATTCTATGCTAAAGAAAATGACAGAGAAAACTGCATCCTGGAATGTATTCAAGTTTTCTCTGGGGAATGTAGAAAAAGGTCTCTACCCTGGAATGCAATCAAATGGTTCTGGAGAGAGAAGTCTCTAAATCTCTCTGGAGCAATGCACAATCCTTAACTTCTAAGGCATGATTGACACGACTTTAACCTACACGATGTTTTCTGAAAACCTGAATCATGCGGAAATGTAAAAATATTCATAAAAACTTGTCCCCAAATACATATTTAGCTATATAAAAATATCTCACATTTGGATATTGAATGGCATTTAAAGTGTTTATTTTGGTGGATGTTTTAAATATTATATCTGCCATTGTAGTTGACTAAGCTGTATCGATATGAACAAGTTTTATTTGTGGAAAAATATTTATGCATTTTAAATTAGCATATTCTACATTTTCAGCAATTTTATTGAGCATTGGATTAGCCCATTCTCATACTGCTAAAAAGATAATCTAAGACTGGGTAATTTATAAAGAAAAAAGGTTTAATTGGCTCGTAGTTCTGCTGGCTGTACAGGAAGTATGACGGGGAAGGCCTCAGGAAACTTAGAATCATGGGGGAAGGTGAAGGGGAAGCTGACATGTCCTACCTTGCTGGAGCAGGAGGGAGCGAGCGGGGCAGAGGTATTACACACTTTTAAACAAGCAGCAGCACTAGGGGGATGGTGTTAAACCATTAGAAACTGGCCCCATGTTCCAATCATCTCACACCAGGTCCCTCTTCTAACACTGGGAATTACAATTTGACATGAGACTTGAGTGGGGACACAGAACCAAACCGTATCAAGCATATATGTCTATTTTTTATATAATTAAGTATTCAACCGTATATCTAACATGTATCTGACATATACGTCAGTTATTACTATCATAAAATCTAAAACTTAACAGATGTACATATTCAGTAAATGGTTAATTTAGAATGTTTAATAATTTGGAGAGTCCTTGCTATCAAATTTACTTTTGTCAATATGTATTTTTTTTTTTTTTTTTTTTTTTTGAGACGGAGTCTCTCTCTGTTGCCCAGGCTGGAGTGCAGTGGCGCGATCTTGGCTCACTGCAAGCTCCACCTCCCGGGTTCCCGCCATTCTCCTGCCTCAGCCTCCCGAGTAGCTGGGACTACAGGCGCCCCCACCACGCCCGGCTAGTTTTTTGTATTTTTAGTAGAGACGGGGTTTCACCGTGTTAGCCAGGATGGTCTCGATCTCCTGACCTCGTGATCCGCCCGTCTCGGCCTCCCAAAGTGCTGGGATTACAGGCTTGAGCCACCGCGCCCGGCCGTCAATATGTATTTTATGAGAAATTTGTGAACACAACTAAAAAGTAAATTAGGAAATTTAAAATTGGTTTTATTAAAATTTAATAAGATTCTCTTTATATGTCTATTATATTAGATGGTCTTATTAATATATTCCAAATTATACTATTGTATGCTTACTTCTTATTGTAAACTATTTCACATTTTTAGATAATTAAAGAGAAAAATGTACATTTATGCTAATTAGTCTAAAAAATCTTAATCTTTGCTATAATCATTTTAGAACATTTTATAATTAATAAATAATATTTAATTCTCCTGGTCCTACTCTTTTTCCTCTGCAATTTAATCTCTACTTTGATTATCATATCATAAATTGTTTTATATTTAACTATTGTGTTAACATGAACAACGTAAACTATAGCTTTGCGTGTTCCAAAATTATTATGTGAATAGAATCATTTACTATGTATGATTTTCAATCTTTTAATTTTTGTTGGTGAGGTTTATCCATATCAATAACATATTAATTCGAGTTCTCTAGAGAAACAAACAATATCGTGTACATATATAAAGAAAAATAGTTTTTTTAAATAAGAAATTGTCTCATGCAATTATGGGGCTGAGAAATTCCAAGATCTTTAATTGGCCAGCAGGACCCAAGGAGAGCTAATTGTGTCATTCCATTCCAATCCAAGTGTAAATGCCTGAGAAACAAGAAAGCTGATGGGATAAGTTCCAGTCTGAAAGCTGAAAGAACAAAGATTTAAGAAGAGCTGGCTTCAGTTCTATTCTGAAGGTAAGAAAAGACCGATGGTTGCTGCTCAAGCCATCAGGCAGAAAGAGTACACTCTTACTTTTGACAGAGTCAGCCTTTTTGTTCCACTCAGGCCTTTAGCTGATTGGATGGGGCCTGCCCACACTAAGGAAGGTAATCAGCTTAACTCAGTCTACTGATTCAACAATTAATCTTATCCAGAAACATCCTCACATCCAGACCACCCAGACACACCCAGAATAATGTTTGACCAAATGTCTGAGCACCTCATTGCCCAATGAAGTTGACACATAAAATTCACCATCACAGACACCCATTCCATTCAGTTTAATTGCCATGAAGTTTTTTATTGTTGGAATATCACATTTAAAAAATGTATTCTTCTGTTGATGCATAACTACTATGTTTATGATTTTCATCTTTGTAAATGACACTTCAATGAAAACTTCTACATATGCCTTTTGTGCTAATGGGTGAAATATATCTGAGGATATATTCCTAGAAAGAAGGTTTCTGAATTCTTTCAAATCTTCAGCTTTGTTAAACAGAACGAATTACTTCTCTAAAATGTTTGTTTTTACCAATGACACTTCCACCAGCGTGAATTAGAGTTTCTATTCAACAGTCTCACCAATACTTAGAATCATCAGGTACTTCAGAGGGGATAAAAGATGCATCTTGGAGCTGGAATTGCAATCAAATCCAGCTCTGCCACTTACTAGCTTTGTGGCCATGGCCATCAACAAATTCTCTTTACATTAGACTCTTCATCTTCAAAATGGGAATGGTAATGACACCTTTCTCAAAGAGCTGTCATGAGGATTAAAAGAGTTAATAAGAATCGAACACTTAGTATGCTTTCTGGCAAGTAGAAAGTTTAGTTTAAATATATAAAAACAATTTATTGCTGGTTGTGATGGCTCATGCCTGTAATCACAGTGCTTTGAAAGGTCAAAGTGAAAGGATCGCTTGAGGTCAGGAGTTCCAGACCAGCCTGGAAAACATAACGACACCCCATCTCTACAAAAAATAAAAATAAAAATTACTAGCCAGGTGTCGTGGTGTGTGCCTGTAGTCCTGGCTACTCAGGAGGCTGAGGCAGGAGGATCACTTAAACTCAGGAGTCTGAGGCTGCCTTGAGCTATGATCACACCACTGCACTCCAGCCTGGGCAAGAGAGCAAGAACTCACCTTAAAAAAAGGAAAATAATAACATTAAAACAAAAATGAAAACAATTTATCGTGTGGAAAATTATCTTATATTATTTCATTATGCTTTATTTTAATTTCCAGTTCTACAAGTACTATTGAGATCGATAATTTTTTTTGTCTTTGATGTGTATGTTAACATATTTTCCCTTTTTAGAACAGGGTTTATGTCTTTTAATTATTTAATGACAGGCATTTAAAATACTCTTTTTCTTGCCATATTTTTAGTGGTGTTAAGGTGTTGCAAATACAATGTTCCAATCTAAATTACTTTTTCAGTTTTTATCACTGTATTAGATTGTAGAAATTTTAATTTTAATGGAATGCAACTTGTCAACATATTCTTTATTTGTCCTAGTTGTTTGTAACTTTTTATTTCTAAGAAATTCTTCCCTATTATGAATTTATGAAGACAGTTTTCCATAAATGCTTTTAAAATCTTCAGAGTAACTTTTTCTCACTTTAAACTCCTTAATTTAATCAGATTTTATGTTCAGGTATTGTATGAGAAAGATAATTTTTATTGTTTTCCATGCACTAACATACACCCTAACACCATATATTGTATATTTTAACCTTTACCACTGATTTGTTATAGCTTCTCCATTATATATAAAGATTCTGCTTATGTGTGTGATTGTTTTTAGGATCCGTGTCTTTGTTCTGTGTTCGTTTGCATTGGTCTGTTTGTCTATTCTTGGCCTTAAATCCTTGTTAGATAAGCTGATTTTAAAAATTTGGCCGTTTAGCACTTTGTTCTTTCATACATATTTATAGTTGATTACAAACAAACATAAACAGGAAATTGAAATCTTGTATATATTGATTAGAGGTTAATAAATGGGTATACAATATTGAAACTTTCTATTGATGAACATAATGTTTATCTTAATTTACTCTGTATTTTACAATGTCTTTCAATTTTTTTTTCTTTTTCTTTTTTGAGACAGGTTCTCACTTTGTCACCCAGGGGTACAATCTTGGCTCACAGCAGATTCAGCCTTCTGAGTTCAAGCTATCCTCCTGTCTCAGTCCCCCAAGTAGCTGGGACTACAGGAGCATGCCACCACATTTGGCTTTTTTTTTTGGAGAGATGAGATTTCACTATGTTGCCCAGGCAGGTCTCAAACTTCTGAGATCAGGCGATTCTCCCACCTTGGCCTCTCAAAGTGCTAGGATTACAAGCATCAGCCACTGTACCTGGTGAAAATGTCTCTCAATGTTATGGTCATTTTCTTCATAACTTTCTTGCACTTCTACTGTTTTTGATCTTAAGTAATTTATAGATTTCTTTCTTTATTTTGCCATTATAAGTGTGGTTGTCCTTTTTATTACATTTCTTTTACTAATCTCATTTTCAGGTTAACTTTATATACAGCAATATAGATAAATTCTCTTGTTAGAAAGTTTGTAGTTGGGTTTTCTGTGTAGGTCATTGTGCAAATTATAAATATGTGAACTTTTCCCCCAAATATCATGCAACATTGTTTCCAATCTTACTGTTTTGCTTAGTACTTTCAGTTTGACTTAAGCTTTCATTGTGGGCATTCTTGACCACTTTATTAATTTCCATTAATAGAAGGGCTTCCGAAAGTTTCGGGCAGTAACAATTGAGACTGGCACTGTTGTCTGTACTTGGGTACATTGGGAACAAAATATTGAGAGATTTCTGTCTTCCTGAAGTTTACATTGTAGTGGAGAACCCAGATAATAAATGATAAATTTAATAAATAAGTCCATGATGGGGTATGCTGGAAGATAATATATATATTTTTAGAAGCATACATTATTATAGAGAAAGGAAGACTGAGACTGTAAGAGGCAAGTTGCTGTATTGAATTAAGTGGTAAAATAGGCCTCGTTACGAATTTGAAATTTGAGCAAATACTTGAAGCAGACGAGGTATTTAGTCCAGTGAACTCCTGGGGGAAGCATGTTCAGGGAACTGCTCAAACGCAGACTCTTAAGGCAGGAGTGTGCCTGGCACACGTGAGAAGGAGCAACATAGCAAATCTGACCGGGAGAAGGGCAGTAAGAGATGTGGCCACAGAGACGAGTGTGGGAGATCATGACGTTGTGGGCCATTGTAGGAATGTAAGGTTTTCTCTAAATAAGGTGGAGAACCTGTGGAGGGGTGTGTGGTGATAAGTTATATAATCTGCCATAAACTTTAAAAGGATCACCCTTTTTGCTATGTTAAAAATAGACTGTAAGCAAGTAAAGGCAGCAGCAGTTAGGACGCCATTATAGTATCCTGTCAAGGTGGCTCATACAGGATTGGTAGCAGTGATTATAGTTGGAAGTAGTCAAATTTCAACTATATTAAAGATATAATATCCATTTTGAAGGTATGACCAACAGAATTTGCTGATGGATTTTATGGGTTATGTCAGAGAAGGAAAACACCAATGTTTTCTCCCTCCCTCCCTCCCTCCCTCCCTTCCTTCCTTCCTTCCCTTCCTTCCTTCCTTCCTTCCTTCCTTCCTTCCTTCCTCCCCTCCGCTGTTCCTCCCTCCCTCCCTCCTCCCTCCCTGCTTCCTCCCCTCATCTCCGTCCTCCTTTTCCTTTCCCGCCCGCCTTCCTCCCGCCCTCCCGCCCTACCATCCCTCCTTTCCTTCCTTCCTTCTTCCTTCCTGCCTTCCTTCCTTCCTTCCTTACCTCCCTTCCTCTGTTCCTCCCTCCCTCCCTCCTCCCTCCCTTCTTCCCTCCCCTCTCCCTTCCCTCCTTTTTCCGTTCCCTCCCTCCCTCCACTTCCCTCCCGCCTTCCTTCCTTCCTTCCATTTTCCTTCCTCCTTCCTTCCTTCCTTACGTCCTTCCTTCCTTCCTTCTTCCTCCAACTTTCTCCCCTCCCTCTTTCTCTTTTTTTCTAGAGCAAATAAAAAATTTGGATTTGACAACAACTATTAATATAATGGCGAAGGCTGCAATAGAGCAAGTTTCTAGGGTAGGATGGAGGAGAAAAATATGAGTTCAATGTTTCCTCTGTTGAGTCTGGGATGTTTTTTAGTCATTCAAGTAGAGATATCTAGTGGGCAACTGGATTTCAGAATTAGAGTTGAGATTGAAATCTGAATAAGATACATAAACTGGGGAGACTTCAGTATATAGGCAGTATTTACAGTCGCAGACTAGATGACATCACCAAATGAGCGAGCGTGACAGGGAAGACAAGAGGCCTAGAACGGAGCTCTGTATCCTTAAACAGAGGTCTGCTTCCCTAAAACATGAAATAGTCTGGTAAAGGAGGAAGATTTAAAAAAAAAAGCATACAGAAAAGGAGTAATCAACAAAGTAGAAGGGGAAAAGCAAAATAGGTTAGAGTCCTGGAAGTCAGGGGGGAAAGAAAATCTTATCAAGGGTTAGGAAAAGAAGCAACTATGTCAAATGCTGCAGACTGGCCAGATAAGATTGGGACTGAGAAGCAACAGAAGATATTAGTGACTTTGACAAAAGCAGTTTCACTGAGCTTTGGGGGTGAAAAAAATAGGTGAAGTGGGTTTAAAAGATAACAGGAGATGAACTGGACAAAATATAGCAACTTTTTCAAGGTATTTTGCTACAGAGAGGGCAAGAAATGGAGTAAGAGCTGGCAGGGGCAGTGAGGTGAGCTTGTTTGTATGCTGTTATGAATGATCCAGCGGGAGGCACAAACTTGATGTAAAGAAAATGGAGCAACGTCGTAGCTTAAGCTTTAAATAGATGAATAGGGATGGACTCGAATACACTTACTGACTGTCTAGCACTCTTCTGAGTGCCTTTCATGTTCCCATTCAATTTATCTTCATTCAATCCTATGAGGTAGTTATTACTAGCACCATTTGACCACAGGTAGCTAATCACAGGTAAAATGCTTATCACAGGTAGCTAATGCTGGAGCAGTGGTTTGAACACAAGCATGTTTCCTTGAGCTGAGCTGTGAAACCCTGGCACATGCTTTCTGTCCTGTAGGCAGGACTATAGCCTCTATTACCTAGCTGGAGCTGATTTCCCATCAGCTACTGCTTGTCTGAGATTGAGCCCAGCATGTCTGTGTACAGTTCACCCCCACTTAGCAGTGTGTAATTTTGTTATATTTCTTGTTTACAAAGATAATTATCATAGTTTTGAGCTATGTTTTGCTTTTGAGATTTCACTTTTCATATTTTACTTTATCACTGCTGTTTGCTTGGAGTATAAGGGTATATCAGTGAACTGACCTGCTCTACCCTAAAACTATATTTATTTTAAAATAATTTTAGTGACATTTACTAAGCACAATTTAGGAGAACTGTTAATTCCATTCTAAATTCTAATTCCACATACTTACATATATTGGTAAGTTCCCTTATTTTCACATTAGCATTCAACTTCTATCATTTTTATAAGGCTTCCACATCTTCTCTTTTGTTTTCCATTCTTCATATTTAACTCCATTCCAACAAAACCTGCCTGAAGATTTTTATGTTTAGTGTCAGCATTTTAATCTCAGGGGAATGTCCTTCCTTGTCTGAGCTGACAATCTGTGTTCTAACACTTTATTCAATATTTTATTCAAAAAATAACTTTTTCTAGGAATTCTCCCTGGATTCACTCCCTCTACCACTCATATCACGTCTTTCATTTTTACAGTAGATTGTTCTCCACTGACTGACAAATTGATTTGTATCTGTACACTAGATGCATTCAGCTTTTCTATATTCCACAAATAAGTTTTACTCTCTTGGAGGGAAGGAATCTTGTCTATTCATTTTTTTAAAAAATCATATTCTTTCTTGGCTGGGCGCGGTGGCTCATGCCTATAATCCCAGTACTTTGGGAGGCTGAGGCGAGTGGATCACAAAGTCAGGAGTTCAAGACCAGCCTGGGCAGGCTGGCGAAATCCTGTCTCTACTAAAAATACAAAAATTAGTTGGGCGCGGTGGAGGGTGCCTGCAGTCCCAGCTACTCGAGAAGCCGAGGCAGAAGAATTGCTTGAACCTGGGAGGTGGAGGTTGCAGTGAGCTGAGATCACGCCACTGCACTCCAGCCTGAGCAAAAGAGAGAGACTCCATCTCAAAAAAATATATATATACACACATATATTATTCTTTCTTAAGGAATTCTATTTTTTCTTTGGGCTTTAATTTCTACTCCAAAACATATTTTAATAAATCTGTCTTTCATATGTATTGGGAATAAAAATGATAATAAAAACTATAAAATAAGAGGTGAATTTTTTTTCCTTATAAGAAGGTGGGGCAGATAAATTTCAAGAGGGAAAAAAATACTTATTTACTGCATCATTTCAATTATCCGCTCATCCGTTCATTCATTCATTCAGGAAATACTTTTTTCTAGAGTTCTAGGTTCCAAATACTGTCCCAGGCACTGTTCTAACAACCTGAACATCATTTTTGAACAAAATAGACTAAGATCCCTGCTCTTATGAGTCTATGTTTGGAACATGTGGGGAAAACATATGACAAAGTTCATTTTAATGAGGAAACTTGGAGTCAATAAAGCATGTATTAGCCAAACAGAAAACATGACTTTTTGATACATAAGATTAAGCCCTGAATTTTTGGTGAAAAGTAGTACAAGCTACCTGAAAAAGAAGTGGGATGACTGCAGGCAGGTACTGTGGATGGAGACCTACAAAGGGGAAAACAGGGATGTTTTAAGGATGAAGGTAAAATATCACTACACTTTGACTAATGTCTGACGTACCCCAAATGCCAAACACCAAATCTGAGAGATGGTTTCAGATGAAATGGAAGACAGTCCTTAATTTTTTTATTTGAGGTAGTTGGATGGTTCATTTTCTATTTGACCTGTCTATTTTTTGTTCCCTTTATCTCTTTCTGGTCTCTTCAAAATGTGATTACTTTTTATAATTTAGTCTATTAGCTTATGAGCTATCTATCTACGTATCTATGTAACTATCTACATACCTATCTGCCTATCTATCTATCATTAGTCTAGGCCAGTAGTTCTCAGTCTGTGGTGATTTTGTGCACCCAGGTGACATTCGGCAATATTTATATCTGGAGACCTTTCGGGTTGTCACAACTGGGTGATGCTACTGGAATCTATAAGATAGAGGCCAGGGATCCTAATGAATGTCTTATAATGCATACAGTGGCCTCCACAACAAAAATATACCTGGCTCGCCATGTTAATAGCACCAAGGTTGAGAAATTCTGCTTTTAGGTTCAAAATCTAGATCTTAAATTTATGAGTGTACTTTCAATTATTAATATAACCTTTCAAGTAATGGTGAGACTTTCCTAGCATTCCTGCTCCTTCCGTAACGATAAACAACCCATTCCTCTAATGCAAGTATGCTCTCTGAGCCCCTTCTGCTCCCCTGTGGCAATGAACTGTGCTTGTATCAGTGCAGGATTCTGAGTATGTTTCAGCATCCTGCCCCCTCTGCTAGTGACAGAGGCTTTTGCCCTTGTTAATACAAATCTAATCTACTGGCAGATGAACTTGCCCGGTGTCAGGGCAAGTACTAGTGAGTGAGAGGATTCCCACTTCCTCTCCAGCAGAAGATGGATTTTGCTATGTGTCAGAAAAGGTTCCACAATGTGGGCAGATTTGACGCCTGTCCTGAAGTGGCAGCTGATCACCTGCTTATACTCATGCAGGTTATGAAAAATTATGAATGGCGCCTCCAGAGACTGCTGCTCCACCCTCAGACCTAAGCCTACTCTCAAAGCCCACACACTCAGGTAATGTTCACAGGTCTTCTGCCTTGCTCCCAAGTTTTTAATGAGAATCTCAGGAAGGCCTGTGAAAAGGCCTGATGAGTAGGTGAAAAACCTCCTTGTATCTTGGATTCCCAAGTATTCTAAAAGTCACAGCACCCCACATTGAGCCTTAAATAATTCATTAAATTTCAATTGTGTTCTTCTCACCTGCTTTTATGGAGGTGGACTCTTACTGTCTTGCTTGGCACAAAATTAAATTGTGTTCTACCTTTTCTCCAAGGTGCTTGTTTTCTTTGAGAATGCAGTTTACCCAGTCTCTTTGTGTCTTCTACTATCTAAAAGGCTTCCAAAATTATGATTTTGTAAGCTATTCAGCTTTTTCTCATTGTTAGAGTTCTAGGTGCTTACTCATGATTAACTAATACAGCATTGAACTATATAAAAGAAACAGAACATAGATAGTCTAATCTACTCAGCCAATACTCGCAACCTGTGGCAAAATATCTTCATAGTCTTACATATACATCAGAAGCTAGCCAATAACACTTACCTTTTCTATGTGCTTTCTTTTGTTTCATCCCTATTCTAGTTTATTGAATATAGCTCATATAAGATGTTGATTTCTTACTGACACATTGATTTCCCTACCCACAAATTAATAAAACCATAGTTTAAAAAACAGTGCCCTGGACTATATTCCTGGAAGTGATATTGTTTCAAAACTATACACATTTATAATGCCTCTTTTTTATTAGACAGTTAACTAATGTTCATTAAATTTTATTAAAAGAGAGACACTATGAGATGCCTGGTCTCCTTACTAAAATAATGACAAGGGGAATGTGAGGAAAAGGACTAAATACATGGGGAGTGCCAAGACTGATGCATAAACATGGAGAATAGATATATGTATGTGCATATATATATATATATGTATATGTATATATGTAACTCATGTATGTAACAAAGACAAATACAAATATATAATATAATTAGTAAATTTCTCTCTTCATTCTTTTTCCTGTCTCACTCATCAAAGATAATTACTTTCATGGCTTTAATGTTTTCCTGTTTCCAGTTTTAATGTTTTCCTGTTCTTAAAATTTCATATGTGTGTTCAAGAAAAGGCCAATATCCCTATTTTGCATATAGTATCAAGTACTTGCCTTATCCCATACTGTTTTATAACATACCTTTGTTTCCTGCAGTTATCCATATTGACAAACACTTATTTAATTCATATTTTAAACTTCTGCCTAACATATTTCTATGAATCCTATAATCATTTTCTTACTAATGAGTATTTATATTTTCAGATTTTACTATTTATACAATGCTACAATCAACAGTATGTATATTAAGTCCATATTTTTTTCTTTCTATCAGATAAATTTCAAATAGTGGAATTACCAGATAAAAAAGCATATATTTGTTATATTTTGATATTGGCATATTGCCTCTCTGATTGTATGTGAGAATATACTTTATTACTCAGATCATCATCGTATTTCTAGTATTGTGCTACATTGTTTTGCTGGGGTGAATTACTCATATTTGTATTACTTATTCTTTTAATGTATGGCTTACATCTATGTAATAATAATAATATTGTGTGTGTGAGAGAGAGAGGGGGGGGAGTGAGAGAGAGAGAGAGATTTATCAATATTTCATGGAAGACTAAGCTGTAATGTTAGTTTTTGGGGTTATACTTTGGTATCAATTTTTTTTTTTTTTTTTTTTTTTTGAGACGGAGTCTCACTCTGTCACCCAGGCTCGAGTGCAGTGGTGCGATCTGGGCTCACTGCAAGCTCCGCCTCCCAGGTTCACGCCATTCTCCCTCCTCAGCTTCCTGAGTAGCTGAGACTACAGACACCCACCACCATGCCCAGCTAATTTTTTGTATTTTTAGTAGGGACAGGGTTTCACCATGTTAGCCAAGATGGTCTCGATCTTCTGACCTAGTGATCCGCCCACCTGGGCCTCCCAAAGTGCTGGAATTGTGTCTGGAATTGGTTCCTTCTGGTGGGTTCTTGGTGTCACTGACTTCAATAATGAAGCTGCAGACCTTCGCGGTGAGTGTTACAGCTCTTAACGATGGTGTTGTCTGGAGTTTCTTCCCTCCAGTGGGTTCATGGTGTCGCTGACTTCAGGAGGGAAGCCGCAGACCTCAGTGAGTGTTAGTTACAGCCCTTAAAGGTGGCACATCCAGAGTTGTTTGTTCCGCCTGGTGGGTTCGTGGTTTTGCTGACTTCAGGAATGAAGCTGCAGACCCTTGTGAGTGTTACAGCTCATAAGGGTAGTGTGGACCCAAAGAGTGAGCAGCAGCAAGATTTATTGTGAAGAGTGAAAGAACAAAGCTTCCACAGCGTGGAGGGGGACCCAAGTGGGTTGCCACTGCTGGCTGGGGCATCCTGCTTTTATTTTCTTGTCTGACCCCACCCACATCCTGCTGATTGGTCCATTTTACGGAGCACTGATTGGTGCATTTACAATCCTTCAGCTTGACAGAAAAGTTCTCCAAGTCCCCACTCAACCCAGGAAGTCCAGCTGGCTTCACCTCTCAGGATTACAGGCGTATCAATATTTAAACCAACACTGATACCAATTTTGGTATCAAAATTTCTGAAATTTCAAAATTTTTATCATGTTATTATTTTCTATGTTTGATGTTTTAGATATATGTTGCTATTTAACAAATCATGTAAAAATGTAGTGGCTTAAAACAACAATTTACGGCCAGGCTCGGTGGCTCACACCTGTAATCCCAGCACTTTGGGAGACTGAGGCAGGTGGATCAAGAGGTCAGGAGTTTGAGACCATCCTGGCTAACATGGTGAAACCCTGCCTCTACTAAAAAATACAAAAAAGTAGCCAGGCGTGGTGGCAGGTGCCTGTAGTCCCAGCTGCACGGGAGGCTGAGGCACGAGAATGGTGTGAACCCAGGAGGTGGAGCTTGCAGTGAGCTGAGATCGCGACACTGCACTCCAGCCTGGGCAAAAGCGCGAGACTCAGTCTCACAAAAAAAATTATTTTGTCTAATAATTCTGTGGGTTGATTGGTCTCAAAAGGAAAGTTCTTCTCCTGGTCAGTTTAGACGTTATTAGTATTTTGCAGGGGGGGATTTAAATTTGTTGAGAGAAAATAATTAGATGCTTTAAAGGTATTAGTATAAAAAATAAAGTGGCATAAAAATTAATATGGAGAAAGAAATTAATGAAAAAGAGGACTTTTGATGCAAAATTTGATCAAATTTTTTTTTTTTTTTTTTTTTTTTTTTTTTTTTTTTTTTTTTTTTTTGAGACGGAGTCTTGCTCTGTCGCCCAGGCTGGAGTGCAGTGGCCGAATCTCAGCTCACTGCAAGCTCCGCCTCCCGGGTTTACGCCATTCTCCTGCCTCAGCCTCCCGAGTGGCTGGGACTACAGGCGCCTGCCACCTCGCCCGGCTAGTTTTTTGTATTTTTTTAGTAGAGACGGGGTTTCACCGTGTTAGCCAGGATGGTCTCGATCTCCTGACCTCGTGATCCACCCGTCTCGGCCTCCCAAAGTGCTGGGATTACAGGCTTGAGCCACCGCGCCCGGCCTCAAATATTTTTAAATGATCTTTCTACAACTGATTGTTTTTTGCTTATGTTGATAAGAATAAGTAATTGAAACTGCTCTTATTGACAACATATTTCATATGAGGTTCCTTTAGAACAGCTTGATTGCAAGGTCGATAACTGGCCATAACGTTTCTTACGTTTCCCTCCCTAAGTGCCTCAATATAATTCTCTCTATTTAGTTATTATGTATCACCTACCATCTTCATTCCAAAGCACTCTGTGGACAGATCACATTCAATCAAATGTAAGCTAGGAAATGCAGCTCTGTCGACGAAGCTGATTCTGGAATTTCTCTCTAGGGTACAACTTTAAAACACAACCTAAAACAACATTTTGCTATTTAATTCATCAGCAGAAAAGTAGTTACGCTGAGATGAAATAAAGTTCGGACTGCCTAGGTTTAACATGGTGAGTCACTGTTGATAGTGATCAGAATTTAGGCACTCAAATGCTCTTTCAAATAAGGAAACAACGAACTAATGTTGCCAACTAATGTCATGAATTATAATTGTGAACATTCTGATACTATGGAAGGAAATTATGTTCTGTGGTTACAGCACAGAGAAAAGGGGGAAATCAACATTGGTACAATCGGGTTTGACTTTTCTCTGAGGAACAAAGTTGGAAACTGAAATCAGGCTATTTAGTATTTGCATCAGCAGATTAACCTCTTCGATGCCCAGTCAGTGCTATTAATGCTGCTTTTTGGAACTGCATTACTCCACCTGGTGAATCTTCCTGCCAGCTTAATCATGAGCCCACTGTCCTGACTTTTGCCCTCATCACTTCCACAGTATTCACATAGCTTTGGACGCTTCCGATATTGGGAAAGCTGAGGCAATTTGCCATTAGTTT
Source organism: Rhinopithecus roxellana (assembly GCF_007565055.1). NCBI lineage: Eukaryota > Metazoa > Chordata > Mammalia > Primates > Cercopithecidae > Rhinopithecus > Rhinopithecus roxellana. Next base: position 25,722,561 of record NC_044549.1, on the reverse strand, counting down.
CTTCTGTTTCCAAATGTTCAGCACTGAGTCTAATTGTGCAGAGGAGGCAGTTTTAATATTTAGTGCTAACTACCATCAGCACTATTCTGTAATCACTTTCTGTTTATTTGCCTCTCCTGTGCTATTAATAAACTTCATACCTTGCAAACAATCTATTAATTTAGTTGCCACCTTAGCAGCATGGAAAAAAGAAAAAAAAAAGAGAGAGAGAGAGAAAGAGAAAGACAATCCCTGAGTTCTGCATTTTGAGAAACAGATCTTTAATCTTTTAAGGTTTAGTGATATGATCAATACCTGGGGATGGAAAAACACCACTGCTCAACTGATAGCTTGCTTCTTTCCTCTGACTTTGTACTTTGTTATAGACAAGTGGCTTAACTGTATATGATTCTTCATCCTAGACTATCTAAGCCTGCCAAAAGTACAAGCCATAAAAATAGAGTGTGACGGCAACTTGAGAGGATTACGTCTTGTTCCCACAGAGACATGATTAAAAAAAAAAATATATATATATATATATATATATATATATATGCTTTGCATACATAGAAATATACATGTGTTTCTATATGTAGAAATTTATTATATAGAGAAATATTTATGTATGTAACATTTTTATATATATTCTATACATATAGAAAGGAGGAGAGAGAATGAAGAAAATGGTAAGATGATGAGATTCCACAATCTGTTTTCTGAAGTTCTACTGGGTGTAACAGAAACCATTTAAAACCTAATGCAAATCTATTCATTTATTTGAACATGAGACTGAATGTTTATCATCACCCTTTCTGGTTCTGTTGCCTTACAGTTGTTCATTCCAGTTTTCTAGTTCAAATGTTAGGGGTATCAAACATGCCCTCTTGGTTCTTACAGGGTCGAGAGAGAAATGTGGATATGGACTAAAAACACTCAACATGGACAATTTTTCTGTTCACCTTGCCCTGTTTGTTGCTCAAACATTTAAATATTGTACTTTGTATGCCTCCAATATATTTTCCTTTTTAGGATAATTAAGTTAAATTATTATGAGCTCTCCACAACTATGTTGTACCTTTGGAAAAATATTTCATTCTAGGTACCTTATTCACTAGACCCTTAATTTTGATTCTGTCCAGTAATATGTCCCACTGTTGTAATCTAAATCAGTTAGCTGAGAATAGCAAAAACATGATGCATCATACAATATTGAAATTTAATAATTAAAACATGTGAAAATACTTTTTTTTTTAGGTTCAAGAGACTCTAAAATCCCATTAGGAAACTTTCTATTGTCTGACTAATGATGTATAAGAACAGTAAGAGTCACGGGTGATGGTTCCTCTTGGAAGAAATCAATTACTGTCTCATTCACTCTCTCCCTACGGGAATAGAATGAATGGCAATACAATTCCAGTTGGCATAACACCTTGCAAAATACCTCCTTTTCCTGGCTAACATTTGAAAATGTTTCAAATAAAAGAAGGTACTCACTCTGTTTATGTATTTTATGTATTTCTTTCTCTCTTCTTCCATTTATTTCACTGGATCACAGAAGCAATGCAAATTATGCAGGATTCATATAATTCAGTTATGTACTTTGAAATATTTAATTTACCTTCATGATAAGAATGTCAGAAACATTTGAATTGTTTTTTTTCTATCTAATTTAAAATCCAACACAATAACTCTGAGGTAAATTTAACAATCCTTTTTTTTTTTTTTGAGACAAGAGTCTCGCTCTGTCACCCAGGCTGGAGTGCAGAGGTGCGATCTTGGCTCACTGCAAGCTCCACTTCCTGGGTTCAAGTGATTCTCCTGCTTCAGTCTCCTGTGTAGCTGGGACTATAGGTGCGTGCCACCATGCCTGACTAATTTTTTCTATTTTTATTAGAGATGGGGGTTTCACCATGTTAGCCAGGATAGTCTTGATCTCCTGACCTTGTGATCCACCCACCTCAGCCTCCCAAAGTGCTGGGATTACAGGCGTAAGCCACCGCTCCCAGCCAATTTAACATTTTTTTTTAACTGTGTGAAAAAGTTGATCACTAGCTAATGGCATGGCATAGAAAGAGATGACAAATTTATACCTCTTATTCTTTCATTATTACATCAGCCAACAACTTGTCTCCCTTAGACTCAGCCACAGGCTGAAGCTGTGACCCTCTTAAATGTGAAAAAGCATAAATAACCTAGGAATAATGTGTTTTGGCACAAATAATCCTAAAACAATAATGGGGATAGGCATTAAAGATTAACTTACCTTGCATGTCATTTGATGTAGGTCCAAAACAAGCAAGCTATCACCTACTTATCCCTGGCCAAAAATATCTGTGTCCATTCTGAAGAAATTATGCTCCCCTAAAGCCACGAACCTTCTCACTAAACTTTGTGTGGTATTCAAACCAATCCAAGTGAAGATAAAACATGAAAAGGACTTTATATGCTAGATAAAGAAATGAATAAAGAAGATTTGTAACTCAAAAATTTCCGAAGATTAGGTAAATTGGAGACTAACTACATTGCTGAGTAAAGTCATGCAAATTCAATTATAGTAAATGAGACTGCTGCGGGCCACCAATTTGAAGCCTCTGGAGACTAGATCAGTATTTTTAAGGTACCATCTCAGTCTTTTCAGGCTATTGTAACAGAATACCATAGAATAGATGGCTTGTAAACAACAGAAATTTATTTCTCACAGTTCCAGAGGCTGAGAAGGCCACGATCATGTCACTGGCAGATTCGGTGTCATTTTCAGATCCATAAACAATTGCCTTCTTGCGTGCCCTTTCATAACAGAAGGGGCAAGGGAGCTTTCTGGGGTATCTTTAAAATAAGGCTATTAACCCATTCATAAAGGCTCCACCTTCATAGCCTGACCACCGCCCAAGAACCTCATGTCCACACATCATCACCTTGGGAATTAGGTTTCAGCATATGAATTTCGAGGGAACATAAACATTTGGTCCATTGCAGATGCATTCTAAGAAAGATTCATCTTAGAGAGTCCCCTTAAAAGAAAAAAAGTTCCATCGTCATTTGTGTTGCAGAAACTACACGTCTATCTCCCCTTTGCAGATCTGTAATGTACATCAACTCACTGAAGCAGTGGTCTCCAAATGGGGTGTGTTCATATCAGAGGGTACAAAGATGATTCAGTAGCAGGTAGGAAGGAACCATGAGAAAGTTTCCTTGTAAATTTATTTTCATAACCTTTTAAATTTCTTTTTATTTTTGTATACTTAAAAATGTATATAATATTAACACTATAGTTCAGTTATTTAATTTAATTTATGTATAAATGCATGCATATGTATTGGAGATATGTGCTCAACACTGTTATTGATGGAGTGTATGAAGAAACGATTTTCAGAATTCTTCATTAAAGGATCTTAAAATTTTTACAATAAAGCAATATTACTTTGAATATATATCACTGTGGGCAACTTTTTGTGTATGTATGTATGTATCATCAATTATGAACAAATGAAACACTTTGGAAAGCAATGTTTCAGAAGCTAGATGCTTATTTTCCAGACATTTTTGTCTGCATTTCCTGGATCTGCTAAAGGGGAATGATAATTTCTTAAATTTTAGTGTGTACTTTGAAAATTCAATTATTCTTGTGAACTCTTGATTAGAGAGTGCAGAACTAAAGCAAAGGTATTAATAATTTGGATTCTTACCTTACTTTCAAGTTAGCCTGCCACACTTTAATAGATGCTGATAGAAGTTATGAAATCCTTAGGTCAGAGATAAATGAGTCAGCCTAAGTGGTAGCCAGAGTATCAGCATTTCTATTTTGGCCAATTTCCTAAGCCCCAATTCCCACAGGGAGATAGGAAGAGGGCTAGATGAAACCTGCTCAAGTAATGAACTGCTTACAGGAGGAAGGTGTGGGCTTTGAAAACCTGAATATTTTATAATGGGCAAGAAGCATGCTTCCCCTTTGCTTCAGATAAAGGCCTTATCTCTAGCTTCCATGGCAGTTCACTATACAAATATCCTTGAAAAGAGTCTGGAATTAAAGGCAGTCAGTGCCTCTCTGGCAAGATAACAAGATATGCAGAAACATGAGATTCATAGAGAAATGTCTTCCTCTTAAACTGTAATGATGATTTGTTTTTACCAAGAGTAAGCCATCATACCTGACAACTAGCTGAATGATCTCTTTCAGACACTTGCACACTGGACCATGTTTATGGTCCTTTGCAAACACACAAGTTCTATGCTCAGAACCCCCTGACCTCCACTCCACACTGTAGCTTAATGGTCTGTGGTTATCTGTGGTTGCTTCCGTCAAATTCTTAATGTTATCTTAGAACTCACATTTTGTATGAAGTCCTATGGGATAACAGAGCAGATGCCAAGCACTTGGAGTCTTGGATTATGTGTGGTCCTGCCTCGTGACACCTTCTTGCCTTCTAGGGCAGTTGCAAATGCATATAGGCCAGGAAAAGATCACATGTGGGTGGGAGAAAGCCCCTAACCCACCTTTGATCCAGGTACCGAGTACAGCCTGACACATAACGGAGTTGAAGGACCCTGAGTATGGCCCATTCACCATGGTTGGAGCAACAGGCCTATAGGAAGGAGAGATAACTGATTTGACTTCCCTAGAGCCCACTTCATCTATGAGGCCCTATGTTAGTCTAGCAGCTGGCAGGAATGGGACCCCAGCATGCTGTGAGACATAGAGTGGAGACCCCAGGCACACAGGAGAGTCTTCCCTTGCCCCCTGAGTTTCCTAGTTCCCAAAGGAGCACTCCTCCTGCTGGCGACACGCCTCGCAGGAACAATTCTTTTTACTTACAACCTCCCTGAATCTAGTATGCAGTGTTTATTCTAGCTAGTTTGAAGCACCTTCTGAGTACTAGCTGTGGAATACAAATTGTGTAATTTTGATATTCTTTAAATAATTTAGTGCTCTTATATTCCCAGTTAAAAAGGCATTGTAACAATGAGTGCTTAAATTTATGCTAAGAATTTAATATTGTAATTTTCCTTTGCTTAGAGCAATATTAAATAACAAAACACATGATAGAAAGTTGAGAGACAACAGAAGAAAAAATTACATTTAGTATTTTGCATACTTTTTTCCTGCATTTTCAACAAGGGATCCTGCATTTTCATTTTGCACTTGACTTCTGCAATTTATGCTGCTACTTTGCTCACTCAAGGTATTTCTGCTTCACCTCACCCATGCCCTTCACTTTAGAATGCACTGAATTTGGAAACTATTAGAGAAAATATCCATATTCTGTATCTGAACCATGCTCCGTTCTTTCTACTCTTTACAATGGAAAAAGAGTTCCTGCTTTTATCCTGCACCAACCTATCACCTTGTATTCTGCACACTGTACTCTTAGACTTCTTAGGGGCCTCCCACTGGCAATGAATTCTCTCACTCTCCTGAATCATCACATCTTCATTATTATCCTCTCTTTCACATGATTCCCATTTATCTACAAACGTGCTGTGGTATTATGCTTTTTAAAACTTTAACATACAAACAGTAACAATCACATACACAACAAGGAAATCTCTTGATCTTTCAACCCAGCCGTAGCTGCCTTCCCACTTCTCTATTGTCATTCACAGAAAAAGTTCTCAAGAGTCACGCTGAACTACCCACACTATCTTCACCTCAAATCTACTCATCTTCCCACTCCACTCCAGATATTGCCCATACACCTTCACTGAAATTGTTTATTACATTACCAAACAATCTCTTTAATGCCAAATCAATGCTCGCTTAATGCCCCATCACACTTGACTTCTCAGCAGCATTCGATGTAATTGACAATTCCTTTTTTTCTTAAAATTCTTGATGGTGGTGACTTCTCACTCTCCTCACTATTCATCTACTTTGCTGGCTATTCATTAGTTTTATTTGCTACTTCTTCTCCTCTATTAAAACTTTGAGTGTTGGAATGGATCCAAAACGTAGTACTTATCTTTCTAATTTTTCTTTGCATACCTTTCCTAGGGTACTTCAACCCTAAGACTAGATATAGACCTGAGTATATATCCACTTGCCTTATCTCAGATATCTAACGGGCATTTCAGAATTAAGATGGTCAAAATGCAACTTTTTTTTGTTTTGTTTTGTTTTGTTTTTTTCAGACAGAGTCTTGCTCTGTTGCCAGGCTGGACTGCAGTGGCATGATCTCAGCTCACTGAAACCTCCGCCTTGCAGGTTCAAGCAATTCCCTTGCCTCAGCCTCCCAAGTAGCTGGGATTATGGGCACATGCCACCATGCCCAGCTAATTTTTTTTTTTTTTGCATCTTGGCAGAGACGGGGTTTCACCATGTTGGCCAAGATGGTCTCGATCTCCTGACCTCGTGATCCGTCTGCCTCAGCCTCTCAAAGTGCTGGGATTACAGGCGTGAGCCACCACGCCCAGCCTAAAATGTAACTCTTGATTGTCCTTCAGTACCCTGTGCTTTGTCTTTTCAAGTTCAATAAATGATATTGTCATCCAATAAGTTTTTCAACCCCTTGTTTTATCTTCTCTTTACCTTTCCCTTGCAAGTCATCAGTTAGTACTATTTGTCAAAACTGCAAATCTAGTTGGAATCTATTCTCCTTTCTACCTTCTTAGTATCTCAATCTAAGCTACCAATACCTCCTGTTGACAATAGACTCTTGTCTAGTCTCATTTCCACACTTGTCCCTCTGCAAAACTGACAATGATCTTGTGACCTGGTGTAATCCCTATGTAAATAGCTGAATTTCTACTTTGTTGTAACTTTGCTTATCATTAAGAAACAGGATACCGGCCGGGCGCGGTGGCTCAAGCCTGTAATCCCAGCACTTTGGGAGGCCGAGACGGGCGGATCACAAGGTCAGGAGATCGAGACCATCCTGGCTAACATGGTGAAACCCCGTCTCTACTAAAAATACAAAAAACTAGCCGGGCGACCTGGCGGGCGCCTGTAGTCCCAGCTACTCGGGAGGCTGAGGCAGGAGAATGGCGTGAACCCGGGAGGCGGAGCTTGCAGTGAGCTGAGATCCGGCCACTGCACTCCAGCCTGGGTGACAGAGCGAGACTCCGTTTCAAAAAAAAAAAAAAAAAAAAAAAAAACAGGATACCAGCAATAAAAAAGCTCCCTTTGCAACCAGACCAGCTGAGACTTCTTAGAACCAAGATAGCAGGCCAAGTGACTTCAAAACGACCTCAGACTTCACTATAATCTCATTTCTATGCTAAACGACACTCCCACCAGCACTATGACAGGTGACAATTGTCGTAACAATGACTGAAATACGTCAGAAAAAGACAAAAAGGAAGACACCACTCTAGTTCCAGGAAGTTTGCTGCCCATTTCCAGAAAATACATGAATATTCCTCCTTTTACTTTTAATGTCCAGCCCCTTCATTAGAGAAACCCTATATTTTAACCCTCTCACGCCTTACTAGTGAAGAAATTGATTTGTGAGCCATGCTCCTGCTTCTCAATTCCATGGCCATGGAATAAAGCCTCCACTGCTTGACACTCACTTTCGATCTCATATATTGGTTTTGTGACATCAAACAGGGAAAGACTGCATCCTTTGTGGGGTACCAGCTTTGTCGGTCACAATCTGAATGAATTTTTAAAAAGATAGATTATGTTAGTGTTCAAGTACCATAAATACCATGGCTTGTAACATCACACATTACTTGGCAGCTGCCTACATTTCCACGTTCACCCTGTATTATTTTCCCTAGCATATTCCAGGCATACTGACCTCCTTGTTCCTTTCAGAGACCACAGAGCTCATTTTCTTGTTTTCTTGGGGACAAATACCTTAGAGCACTGGTTGTCATCTAAAAGCAGTTGGAATATAGTAATCAATAGATGTTAAATCAATACATATATTATTCATCCACCAATCTGTCCATTTGTTCTCTATTATGAGCATACTACGCTCCTGTTATAATTTGAGGATAAATTTTATTATTGGCATATTTGGAAAACGCCACAGTAAACTCTATAAAACACATGCATTCACATCTAATAGCCTCTGTTTTTAAAGTTGTTCATTTCATTCCCTTAAACAGAAACACTTATTTGTTAGTTTAATGTTGTGGTTTGATTGTTTCCTTTAGACTATTAGTGTAATTGATTGGTGGAATCATGGTTGTGGGAAACCATAGAGCTTAATGGAATTTTTGAGGACCAGGAATTAAAATTCATCCTGACTTTATGCATCTATTATTTTTGACCCTGTACACATCCTTATCTGGAGGGTAAAATTAGTATAATATCTATATCAGGGATGAGCAAGTGTATGAAGCAGGGTGTCATGTAGCTGTATCCTACTTCTGGTAAAATGGGGGTGGATATCAACTATGAAGAGGCAAGAAACACTAGAGCACTCATATTTTCATCTACTCTTTTACATTTTGGAGATTCCATCGTATTAAAACATTTCCTCTATGTAAACTTTACTGCTCTCTAGAGGGCCATTCAATTACATAAATAAAACTACCAAATTGTCTATTGATTATAAACACCAAAAGCACAGGTAAAGAGGAGTAGATTTTTGGAACACCAGATATTTTTGGAAGCTGAGAAAGCAAGATTATGCCTGACAGCAAAGCACAGTGGCCAGGACTTTCTTTTTCTCTTTGTTGCAAAAGTTTTGCAAACAAATTAAATAGCAAGGCTTATTTTTCATCCATTTTCCAGGACTTGAAAATACTTACCACAAAACAATGGTAGTGTTAGAGTAGGTAGTCAGGCAGACCTGAGCAGGGCAGGAGACGATCCCCTAACCCCCAACCAGGGAGGTCAGGTGACCATCAGGTGATGCTCAGTTTGTTTGTTTGTTTCGTTTTTTTGAAACAGGGTCTCCCTCTGTCGCGCAGGCTGGAGTGCAGTGGTGTGATCTCGGCTCACTGCAACCTCCACCTCCCAGGTTCAAGAGATTCTCCCATCTCAGCCTCCTGAGTAGATGGGATTACAGGCATGCACCACCACAGCCCAGCTAATTTTTATACTTTTAGTAGAGACAGGGTTTCATCATATTGGTCAGGCTGGTCTGGAACTCCCAACCTCAGGTGATCCGCCCACCTGGGCCTCCCAAAGTGTTGGGATTACAGGTGTGAGCCACCACACACAGCCTGTTTTTAAGCTCTCTCTCTAAAATCACAATTGGGCGCAGCTAACACCAGGGGAAGGCAGTCTCCCAATGGACAGAAACACCTGAAACTGGTGATTAGCAGCCTCCCAGTAAGATCTCAGGTGTTGGGTGAGTGGGCTCAAGCATGCACATTAAAAGACAAAATGGCAGAGTGTAACTGGCCTATGACCTTCCTCTAGAAACGCTGGACTGGTAAGGGAAAAACGCCTCAAGTGAGCCTGTGTACAATGTCATTGAACACACTGTGCATGTGGCCCCTCCCAAGAGTTGACAGGCCACTGTGCACATGAACAGCCTGCCCCACGGGAAGAATCAGGAAAGAAGAGGTGGAGACTCTGGAAGAATGCCCGTGTATAAAACCTCAAGTCAAAGGTCAAACTGCACACTTGAAACTCTAAAGTCACCTTCTTTGCCCTCTTCCAACTGTACTTTACTTCCTTTCATTCCTGCTATCCTACTTTTTAATAAACTTTCACTTTCGATCGGAAACTTGTCTCGGTCTCTCCTTCTGCCTCATGCTGCTCAGTCGAATTCTTTCTTCAGGGGAGGCAAGAAATGAGATTGCTGCAGACCTGTATGGATCCACCACCAGTACCAATAGTTCCTATAAATCATTCATGATGAAGCATTTGCACATCCAAATTTCTTCTTGTAGCTGGATAATCTCTTTGTGTCAGACTCTTACGTTTCAAAAACGTGAAATTAGAATTTTTAGTTGCAGGGGTAAGTCTACGTCTCACCACGCACACTTTTATTTTGATACCTTTGAAAACAGAATAAGATGGTATTGCTTCTTTTAAAAATCACCGAAGTATTCAAGTATGGAGCTACTCTAAACACTGGCTCATTTTTACCACCCCATATACCCCGTTGACTATATTCTTGAGAAAGCAACACAATAGTTCCATAGACTGTTTCCTTCCTTCCTTCCTTCCTTCCTTCCTTCCTTCCTTCCTTCCTTCCTTCCTTCCTTCCTTCCTTCCTTCCTCCCTCCCTCCCTCCCTCCCTCCCCCTCTCTCTCCCTCTCTCTCTCCCTCGCTCTCTTTATTTCTTTCTTCCTTTCTTTCTTTCATAAAAACAGAAATTAATGCTTCTGGTCTTAAAGCTTGAAACTTACATTTGTTTTACCTGTTTCTTCCCCAGGAAAGGATCCCCAGGCCTCTCAAAAAGTATCAAAGAACTGAAATTCACCAGATCATCACATCCAGACAATGAGACACTAGGCCCCTCATTCATCATGATTGCTTCTTTACTCCTACGGAGTTCCTGTTTTCCCACACATAGTTACATTTCTTCCCTGCTATATAAACCCCTAATTTTAGTCAGTAGGGAAGGTGGATTTGAGCTTGAGCTCCCATCTCCTTGGCTGCAGCACCTGATTAAAGCCTCCTTCCATGGCAGGATTTGTCATCTCAGTCATTGATTTTCTGTGCAGCAAACAGCAGGACCTAGATGGAACCTATGGTGTTTCAGTAACACATGTAGTAACTAACATTATCTGACATGCTCATTACGTGTCTTTTTCTAATCCCACTTTTGCTATCGCTTCAATTTCCAATCGGAAATTATGTTCCATGAGGTAATGTTTTGAAAAAAACAAAAAGATGTTGGACTCTACCCACATGTGCATAATTTTCCACCCTAGAATTAGTTCTTCCATACTTACTTGAAATAATCATATATATTAGTGTAAACAGCAGATTTAAAAAGAGATTAGGCTTAGGTTCTGTAAGGAGTAAATGGTTAATATGATTTTTGAAAATTGCTTTTTACAAGTGAATCACTGGTTCAAACACAGGATAAGTTAGAAATAAACAAAGTTATTACCCTCTGAAAGTTAAGTGGTGATTTGGGTTCACTTGGTAGTTTCCCCTGTACTAGGGTCCAGCCTCAACAATTAGATTTAATTTAGCACTGCTGATGGGAGCCTTCTCTGAAAGGGTTGCTTAAATGGTTTCCGGGGTCAAGTAATAAAAGTTCCTTCTAACTCAGGGGTGAAGTGCTACTGAAAACTGGAACTCTCGATAATTTTATGACCTCAGTTCAATTCAGTTAAAGTAAATACTTATGTATCAATCACACACAAAGTACACAGGAAGTAATAACTGAAGAAATACTATTCTGAGAACATTGATACATAGGCACACCTCAGCTTTTTTGTTTTGTTTTTAGGATGCTATTGCCTTCAATTTACAGTGATAAAACTACAACCGTGCTTAACCAAATTTATCTCCCCAGAGGGTAGGTGCTGCTGTTTAATTTAATTAGGGAGAAGTAATTCTTACTTGGGCACTGGTATATTAATGATCGTTCTTAAAATCTACCAGGATCAAGTAATTCTTTGACAAGAATTATTATTTATCTAATATTTATTTATCTAATAATTATTTAATAATTTTTTATCTAATATTGTTTAATAATTCTTTGATAAGAATTATTATTTATTTGCATTTATCAAATTTGAACAAAGATAACTGGGAAACACTCAATAAATACAGTGTTAAAGACATTTCAAATTTTTAATATGAAATCAAACATTTTTCATTTTTCATTTAAGAGTGGACACCATTGTTGCTAAACATACTCTGTGTGGGTTGAATTTTCCCAGAAACACCGGATAACTCCCTTTCCTTTGCCCTTTTGCCTCTTTAGGTTGGTATTAATCATTTGCCAGATCTATGTTCCAGCCTATCTATGGTTCAGAGTCAATATGCATAACACATGGTGGTGGTGGTGGTGGTGTGTGTGTATGTGTGCACGTGCGTGTGTTTGTGAGTCTTTGTTGATTCTACTGACTGAGTTGATGTTTTATTTAACAATGTCTTTGTCCAGAATATGTAGGTATTAGAGTTCCCCGGATACCTTCTACAACTTAAAATCAAGCAGCAATCACTCCAAACTTGCTGACCCATCTGCACATTTTTACACATATCTTTGCATATCTATTTGGTCATTTTCTTCTTGGACTGCTGTTTTTCACTTCTCCATACTCATCTAATTTTTCTTCAGTTGTTTATATCCATATTAAGGTTTAAACCCTGAGGTTTATTCTTTCCCACTCTCTGAACAAAGAGAGAGATTCATTCCAAATTTCGAGAAAACCCATCACTGAAGCAGTAAACATTCGGCTTTGGGCTGTATTGCCACAGAGCACGATTGTAAAACAGACAGTGTTTTCTGACACTTCTTCTTTCATTTGTTTCATTTGCCTCTTTCTTTTGTTTGTTTGTTTTTTTTTAGTTCCTTAATTTAAAAATAAATATATGTTAATTATAGAAGAAATTAAATATAAAAAGTATAAGTGAGAAAATCAAAGTCATCCATACGCTTAACTCCTAGAAAGAGCCTGTTAACTTTCTGCTAAATTGCCTTCTGACCTTTTTCTAGTATATGTGAAGGCTAGTTTGTATATATATGAATATATTTAAATAAAATGCATTTGCCATATACATGTACTTACACATACATTCACCATTCACATATATTTGCGTACTTGGGATCGTAGTGTATGCATTTCTTTATCCAATTTCTTACTCATTATATTGTGAATAATTCCCATGCCATTTAACCTTCTTTTTCTGTTTTTTTTTTTTTTTTTTTTTTTTTTTTTTTCCTTTTTTTGAGGCAGAGTCTGACTCTGTCGCCCAGGGTAGAGTGCAGCCATCTCAGCTCACTGCAACTTCCGCCTCCAGGGTTCAAGCGATTCTCCTGCCTCAGCCTCCCGAGTAGCTGGGATTACTGGCATGTGCCACCATGCTTGGCTAATTTTCTTTGTATTTTTAGCAGAGACAGGGTTTCACCATATTAGCCAGGATGGTCTCGATCCCCTGACCTTCATGATCTACCTGCCTCAGCCTCCCAAGTGCTGGGATTACAGGCATGAGCCACTACGCCCAGCCCATTGAACCTTCTTTATAAGTTTACTTAAAAAATTTCTTTACTACAAGATATAGTATGTTAATTGCTGAAACATGGTAATTATGGACAAGCAAGTGTAAAGGAATAAATTCAGCAGTCTCACTGTCCAGAGATATCCTTCACATTTGCATCTATTTCCCTCTAGATTTTTGTGTATATATTATGTATATTTTATATCTATAAATGTTTTAAAAATAAACATGAGTATCATATTGTACGAACTATTTTGTAACCAAACTTTAAAGGTAGTATATTTTGAATATTTTTCTCGCTTAATTTTTATGTAAATACCTATTTAAATAACTGCATAATAATCCATTTCTTCATTTTTGAGCTTTTCTGCCAACCTTGCCAAGGTCATCATGATTAGATCTTCTATTTATTCACTGGCAGAAATACCATTTTGCAGATTTTTTTTTATATACTTTATGTTCTAGAGTACATGTGCATAACATGCAGGTTTGTTACATATGTATACATGTGCTATGCTGTTGTGCTGCACCCATTAACTCGTCATTTACATTAGGTATATCTCAACATTTGCTCTTCATTGTAAATTTCGTGAGGTTCAGAAGAAAAAGGAGGGAAAAAATTTAGAATATATTTTGACTTTTCCTCCTTTTCTATTTGGAATTTGTTGTTGTATTATAAAATCTTCTCGTCCTTATTTGTCTTGCAGTATTTATTGAGTCTTAAGGGTATTAAATTATTTATGGGTTAGTAGTTGATATTGATTAAATATTGTAATTTTGTCCCTTTCCCTATAAATACAACTCCCATGTGTAGAGGCTTGGAGACACTACAAACGACAACAGAGTTGACTGAGAAATTGTAACAAAGTGATACAGGATAGGCAAGACTCCAAACTGAGGCTTAGCTTGGGAGGTTTCTTGGGTATACCAGGAAAGAATCAAGGGTGAGTCAGTGGTCTTCAACAGCAATTTTTGTTGAAGCAGTAGTGTACAGCAGCAGCAGAGGTACTGCTCCATGAGGACCAGGGCTACCCTATAGGCAGTGTGCCCAAGATTAGCAGATCAGAGGCAGTTCTGCACTAATATTTATACCCACTTTTAATTATATGCAAATTAAGGGGTGGCTTATGCAGAAGTTTCTAGAATGAGGGTGGTAACTTCCATGTTGTCAGGTCATTGCTGTGGAAAATTGCCATGGCAGTGGTAAACTGACATGGCACACTGGTGGGTGTGTCTTATGGAGACGATGCTTCTGCCCCAGACCTGTTGTAGCTAGACCTCAATTTGGTCTGGTTTCCAAGTCCCACCTGCAGAGTCAAGTTCCACCTCCTATCTCAAAAGCATAGTGTGGATTGTGTGTTTAGAGGGAGATGAGATGGTAAGAAAATCATAACACTGTTCTTGAACTTTAGGTTCAAGTGTTTCAAGTGGAATTAATCTATTAATGCAATAGGGAAGCTATGGAGAGGAGTAGTTGGTGGGAGGTTGGAGTAGGAGTGGGAAGAACACTTAACAAGGAGTGGTGCAGCACCCTGGGAATGTAATGATGGGTTATTGTCACCTGTAAGACTGACCCTTGAAAGAAGTGGTAGTCCAGAGTTGTAGCAGAGACAGATCTAGGCTTTACCGAGATTAAATCTAATGTCATTTTCTGTATCCTTATTAAGAAAAAAGATGATAAAATTATGATTGTAAAATTGAATAGGAAGTAAATATGTGTTTAAAATGTGAAACCATAAAAAGCTGCAAATTTAAAAATGCTAAAATATACTGCATCACAAAATGCAGAATAACCTAATATATTTATTAATTAAAGACCTAACAGTCATCTATAATCATTTTTCCTGCATTTTCGGCAGCATACTCTTTGATTGCTTTTTTATATTATAAATATCGTTGTACTATCATCTTCTGTGGAGAACAGAAAGATAATTAAGTCTTTCCTCTATCAAGGTTGATCTGAAATTGTTCCTTAATATTGATAGTTTAGAGAAGTTTATTTCTGCTTCATTGTTTATTACTGATAATGTAAGATAATATTTCAGAATTGTCAAATATGAGAAAAGCTCTTGGAATTATTTTTCAAGTATGAACAGAGAATTAAGAGTTTCTTTTGTGCAATGGCTAATCTTAAATACTGCTTCAATTCATGACATTCATAAACCATTCTGACCTTAGTGTCATCAGTGTTCTTGTTGTGGCATATTATGTTACCGTCACTGATACAAGTTTTCAGGTCAAATCAGCAAGAAATTGAAAACTTTGTCCAATAGTTCATTTTTTATTATTGAGATTACTTGTAAAACTCCTCGAAACCATTTATTATTTCTACTTGAAATTTCCATATTCCACTTAAAGATTACTTTGGTATAATATAAATTTTTTTATTGTTAAGTTCACATTCCAAAGTTAGAATACTTTTTGCACATTTTCTTTAATTTCACTGGGAAGAACATTTATATGTAGCAGATGCAAAGATCTTAACTGGACAATTCAGAGTTTTGACAAACATATATCCATGTAACCAACATCCTAATTGAGATATAGGTAATTCCATGAGCCCAGAAATTTCCCTTCTGAGCCTTTCTTGTCAATCTCAACCGCTAGCCTCAAATGTTTGTAGGCAAACATTTGGCTTATTTCTGACATTCATGGATTAGTTTTTCCTATTTGTGCTTCATGTAAATTATGTTACACAATATTTTCTCTTTTGCTCCTGATTTCTTTTACTCATAATACTGTTTTTGAGAGTCATTCATGTTCTCACATATAACAAAACTTCATTCCTTGTGTTAAATGGTTAGTAGAATTCCACTGTATACAACAACTTGTTTAACTCTTCTTCTGCTAAAAATGCAGAATCTTTACAAATGTAGTCAAAATAACTTGTATCTGAAATACGAGCTATTCTGACTACATTTGTAAAATTGTTCCAGCACTTTATTTCTTGAAAAAATCTTCCCTATTAAATGGACTTTCTTTTAGATAAGCAACCATTATTTGAATAATTTGTCACCTGTCCGGTTTCACACTGTCTTGATTATTGTAGATTATGACCAGAGCGACTAGAAAGATTTTGGTACTAATATTTTTGTGTACATATTTTAAATTTCTTTTTGGTAAATGAGTGGAATTCTGTATCATAAGGTAAACATTTATAGGTTTGGGTATGAGAAAATACCAAACAATATTTCAAAATGATTGTACCATTTTTCATCTTTTATCAGTACTATTTGTCCATCTTAAAGTTTCCATTTTAGTGAATGAAACTCTTCGTGTTTAATATGCATTTCTCTTATCCCAAACAATTTTTATTTCCTTGATGATTAATGACACTGGGGACATTTTAATATAATTTTTTAAATTAATTTCTGGATCTTCCTTTCTGAAGTATCTGTTTAAATCTTTTGCACATTATTTTTGCACCTTTATATTGTTGTTGATTTGTAAAAGTTCTTTAAACCTTTTGGGTACAACTTCTTTCTCAGTATATGTATTGAACATAAAGTTTTCCCAGTTTCTCACTTAATTTTCATTTTTGTAATGATGAATTTTGAAGAGGAAAGCTTTTAATTTTGATTAAATTCAATTGATGATTATCTTATTTTTAACCTAATATATTATTGTCTTGTGTTCTTTGTAGCTTAATAGTTTTTGTTCATATAGATTTGGGTCTACGATTGCTGTTGAATTAATTTTTGTGTATGGTATGAGGTAGAGGTTCAGATTAATTTTATATAATAATTTATAAAGTTACTAAATTGTTGTTTTGCTGAAAAAGTATTTCATTTTCCCATTGAATAGTTGGTGTCTGTGTAAATTTATTTCCATGATTTCTATTTTGTCCCATTCATCTGTTTGTCTGATGTATACCAGTTATACCTCTTGTACACCAGTTATACCTGTTGTATGCTATCTTGAGTAAGGGCAAGCTGATTATCTCAGCACAGAACCTAAAGTGCACAGGTGCCAGTCACAGGTTGAAATTTCTTTTTTTTTTTTTTGAGACAGTGTCTCACTCTGTCGCCCAGACAGAGTGGAGCAATCTCGGCTCACTGCAAGCTCCGCCTCCCAGGTTCACGCCATTCTCCTGCCTCAGCCTCCCAAGTAGCTGGGACTACAGGCGTGCACCACCAGGCCCAGCTAATTTTTGTATTTAGAGATGGGGTTTCACCATGTTGGCCAGGATGGTCTTGATCTCTTGACCTTGTGACCCGCTCACCTCAGCCTTCCAAAGTGCTGGGATTACAGGCATGAGCCACCCTCCTGGCCAAGTTTTTTGTTACTTAACAACAAGGATTGCTTTTTCCTCTAGTTTCCAGTAATATGTCCTTCATTACAGTCTAACACCTCATTAGAATAGACTTTATTGTCCATATTTCTATATTTCTACCAACATTGTATTCACACTGATGTAGTCTCTAAGAAGACTGAGACTTTCTCTACAGATCTCCTCCTTTGCTTTTGAGCTCTTATGAGAATCATCTGTAACAGCCCGTTCACCACAATGTAGGCTTTTTCGAGCATACAGCTCAAAATTCTCCCAACCTCTACCTATTACTCAGTTTCAAAGCTGCTTCTACATTTTTAGGTATTTGTTATAGCAGAACACTTACTTCTTAATATGAAAGCATGGACTAAATCTGCCTTAGTTCATTCAGGCTGCTATAACAAAATACTGTAGACTAGGTGGCTGACAAACAACAGAAATTTATTTCCCATAGTTCTGGAAGCTGGGATATACAAGATCAAGGCACTGGCAGATTCAGTGTCCACTGAGGATCCATTTCCTGGTTCACAGATGGCACTCTCTCACTGTGTCCTCCACATGGTGGAAAAGGGCGAAGCAGCTTTTTGGGGACTGTTTTATAAGGGCACTAACTCAATACATGATAGCTCTGTCTTCGTGATCTAATCACCTCCCCTAACCCACCTTCCAATAGCATCATCTTTGTGATTAGGTTTCAATACATAAATTTGATGGGGGGTGGGACACTAACATTTATACCATAGCAACACCTTTGCTATTGGAGACATTATAACATATAAGGATCACTCATAGGAGTACATACTACATCTTGGAAGATGGTTCTCTCCCTTTCAGGGTATAATCTGCAAGCTGGTACCTGAATTGTGTCATCAAATTCTATTCTCTAGCTTTATCAGACCAACAGCTTTGGGTGATACAGTATGTGATAGGACAACTTGAACATTATGGTCACAAGCCCACAAATCTTTGCTGTAACGTTTGCATCTTTTTTGATATAATGTTATTAGGACCCCATGTTGTTGGATCAAATATGCTGAAAGTCTCAAACAATGGTTCTGTGGGCAGAAAAGGCAAGTAAATCCATACACTGAATATATATTGTATACAGTCAAAATAAATCTCTTGACCCCTCCAGAAATGAATTTCAAAATACCATCAATAGGCTGGTTAGTCACCTTGAGGTGTGGTGTCTGTCAAGGATTCAGCACTGGTCTCTGTTGCTGGCAGTTTGGGCATTAGACAACAGCAGTATCTCCTGACTTGGTGAGTGTATGCCCATGATATTGGACCCATTTGTAGCTTCCATACCTGCCACCATGCATCCATTGTGCTAGCACTGGTTGTTTCTGCCTCTTTAATGAAGAATGCTCTCTGGCGAGCCTTGAAATGAGATTAAAAGATTGTCACATTTGCTGCTGAATTTTAAATTTTATTATCCTTTTTATTATCCATCTTTTGTATTAATAATAATTATTATTAGCTTATGCCATAAAATCTCTCCTACTCTAGTATTGCAGATTTTATTTAAAAAGAACATGTGGCTGAAATGAACATCTATGGGCTGGGTGTTCAGGTATTGATGGGGAATATTGGATGAAGCTATGGTACCAACATTGCTGGGGAGACAGCCTCCTACTCCTACCCATTTTGTCTTTTGGAGTCAGAGAATTTGTGTTTAAATTGAGTTTCACTATGTGCCTGGGGCTCTCAAAGAAAAACCTAATACATGGTGTTATTTTGTTACTTATCTCCCATCTTATCAGAAAGAACGACTATGCAGAGGGGAATAAAACGTTATGGGAACTTCATGTTTCTTTTTATTCATTTGCTTTTAAGCTTAGTATCAGAATGATCTCTCCATCCAACTAAGTATCATTAGCTAGTAGACTGAGTACTCCCTAGGCTTGTCATCTGGGGAGCAATTATCACTATATGTAGCTAATACAAATATTATAAATTCAACAAAAAGCTACTTCCAGTGAACATCCTTGTTATGTCTCTGTATGTGTGTGACTTTAGAAAACTAAGAGCTGCAAGTTCCATTTGTATAAATTGGAAAGAATATTAACCGTAGTGCTGAATTTATGTAATACCTTGCTGCTGAATTCATACCCTGAGTATCACAAGATTAAGGGACTGAACAATGTTCAGAAAGTAGGCAGAAGAGACCTATTTGCATAAATATGATTTGATCAGAGATAGAATTTTCCCTTAGTGGAGTGCCATTCTAAGTGATTATCTCAGTCACTAGCTCAGATCTATGGGAAACCTGGTTTGATTCTTGTGTGACCGAACCCATAGTGGCTCTTCTAAGGCTGAGCCTCAGGTAAACAATATGCTGTAGCAAATCTGGACCCCCTTTACAATGTTATTATCTCCCCCACTGGTTTAATTTATGCATTTAATTTTAGTTTCCAGGGCACAATATGGCTAATCACTGGAGAACTGCAGAACCTTACAAGTGAAATTTTTGCTTTTATAATTTGTGGCACATCAAGTATAATAATGTACATTTAATTTCCTCAAAAAAGATAATTACGCTAATAGAATTATTTGAATAAAAATTTGTACTTTGTGCTGGATTGTGTTCTCTACCTACTAATTTATATTAATGCAAGTCAATACGGAATTTTATTTTTTATTTTTTTGAGACAGAGTCTCGCCCTGTTGTCTGGACGGGAGTGCAATGGCATGATCTCAGCTCACTGCAACCTCCACCTCCCAGGTTCAAGCGATCCTCCTGCCTCAGACCCACTAGTAGCTGGGATTACAGGCATGTGCCACTATGCCTGGCTAATTTTTGTATTTTCAGCAGAGTTTTAGTCGAGGTTTCACCATGTTGGCCACGCTGATCTTGAACTCTTGACCTCAGTTGATCTACCCGCCTTGGCCTCCCAAAGTGCTTTTACAGGCGTGAGCCACTGAGCCTGGCCAGGAATTTTTAATAAGCCAGTTCAACCCTGAGCAAGCCTGGGAACATCATAGAGATATCACCCCCTCTCTTAAAACCGACAGGTAAGAAATGTCTCATAGAACTGAAGGTCTAGTATTCCTATTAGATAAAACTTCATAGGGAATATTGTCTAGGTCTAATTTGTAACACAGACAATTTGGAAATATGGACTTTGGTGGAGGAAGTAAACAGATTTGTGGGAATCTGAGACCAAAGCCAGCTTTTTTTTTTTTATAACAATTTTCTATTGGTTACGAAAAACAAATAAGGTTTTTTGCATGCATGAACATTTTGTGGTGAAAGTCTTCTCTTTATTTTAATTGTTTAAGGAAGAGTCTTTTTTAAAAGTTATATTCAGACTGCCAATAGGTTCTACATAGTCACAGTAGCATATGATGGTTGAGGGAGTGTTAGATTAATATTAATAACCAAGCACCTTGGGTCTACTGCTGCCATTGTTACTTGCTTATTCTATATGAGAATTACATTTGTTTCATTGTTTAATTTTTTAAAGTAATACCATCCATTTAGGGAAACCCAAGACTTCTGAGTCACTACTAGATGCAGAGTATACAATTAATGTGCTTGAATGGAAGGACAGTTCTAATCACTAGTCACTGGAGTGCAAAATCTCTGTAGGGAATTGTGATCGGATTTTATTGCTGTGTTATTAAGGTAATTTGGGTTGTGCTTGTAAATCCATGCCTATCTTTGGGCTTGCATGAGTATCCTTGAACAAAAGATGAGTAAATCGTATTTTTATTTCTGTTGAGTTAAACTTTCCTTTTTGATGCTGTTGTTAGTCCAGCAAAATTCAATGATTTGGTGAATGTGTACATTGTGTGCCTATTGCAGACTTACTATATGCCAGGTGCTTTCAACTTATGGTGGAAACCATGATAGTAGAGCCAGACCGAGTGTCTGACTTCATGGAGTTATTATACATATATTATCACAAATATAAATGGCTTACAATTAGAAATATCGATTATTTTACTGTCCACAAATGTAATAAGCTCTTAGGGCAACATCCAAACAATACAGAACTATAAATAAACTCTTCTATTACTGCTACATCTGAAGGTCATGATTAAGAGAAGTGATTGGTGGTGTGCAATCAAAAAGACTCAGCTTAAAATTGTGCCTGGGATATGAATTCATTCTATGTTCTTGACAAATCACTTCCATTTTTCTGAGTCTTACTTTCATCATCGTGTAATAGAAACAGTTATAATACCTACCTGATAAGATGGCTGTGGGGATGAAATGAAATGAAATATGTAAAGAGAATGACAATGAGAAGCACATAATGTGCATTTAATAACTAGAACTGTTGTAAAGATAGCAAGTTTGTAAATAGCATTAGTAGGCCGGGCGCGGTGGTTCACGCCTGTAATCCCAGCACTTTGGGAGGCTGAGACGGGCGGATCACAAGGTCAGGAGATGGAAACCATCCTGGCTAACGCAGTGAAACCCCGTCTCTACTAAAAATACAAAAAATTAGCTGGGCATAGTGGTGGGTGCCTGTAGTCCCAGCTACTCTGGGGGCTGAGGCAGGAGAATGGCGTGAACCCGGGAGGCGGAGCTTGCAGTGAGGCGAGTTTGTGCCACTGCACTCCAGCCTGGGTGACAGAGCCAGACTCTGCCTCAAAAATAAAAAATAAATAATAAATAATAAATAAAAATAAAATAATCTTTGTAATTATTTCAATGGATGTATCCGTTGCATCATTGCATTTTAAAACAATCTACCTCAACACAACAGAAATAAAAAATAACTATCCTGCAATTTTTGGAAAAGCTCAAATCACTGCAATTTAAAAGATTATTCCACTATCATGGCTCACTTAATCTGTAATTGAGGAGGTGCTTCCATGGCTCTTTAAGACCAGACAATGTGGCTGGTGATGCTGAAAGTCTTAGTTTTCTAGAAATACAAATAAATTGTAGAATTAGAATGGTGATAAAACCATCTTATTTCAGAGTTAAGAAAACAGGCACAGGGATGGAAAATAATGGCTATAGAAACATTTTTATTTTAGATTTAAGACTTTATGTTTTCAGAGCAGTGGTAGGCTCACCTCAAAATTAACAGGAAGGTGCACAGATTTCCCATATGCCCCTGTCCCTACACATGCACAACCCCTTCATTATCAACATCGCAACCAGAGTGGTATTCTGGTTACAACTAATGAACCTACTTTGGCACATCATCATCACCGAAGTCCACAGTTTACATAAGTGTCCCACTTGGTGGTGTACTTTCTGTGGGTCTCAAAGACATTTTTTTCCAATTATCTTTTCGTAATTTAAAATTTGAAAGAAAAAATATAATTTTCCTTAATACCTTTTAGACACTTATTTAATTTCACACAATTCTCTTTAAATCCACTAAACACAGAAAAGGTTGAGGTAAATCTATGTAAACTCACTGAACTCTGGTGACATTCTCATACCTTTGCTTGTGCTACTATGATGTTGGAATTCTGGCCTGTTGTTCATGGAAAAATTCCTGCCTTTCTTTCTTTGATGATATTTACATTTATTTATTTTTCTTCTTTTTTAGCATGTGACTTCAAAGAAAAATCAGTGATGGCACCGAGCCAAAATTTGAGACATTTCATAAAATTAAGACTCATGTGATCTATTCTCAAAGGGTGTAGTCAAAGTCACTATTTTCCGGTAAGGGGTTCAGTGCTCTTTAAGTCAGCAATGTTGACCTTTCATCTTTCACTTGTTTGCCTATATATCACATCATAAAATTAATAATAAATTAATACTAAAGAAAGTGCTGTCATGGTTCTGGGTCTTTATGCTACAGTGGAAGCTAGTTACATTCTAGCTTACGGAAAATTCTGGGCTTTTAGTATTGTCTTTGTTTAATGAGCTCACAATAGAATTACCTGTTCTTTGGAAAATTGTGTGTGTGTTTTTTTTTTTTTTTTTTTTAAATTAATTGTTCCTCTAAATTATCTTATCTGAGGTTACTCTGACCCTGGAAAGTAAATTGTTTCTTTCTCTGTGTTCCCATAACACTCTGCTCTTACCATGATTGTAGCATATTGTTGTATAACTATTTGTTTTCCATTACCTGTGTTTCCCACTACACTTGGAGCCACTTGAGAGCAGAGACATTATATCTTTTATTGCTACTAGACTAGTATCGAACTCTAGTAAAAATTCAGACTAGACTTGGTCCATGGTAATATCATGTACATAAACATATTCCCTGAAGTTTATTATTAAACTATATATGTCTCATAACTGGTTATACTTAAGATGTTTGGTAATAAGACATCACATATCACATTATTGAGTGCCTACTATATGTACCAGTTTGGGGCTAAATATCACACCACCACCTATATCTACACCCTCAGTTTTTATATTACGAGGTTTTTACTCAACACAGTTTAGAAACCTGTCCAGTTCCACAAAGTTACTGAGAAATTATAATATGAAATCAAAATTTTTAGACTACAAAGCCATTATTCTATTATATAACCTTGTGGCCATACGTCAAGGATCTGGTCAAGGTTTGGAAAAGGGAGGCAGTGAAAATGGAACCTGAAACTTTCTAAAAGAACAAGGTACATCATAATTGCAAGAAAATAAAGTTTTACCTCTAATAGAATAGAAAAAAAGAAATTTCCTATTTCACATCCTTAGTGATATCATTCATCTGTTTGTGCTGCTATAATAGTATACTTGAGACTTGGTAATTTATAAAGTACGGAAAATTATTTCCCACTGTTCTGGAGGCTGGAAAGACCAAGAAGAAGACACTGACAACTGGTTAGGACCTTCTTGCTCTTTCCTCCCATGGCATAAGAGCAGGAAAAGAGAACTCACTCCAGAGAGCCATTTTATAGTGGCGTTAATCCATTCATGAGGGTTCTGCCTTGCATTAGGCTTCACTTTCCAACATTGTTACTTTGGAGATTAAGTTTCCAATACATACATTTGGAGGAGACAAAGACATTCAAACTATAGCAGTGACCACTCACTCATCAATTATTTACTGTGTACAACAAGTCGAATATTACACTGGGACACAGAGGTTAATGAGGCACTGTCTCTGATTACAAGGGAAGATCAGTACATTAATGGAAATGGAATAAAGTCATATACATTTTCTGGTATAGGGATCATAAGTCTCTATGGTGTAAATATGAGACAGTATAAAAGGGTGTTAAAAAATATGAACATTTGTATCAGAAAGACATGAAATTAAGTTCTGACTGTTATTCAAATAACTATAAGATCTTAGGCAAGTTATAAACTTCTCTTAGTATTAAATCCTTCAGTTCTAAAATTGATGGAATAAAATAACTTACACATGTGACTTTAAAATACTACATCTATATCTTGCATATAGAAAAGTACTTATTATTATAATTTATTGTGTATAGGTTATACTAGTTACACAATGTTAAGTAGTTGCTTAGTAGGTAGACAGAACAAAGAATTTTCAAAGCTGCAATTTATGAGAAAGAAAGGAGGTGGTTTCGTGGTTTCATTTTTCTTGATTTTTTTTTTAATAAAACAAAATAAATATTAGAAGCTCTCTGATAAATAGCATACATTGGATTTATAAAAGTTCCCAAAGACCAAGTTCCCAGCCTAAAGGAAATAAGAATGTGTATAAAGACTTATTCACAAAACCAGACTTCATCTGCATGCATTTAGTTTGAGGTTGATAGAACAAGTGAAGGACACTTTAAATCCATGCATTTCTAGCTAAAATATTTTGCAATCCGCTGTGCTTATAGAATTTGGGTAAAATTGCCAGTGAATGTGTTGGCAAGTAAGTAGCATTCAGCAGAGCTTTTGTTTGCTTTTTCTAACCCAGTTAAGTACCGAATGACTAAACATTTCAAGACAGTCAGTAATGAGTAGTAGGCAAGGGTAAGGAGTAGCAAGCACCTAGTCATTTTATTACATTGATGTGGCTAATTAGAATCTACTCAAAGGAGCTATGATGAAACAAACACATGCTTACAGAATCTATAGTGAGTGAACCTTCAATAAGCACAATTCATTATGTAACATCCTCTAGCTATGCATTTAATACCCAATGCATAGTCCCATTATTATTTCACACTCATTTAAAGTTGAACTTCAACTGTGACGGTAATCTTCAAAAGGCACCAAAGGAGTTCGTATGTTTGATTAAGCAAACAAAGTATTTTGAATTTTTTAAAGTGATGGAATATTTGTTACTTGCAAAAGGACAATCTTAATTCTTACCACTGTGATAGCAACTTAGTCCCTGGATCTGGTTGATTTCATCTCCAACCTTTCATACCCTGTCTGTAGTTAAGATCCATTCATGGGCTTCCCTTAGGTGTTAAGCCTATTGTCCAATTGTTCAAAGTATTAAAAAACCTTTTGCCACCAAAATATAAGATCAAAGTAGCTTTTCTTTAGTTCCGAGGCACTGATCTTTTCCCTACCATATTCAGAGATTCTGAATAGCTCCCTTACTTCATTTATGTTTTTAACTTGAAGTTACAGACCTTGATCGAGTGTCTACTAGTCATTTTTTGTGACCTCCTAGAGAGGTATTCTGACCTCTCAGTATTTCCCTACATTTTATCATTGAACCTTTTTTTGTCATTTTTGCCACCTTTTCCCCTCCAGGTTCTCCTGTCTCTTTCATTAATGTGCAGTGGCTTGTGCTGCACCACAGTATCTCTATTGATGTCACACTAGGACTAGGTGGCCCTTCCTATTCATCTGCAAAGAAGCTTCTTTATCAAGTCCTTGTATTGTTAATCTACCCGCTTCGTATTTTTCTTTCTCTGTAATGCTAGTAATGTTCAGCATTGACTTAAGAGGCTCACGTGCTAAAAATCACATTTCAAAGCTATTTAGAATTGTGTCTTTTCACTTAGGGTGAAATTCCACTGGTCTTGAGAAGGAAGTGTAGGTGATTTCAGAATTCTAAACTTGTTCCTAATGTTTTATCAGAGCCTAATTGGGAAAACCAGAATGCTTCCTTAAATGATAGTTGAAGGAGAGGAGTCTTTGAAAAATAAGAAATTATTCTATCTTGTTTCTTTCTTTCTTATATAATCACACATTCTGAATTAAAAAATACATATATATATATATATTTGTGGAAGTCAGGCATGGTGGCTCAAGCCTGTAATGCTAGCACTTTGGGAGTCCAAGGTGGGCGGATCACGATGTCAAGAGATCGAGACCATCCTGGCCAAGATGGTGAAACCTGTCTCTCCTAAAACTGCAAAAATTAGCTGAGCATGGTGACACATGCTTGTAGTCCCAGCTACTCGGGAGGCTGAGGCAAGGGGAACCATTTGAACCCAGGAGGCGGAGGTTGCAGTGAGCCGAGAACGAGCCACTACACTCCAGCCTGGCGACAGAGAGAGACTCCGTCTCAAAAAAAGAAAAAAAAAAATTTGTGGAATAACTTATGAGTATGCAGTATATGTAAAGTATTGGGTCAAGTGCTATAAGAATTAAAAAATATTAGTAGAAAAACTGTCTTTCACTTATTTTTGAACTGTTCTTTCCAGGGATGGAGATACATTTTAACTGGTACAGCCACACTCCTTCCTTTGGTCAACTATGTAGCAAATGCTGCCTTATTTGAGAGATGGTATATGCATTGGATAATAGCACAATTTAAGGAATTACATTTTTTTTCAAATCCTGACATCATCACCTATTATACAGGCAAAAATTATTTGACTTCTCTAAATCTTTTGTTCCTACTGTGTAAAACTGAATATAATAACCACACCTACCTCATGGCGCTATTGTAAGGATTTAATGAAATCATCAATGGGAAACCCGTAGCTCTTCTATGGAGGAAGCTTTTAATAGTGCTTGCTATATTTATTCCGTGCTTGTAGGGCTTGCTTGCCATTTAGGTTGCCCAGCACTTACAATTGCTTCTTATATGGAGGAGATCTTAAAATAGATGCAAAACAAACACAAGATGCCAATTATCTGGCCACTATTACTGGAAAGAAAGGAACAATAATTGTGTCATTTACCTATGGAAGTTGCAACGTTGTTTACTGAAAGTGACACAAATTCTAGAGATTAGTATTCTTAGCCTCAGTGGAAATTCTGAGGCAGTAAACTTCAAAGCCCAGGCCCGGTGGGAGTTTTCTGTGGGGTTCTGTCTTTGTCTTTGTAGGCAGATGGTTCCTTGGTTTCCCAGGACTCTCACCTGCCTAGTCAGCTCAGAGAGACCGCCTGTGTCTCTCTGAGTTTTCCTGTGTGAAAACTCTCAACAGGCAGTGAGCAGATATTTTGATGCTACTGTAATTAAGTTACCCAATTATAATGAGGCACAGTTATTGATAAGAGAACCCTGGAACTTGAATAAAAGCCTGCAATGGCCCCTTGATTCTTAAAGAATTAAGTTCAAACTCCTTGGCCTGAAATAGGAAGTCATCTAGTTGTTGGTCTTGTTGTTATACCTGGTAAAAACTCTGACTCTCCTATTCTCAGACCATGGGGATTTTGTTAATTACTGTGCCCCTCCTGTTCCTCATCTCTAAATTGGTAATCATAGGGTTATGGTGAACACGATGTAAGATAAAACTCAATAAGTGTTATCTTATTTTCCACTCTTATTCTATATACAATTTCCCCAAATACTACTCTATGTAGTATCAGAGTGTGGTGGTAAATTCCTTACAAGAATAGCTTTTAGGTGTTGCTGCAATGTCAAAATTGCAAAACAATACCATGAACTTCATACCCCTCACTTATTTTTTTTTTCTGTTTTATTTCTTACATAGAAACTCTTCTACCCCTTTCTGGAATATCTGCCGAGCACTGCCTTCATTTCCTAATTTGATGCCTATTTCAATGGCTCCTCTACGCTTCACTTATTTTCTAGTAAAACTTTTCTCAGAGCTCACCAACACTTCTTTCTTTCTTTCAACACTTTTTGAAGTTTAAGTTTGCCAACTATTACCTTGTTGAAACATAATAAATATTAAAATTGCCTCATCACTCATCACTCTAAAAGATGGCTACAATTTATTCCTATTTTCTTTTCATTTGGTTTATTTACTTTATTATTTTGCTCAGTTGTTTGGTTCATTTTAAATAATGAATTACTAAATAGGTGTAACTGTATAAAGTCCTATTTTAAAATAGATTCTAGGCCCTAATATTTTTATTTACTTGTTAAGGAAAAATTATATTTTTAAATTCCATTGTAATTTTATTCTCTGTCTACCTCTATATCAGAAACTGTGTAACATTTCTGAAAAAACAGGGCTATGATGGAGCTTTTCCCCCTTATTTATTTAACTCTTTCTTGATTCTCTTTTACAAAGATCCTCTTTCACAAAACTGCATTTGCATTAAAAATAGTATAGATCTTGTATTTCTTCCTGTAGTTTCCTATGTTTTTATTCTTCTCTCAACTTCTGTATGGTAATATATCATTTTCTTTCATAAGAATAAAAGATGTATATTTTTGTTAGCCAATTCGGTCTCCCCAAATAAATACAGCAAGAAGAAGAAAGCGGTCTATCTAAAGGCCACCATAAAGAAAAGAAAGGATTCAATTATATGTACACTAAAAGCAAAACTAATACCTATTTGAAAATCGGAACCACAACAAACTTAAAAAGTAAGGAAAGTTAAACATTTAATCGACTTATATTTATTTTAACTTTGTACTTTTATTTTATGTGGATTACAGTATTTTAAAATATAGTGTTTTCATACTGTGTTTTGTATCAATTATTGAGGAACTCTGATTAAAACCTGTATCCAATATTACTGATTAGCTCCCATGTTGCATATATAGAGACATGTGCTTAGGGAGCATCTACTATTCCACTGAATAATGGTCTCTTATGAAAGGTTGCATTTGAATAGACATTCGGGGTATTAGAAGGTTATATAACAAGCTCCTTAGACCTTTCAATCATAAAATAAGTATCACTGAACGTATATTATATTTAAGGCATCATCCTGGGTGCCAGAGCAATATGATCATTACCTTTAGGGAACTGAAAATCTAGTTGCAGAGATATGGATGCACATGCAAGCATGTGAAAATAATTGTTAATTTATTGACTGTCTACTATGTGCCAGCTGCAATCCCAAGCATATAAGATAGTGGTAAACAAAATAGGCAAAGCCCATAGCATTATGTCAAATGGATATAATGCCTACAGGAAGGGTCTAACTGGTTCATAGGAAGTGAAATTTTTGTGTATGAATACAAATGTGTATTTAAGAAATGAAATATATGAACATACATATATTTACAGTTAACAAAAATATAATAGAATGGAGTCCTGAGACAGGTGCATACTACGTCTGAGATTTTAATTATCTCCTATAACAATTTTAATTATATGTGATTTTCAACTTAATTACACTTTAAACTTTGAAAAGAGAAAACTCAACTGATATAAAACAAAAAGTAGAGTATATTCTTTAAGTGAAGCAATTGGCTTTTAAATATTTAATGAGATATAATTTTAAAAATACACATTTAGTGGTTGTCTAATTTCTCCAGCCTTGACAAATAAGTATATTGTATTAGATTTGGGGCCTTATAATCAAACTGATATGGGCAAATAATTTAATGTAACTAAATTTGTGTATTCTCACCTATGAAATGAAGAAAATAAAGGTAAGCACCCTATGCAGTCAGTAAGGAGGAGAACTTTGTAGGAGTTATTGTGTATTTATATATAACATATAAAAATACATACTTATTTGTGAATATAGATGAATACATACAACTAAATATATATACATTCATGTACATACACATATGTTTGTGTGTTTATATACATTCTTAAGACCTTGAAGTTCTGTTTCATAATTTGAAAATTTTAAGATAATTTTTATAATCTCAGGTCCAAGTTACTCTAAGCCACATGAGTCTGTAATATTTCTTCCAAGAGATGAGTATTAGGAAGAAACTTGTAATAAAAACACCATATCGTTCATTAAGAGAATGATCAATAAATCATATCCATAATAAGTAATCTTTTTAAAAAATAATTTTGACTTTTATTTTAGATTCAGGGAGTACATGTGTAGGATTATTACCTGAGTATATTGAGTGATGTAGAGGTATGGAGTACAAATGATCTCATCACTTAGGTACTGAGCATAGTACCCAATGGGTAGTTTTCAACCCTACCCTCTCTCCAACAGTCCTCAGTGTTTATTATTCATGTGTTTATGTCCCAATGTTTTGCTCTCACTTATAAGTAAGAACATGCAATATTTGGTTTTCTGTTCTTATATTATTTCACTTAGTATAATGGCCTCTAGCTGCATCTATGTGCTGCAGAGGATATGATTTCTTTCTTTTTTATGGCTGCATAGTATTCCATAGTGTTTACGTACCACATTTTATTTATCCAATTTACCAGTGATGGTCGCCTAGATTGATTCTGTGAACCCCTAAAATTTGAGAGGGGTCTCAGTTAATTTACAAAATTTATTTTGCCAAGGTTGAGGACATGTGCCCATGACAACCTAAAGAGGTTCTGACGACAGCTGCCTAAGGTGGTCAGAGCACAGCTTGAGTTTTATACATTTTATGGAGATGTGAGACATCAATCAACATATGTAAAACGAACATTGGTTCAGTCCAAAAAGGCAGGACAATTTGAAGCAAAAGCCAGACAACTGGAAGTGGGAGGCGGCTTCCAGGTCACAGATAGGTAAGAGACAAAAGGTTGCATTCTTTTGGATTTCTGATTAGCCTTTCCAAAGGAGGCAATCAGATACGCATTTATCTCAGTGAGCAGTGAGAATAGGAGGCAAGTTTGCCCTAAGCAGTTCCCACCTTGAATTTCTCCCTTTAGTTTAGTGATTTTGTGGGCCTACGATATTTTCCTTTCACAATTCCATGTATGTATGAATAGTGCTGCAATGAGCATATGAGTGTATGTGTCTTTTTGGTAGAACAAAGGTCTATTTGGTAGAAAATAGACCACATTTATTTTCATTTGAATGTATACTCACTAATGGGATGGCTGGATCAAATAGTAGTTCTGTTTTTATGTCTTTTGAGAAATCTAGAAACTGCATTCCACAATGGCTGAACTAATTTACATTCCCACCACCTGTGTATAAGCATTTCCTTTTCTCCACAGCCTCACCAACATCTGTTATTTTTTTTACTTTTTATAATAGCCATATAGACTGGCATGAAATGGTATCTCATCATGATTTGTATTTCCCTAATGATTAGGGAATATTGAGCTTTTTTTTTTTTTTCATGTTTGCTGGCCACTTGTATGCCTTGTTTGGAAAAGTGTCTATTCATGTCCTTTTTTCCATGTTTTAATGGGGTTATTTGTTTTTATCTTGTTGGTTTGTTTAAGTGTCTTATATATTTTGTATATTAGACCTTTGTCAGATGCATAGTTTGTGAATATTTTCTTCCATTCTGTAGGGTGTCTATTTACTCTGTTGATAGTCTCTTTTGCTGTGTGCAAACTCTTCAGTTTAATTAGGTCCCACTTGTGAAGTTTTATTTTTGTTGCAATTGCTTGAGGAATTGGTCCTAAGTTATTTCCCAAGGTCAGTGTCCAGGATGATATTTCCTAGACTTTCTTCTAGGATTCCTATACTGTGAGTTGTTACATTTAAACTTTTAATCCATCTTGAGTTAATTTTTGTATATGAGGAAAGGTAGGGGTTCACTTTCATTCTTCTGCACGTGGCCAGCCAGTTATCCCGGCACTATTTATTGAACAGGAAGTCCTTTCCCTCATTGTTTGTTTTTGTCAGCTTTCTCAAGGATCAGATGGCTGTAGTTGTGTCCCTTTATTTCTGGCTTCTCTATTCTATTCCATTAGTCTATTTGTCTACTTTAACACCAGTATCAGACTGTTTTGGTACCATAGTCTTACAAAATAATTTGAAATTGGGTAATGCGATGTCTCCAGCTCTGTTCTTTTTACTTAGGATTGGTTTGACTATTTGGGCTCTTTTTTCAACTCCTATTGAATTTCAGAATAGATTTGTTTAATTCTGTGAAAAATAACATTGGTAGTTTAATAGGAAGAGCATTGAATCTTTGATTGCTTTGGGCAGTATGACCATTTTCATAACATTGACTCTTGCTATGCATGAGCATGTAATGTTTTTCCATTGTTTCTGTTGTCTGATTTATTTCATCAGTGTTTTATAGTTCCCCTTGTAGATATCTTTCACTTCCAGATCTATTATTAGGTATTTTGTTTGTGGCTGTCATGAATGGGATTGTATTCTTGATTTGGCTCTCAGCTGGAATGTTATTGGTATACAGAAACGCTACTGATTTTTGTACACTGAGTCTTTATCCTGGAACTTTTGTTTATCAGCTGGAGGAATATTTTGGTGGAGTCTTTAGGGTTGTCTGCATAGAATCATACCATTGGTGAAGAGAGACAATTTGACTTCTTTTCCTATTTGATGCTTTTTCTTTCTTTCTCTTGCATGATTGCTCTGAGTAAGACTTCCAGCACTATGTTTAGTAGGAGTGGTGAGAGTGGACTTCCTTGTCTTGTTCCTGTTTTTAGGTGGAATGCATCCAGCTTTTGTTCATTCAGTGTCGTGTTGGCTGTGGGTTGATCACCATGTGTGGGCTATGCATGGAACTTAGATAACTCTATGAGGTAAGCACCATTTTCTCTGGTTTAAAGATGAGGAAATTGAGACCCAGTTTTCTTAAATTGCCCAAACTCATATTGCTAGTATGAACAAAGCAGATATTTGTACCTAGCTATCTTCAAAGATTATACATGAAATCCTGAATTTGAGGGTATGCTAGACATGGAGATGCACTGAATGGATCCCTCTTTGAGGAAATGTATGTTGCCCCAGCTGCTGGTAGTGCTCAGCCTTTAGCTATCAGCACCTGCAAGGATCCAACAGTGACTGCAAGCCCCTCTCATCAAGGCCATTCCCTTCCCAGGCTGGCCCACATCTAATGACTGATGGCAGTAAAGATATTCCACCATTTTAGCCTAAGGCAAAATAACTCTGATGGGCTATTTTAATCCCACAGTACCACGTATGTTTGGTTAAGGGCTTTTGGCTTACCTGTATTGTAGCTTCATTTCTTTCTCAACCTGATCTTACTTCCTCTTCTACTTGTCTACTAGTGAATCTGAAGGGAACTCCCTAAAACATTCTGGGCAGTAAAGTCAATCAGAGTTTTTTTTTTTTTCTTTCTTTCTTTCTTTCTTTCTTTCTTTTTTTTTTTTTTTTTTTTTTTTTTTTTTTTTTTTTTTTTTTTTTTTTTTGAGACGGAGTCTTGCTCTGTCGCCCAGACTGGAGTGCAGTGGCGCGGTCTTGGCTCACTGCAAGCTCCGCCTTCCTAGTTCCCACCATTCTCCTGCCTCAGCCTCCCCAGTAGCTGTGACTACAGGCGCCCGCCACCGCACCCGGCTAATTTTTTTTTTTTTTTTTTTTTGTATTTGTAGTAAGGAGGGGGTTTTGCCCTGTTAGCCAGGATGGTCTCCATCTCCTGACCTCGTGATCTGCCGGTCTCGGTCTCCCAAAGTGCTGGGATTACATGCATGAGCCACCACACTCAGCCCAAGTTTCTTTTTCCTGGAAAGCCCAACTTGCAGCACAAGGAGTCAATTAGAAAACGGACTATTACATCCCTTGGGCTATCCCTTAATTTCTCAAATAATTTTAATTTTATTTTTATTTTTTAGAAGAGATGCTTTAATGCCAAGCTGTCAAACAATATTTATGTATTCTTTCTGCTCAAACTTCTATTCCTAGCTTTTGATCTGATAAAGAATGTGATAAAATCAACAATTCTTGATTTATAGTTACAAATGAATAGTCTTCACTTTGCAATAGATGTCTTACTAAACAGTCTTTTGGTGGTCACATTTTTGCAAACTAAGCCATAGCTAGCTGGGTTTTGTTTAATGGACGGACTTTCAGACAGGGAATCCAAAAGGCTGAGGTTTTGCTTTGTTCATGCAGGTAATTAGCTGGATGACATACGGCCACTTGTATTTTTTCTTTTAGTTCCTTATCTTAAAAAATAAGATGTTTCATACCCAATACTTCAGGTTTCTATTTCCCAAATATTTTATTCTTTATTTCTTGTTGATCTTTGTAATTAAGACTGTCTGCTTCGTCTGGTCTTTCTATGAAGTAGTTAATGAACTATAAACAATTACTTAAAATCACTAGTAGAGTCTTAAAGGCACCCTGCAGTGAATCATTTGTAGTATAAATAATCACCTTCTAATTTATGCATTTTGTAAATGCAGATTCTAGTTATACTAAGAAAATTCGACCCTTTACAGTGAAGTAGAAGTGACTTCTAAAAATTGTCACTTTTTGAAACGTAATTTCAAAGATGAAAAATGGCACTATATTCAGGTCATGTTTTTAACATTTTAACACTCCTCACCAATGAAAATTGTCCACTTTCAGGAAGTTTACCAGTTTTTGTGTCTGAGAACACTTTTTCTTAGTATACCAGAATCTTCAGAGTTTCTGAGCTGTGTATATTCAAAGGCTGTTAGTTATACAAGTCCTTAAAAGTAGCTTTGGAGTCCTTAATACCCTCTGAGAACACAGAGGTACACAGGGGTTTCGTTTTCACTGCTTTGGGAATACTGTACACTGTGCTTTATTTTGCCAGATGAAACTATGTAAAAATTATTTATTTTGCCAAGTTATGTTAGAGGAAATATTTATTCTATCTACTAATCTGGGTTCAAGCTAAATATCAAAAGTGATGGGGCATCATGGCACATGAAGGTTTAACCTAACAGAGAATGAGCAAGTAATGCAAAAGGAATGCTTCTTAAGGAAATATGCCACATGTTAGGGACTATATACAAATTCAAAATTAAATAAGTATAATTTTAGGATGCCTCTTAATCACAGTAACAAAGAGAATGTAAGAATTATTGAGCTTGTTAAGTTGTAGGTTGCCTATCTAGATAGGCTCAAAAATGAATTTAAATAATCTTTGAACATACTAGCCTTGTTTTCTGGAAATACCTAGACTGTCTTCATCAAAATCATTTGCTTTCTTTTCTTCTTTCTCATGGAATTTGTTTTCACGTTAATTGCATTCAATTTATTCTCTTTCTATTACATGAATCTGTTTATATATTTTGTTCTCTTATTCGATTATGACCTTTTAAGGGTAGGAGTTTATTCACCTCAGATCATTAAAATCTTATTGCACAATGACTGTCTCAGAATAAGCACAAAATAAATACTAGTTGAAACACTGCATAAAATCGATTCAGAAAAATATTTCCATATTCTACATTAAATTATTTTAAAATAACAATATTTTATCAACCAACAACCAGAAAAAAACATACCATCTAACTCTGGTGATGTAATATTTATAGCAATGATACTGTCCTAAAGCTGGGAAGCACTTAACTTAAAAGTGAAGTCAGAGGAGAAGTACAAGGCATAACTTATTTTATGGTAGCTGTTAATATACTTTAGACGATTTAATTCTTTATGTAGCAGTTTTAAAACAAAATCTCAAAAAGTAAAGAAAAATATTGAAAATCACACTAAAACTTTTTGAAACTTGGCATATTAATTTTAGAATTCATCTGAAAGTGTGAAAGGGCATAAACAATAGAACAACTATTCTAACTGTTCATTGAACAAGCTGAAATGTGAAGTCTATAGTTTTCAAAATCTCCTTTCCTAATGGTTTTGCTGGCTTCTGTTGTACCTTTCCTTTCCATTTTTGGCAAATCTCTTATGTATCTCAGCACTTTGTGAGCAATTGCAGTGGTACAAACGTCTCATTCTTCTTATGTAATAAGAATTTAGTTTTACGTAAGTCAAACTTTTCACCTCTCATCAATTCAACTTGCCTTTCTCCCACTCCTACTGAGAATGTTTAAAGGATTATTATCTGATCTACTTTTGTCCACTTGCTAGACTGGTTCTAATTCATCCCAGATCAGCTGGGAATGAGGAGTATTGAAGTATAAAGGGAATACTAGTGCTATTGGATTGGATTTTCAGCAGATATTCTTTGTATGGCAGTTGTTCACACAGTGTGTGTCTTCTGAGATATTTTTGTTGGCTTTTCTGAGAGCCCTCTCTTTTGAGACTCCCATAATGAGTCCTTAGCACGAGTGATAGATTTTGTGACTGGATTCCTCTAAAGTCTCTCAGCTTCTGCATTCAGATGGTGTGCCCTGGATACATTTTTCTTCTGGGGTTCTCCTGTCTCAGCAGTCAGTCTCCTGAAGTGGGGTTATTGTAAGATGGCTTTTAGTCTGCTAAAGTTTATAGTCACTAATTCTGACATGAGAAAACTACATATTCTTGTTATAAAATGGAATATAATATTTAAGATAAATAAAATGTTGTGCAGGAAATATGTCCAGTATGATTTCTATGGATGTTTGAATAAACCAGTACATTGCATGACTATATTAAAAAATGTGGCCGGGCGCCGTGACTCACGCCTGTAATCCCAGCACTTTGGGAGCCCGGGGGGGGGGGGGGTGGATCACGAGGTCAGGAGTTTGAGACCAGCCTGACCAACATGGTGAAACCCCGTCTCTACAAAAAATACAGAAATTTGTCGGGTGTGGTGGCATGTGTCTGTAATCCCAACTATTCAGGAGGCTAAGGCAGGAGAATTGCTTAAACCTAGGAGGCAAAGGTTGCAGTGAGCTGAGATTACACCACTGCACGCCAGCCTGGGAGACACAGTGAGACTTTGTCTCAAAAAGAAAAAAAAAAATTTGCTCTGAGGAGTGAGATCACAAGTAGTCTTTCCTTTCTTTTTTTTTTTTGGTTTTCCATGTTTTTCAAGTTTTCTACCATGAGTATTGTTTGCTTTGGTGAAAAGAAAAGGAATGAATGTTTTCTCTTTAAAAATAATGTTTTAAAGTATGTAAAAGTAAAAACACAAAGGCTATTTTAAAAGACTTCATTATAGTAGTGCCTGATGGAAGCAGCAACAGCATTACAAAGGAAAAGGACAGGTGATACCAGAACTATTTAGAAGCAATTGCTAAGGTGGTATGGAAAACTGAGTAGTGTCTTCCCAAAATCCATGTCCACTCAGAGCCTAAGAGTGTGCCTTTATCTGAAAGAAGGGTGTTTATAGATGTAATGAAGATAAATCCAAGATAAGATCATCATGAATTTGAGTGGGCCCTAAATAGCGTCTTCATTAAAAAAGGAGAGGCAGATTTGAGACACGTGAAGACAGATAAGGTCTCATGAAGGTGGAGGCAGAGACTGGAGTTATTTGGCCCCAAGTCAAAGAATACCAAGGGTTGCTGTCACCCATCAGAAGGTAGGAGACAGGCAGGGAACACGTTCTCCCTCAGTGCCTCCAGGTAGAACCAACCCTACGGACTCCTTGATTTTGAACTTCCATTCTCCAGAACTGTGAGAGAATAATTTTCTACTGTTTTAAGCCTTCGAGTTGGTGATCATTTGTTACAGCAGCCATGGGAAACTAACACAGTGGGTGAGAGACAAGTGCAGCTTCAGTGAATGATCAGTCTCTACTTTGGATTTATTTCAAATGGTTAAGGTAATACTCAAGAACATGAACAGTAATGCTACCAAATAAGATGACAGAATAATTGTGCTGAAATAAAATAAACTTATAAAAAGCATTTAGTTTATTTTCTTTGTATTGGATGTGCAGAGATTAACAAGGGAGAAAGCTATTTTGTGCTGTCTTACTGTCTCTTCACATCCTGCATATATATAGAAAAAATACATATTTTTTTCTCAAGTCCCAGATGGCAAATTACATTTCTTTAAAAATTTAGCTTCAGGGGGTACAGGTACAGGCTTGTTACATGTGAAAATTATGTAATGCTGAGGTTTGGGCTTCCAGTGAACCCATGACTCAAATAGTGAACATAGTACCCAATAAGTAATATCTCAACCTTCACCACCTTGCTTCCAACCTCCCCACCTTTTGGAGTCATTGATGTCTATTATTTTCTTTTCTTTATTTTCTTTCTTTCTTTCTTTTGTTTGAGATGGTGTTTTGCTCGTGTTGCCCAAGCTGGAGTGCAATGGCACCAGCTTGGCTCACTGCAACCTCTGCCTGGTTCAAGCAATTCTCTTGCCTCAGCCTCCCGAGTGGTTGGTATTACAGGCATGCACCACCATCCCAGACTAATTTTTGTGTTTTTAGTAGAGATGGGGTTTTTCCACGTTGGTCAAGCTGTCCTTGAACTCTTTACCTCTGGTCATCTGCCTGCCGTGGCCTCCCAAAGTGTTGGGATTACAGGCGTGAGCCTCTGTGCCCAGCCCAGTGTCTATTATTTTCATCTTTATGTCCATACCCATTGTTTAGATTCCACTTATAAGCGAAAACCTGTAGTATTTGATTTTTCTGTTTCTGAGCTGTTTTTCTTTATGATAATGGCCTCCAGCTGCATTCATGTTGCTGCAAAGGGTATGATTTAATTCTGTTTAATGGCTGCATAGTGTTCCATGGTGTATATGCACCACATTTGTTTTATACAATCTACCATTGATGGATGTAGGTTGACTCCACAACTTTGCTATTGTGAATAGTGCTGTGATAATCATATGAGTGCAGGTATCTTTTTCATAAAGTGATTTCTTTTTCTTTGAGTAGATACCCAGTAGTGGCATTGCTAGGTCAAATGGTAGTTTTATTTTTAATTTTTTGTTTTTGAGAATTCATCATACTATTTTTTATAGAGGTTTAACAAATTTACATTCCCACCAATGGTACACAAGGGTTCCCTTGTCTCCATATCTTGGTCAACACATGTTATTATTATTTTTTTTTTACCTTTTAATAATAGCCTTTCTGATTGGTGTAAGATAGTATCTCATTGTGGTTTTAATTTGCATTTCTCTGATGACTACTGATAATGAGCATTTTTTTCATATGTTGGCCATGTGTATGTCATCTTTTGAGAAATGTCCATTCGTGATATGTTGTGTCTCTATTTTTGTTTCAATTTTTGTTTGATTTCTGCCTTATTTTTGTTGTTTACACAAAGGCCATTCAGGAGCAAGTTGTTTAGTTTCCATGTACTCATGTGATTTTGAGACTTTCTCTTGGTATTGATTTCTAACTTTATTCCACTGTGATCCAAGAAGATACTTCATATAATTTTGATTTATTTGAATTCATTGAGACCTACTTTGTGATCAAGAATACTGTATCAGTCAATTTTCATACTGGTATAAAAAACTGCCTGAGACTGGGTAATTTATAAAGGAAAGAGTTTTAATTGACAATTCAGCATGGCTGAGGAGACCTCAGGAG
This sequence comes from Rhinopithecus roxellana, assembly GCF_007565055.1. Classification (NCBI taxonomy): domain Eukaryota; kingdom Metazoa; phylum Chordata; class Mammalia; order Primates; family Cercopithecidae; genus Rhinopithecus; species Rhinopithecus roxellana. The sequence goes on along the minus strand of NC_044549.1, from coordinate 25,683,068 downwards.
ACTTACAATCATGGCGGAAGGAGAAGGGAAAGCAAGGCACCTTTTTCACAAGGTGGCAGGAAGGAGAATGAACCCAAGAGGAACTACCAAACACTTATAAAATCGTCAGGTCTCATAAGAACTCACTTACTATCATGACAACAGCATGGGGGAAACTGCCTCCATGATTCAGTTACTTCCATCTGGTCTCTCCCTTGACATGTGGGGATTATGGGAATTCTGGGGATTACAATTCAAGATGAGATTTTGGGTGGGAACACAACCAAACCATATCACATGTGGTTTGAGAATGTTCAACGCACAGAAGAGAAAGATGTATATTCTGCAGCTGTCAGGTCAAATGTTCTATAGATATATGTTAGATTTGTTTGGTCAAGAGTCCAGTTTAAGTCAAGAGTTTCTTTGTTAGTTTTTTGCCTAAGTGATCTGTCTAGTGTCATCGGTGGATTGTTGAAGTCCCCCACTATTGTTGTATGGCCACTGGTTTCCTTAAGTAGTATTTGTTTTATACATTCGAGTGCTATAGTATTCAGTATATATATGTTTAGGATAGTCAAGCCTTCTTGTTGAATTCATTCCTTTATTATTAGATAATGTGCTTCCTTTGTCTTTTTTTAAAAAAATTGGTTGATTTAAAGTCTGTTTTATTAAAGTCTGATAAAAGAATAGCAAGCCCTGCTCTTTTTTGTTTTCCATTTGCACAATAGTTCTTTCTCTTCCACTTTACTTTAAGCCTATGGATGTCATTTCTCATAGGTCGGTCTCGATTGCAGCAGATGTTGAGTCATTTTTTCTTATCTAGTTTGACAATCTTTATTTTTTAAGAGGAACATTTAGGCCATTTACATTCAAGATTAATATTGATATGTGAGGTTTTGTTCTTGTCATGGTGTTGCTTGCTAGTTGCTTTGTAGTCTTCATTGTGTATTTGCTTTATAGGATCTGTGAATCATGTACTTATGAGTGCTTTTATGATAGCAACTACCTTACTTTCATTTCCGTGTTTAGAACTACTCTGAGAATTTCTTGTAGAATCAGTCTAGTGGTAAAGAATTCTCTTAGCATTTGCTTGTCTGGGAATGACTTTATTTCTCCTTTATTTATGAAGGTTAGTTGGGGAAGATATAAAATTCTTAAATGGCATTTTTTTTTTCTTTAAGAAAGCTAAAAATATATCCTCAGTCTCTTCTGGCTTGTAAGTTTTCTGCAGAGAAGTCTAGTGTTAGTCTGATGGCTTAATCTTTATAGATGATTTGACCCTTTTCTATAGCCCGTTAAGAATTTTTACTTTAGTGTTGAACTTGGATAGTCTGATGACTATATGTTTTGGTTTATCTTGTATGGTATCTTGCAGATGTTCTCTAAATGTCTCTTATCAGGGTATCTACCTCTCTAGAAAGGTTAGGGAAATTTTCCTGAATTATTATCTCAAATATGTTTTCCAAGTTATTTATGTTTTATTCTTCTTCCTCAAGAATGCCTATAAGTCATACGTCTAGTCACGTAATATGATCCCATATTTCTCAAAGGCTTTGTTCATTCAAAAAAGTCTTTTTAATTTACTTTTGTGTAACTGGGTTAATCTGGAAAACAAATCATCAATCTCCAAAGTTCTTTCTTCTGCTTGGTCTAATCTATTGTTAAAGCTTTCAATTGTATTTTGAAATTTCTTAGGTGAATTTTTCAAGGCCAGAAGTTCTTTTTTTTCTTAAATATACTAGTTTGTCTTTCATATACTGAATTGTTTTTCTTGTTTCTCTATGTTGATTTCCAATTTTCTTTTGGATCTCATTGAATTTCCTTGCAATTCATATTTTGAATTTATCTATCACTTTAGAATTTTCGTTTTGGTTACTGTCTATTGCTAGGAGCTAGTCTGGTCCATTGGAGTGTCAAAACACTCTATCTTCTTGTAATACTGAACTTTTTTTGTTAAATCCCTTTCATCTGAAGGAGATGTCACTTCTCATTTTTAAAATTGCTGTCATTTGAATGGGACTTATTTTTTTTTATTCTTTTTTCCCTTGAAGGTATGACTGTAGTGTATGTTGTGTATCATATTTTGGCTTTGTTTGTCCTGTCCTTTCAGGAGACCAAGGCTCTGTATGGGTTCCTTGGTTGTGGATAGCTTTTGTGTGATGGCTTTCTCAAATGCTGCTTGTTGTGGTGATGTATTGGACAGGTGAGCCAACACACTATCTTCTATGGGGCTGAGAGTGCAGAGATTTCAGGAAGCCTGTCTCATACACTACCACCCTCTGAATAGCAAGCTTTTTATTCGGTGGTACGGTTCAGTCTTCTGTCCAGTAAGTGGAGATTAGAAGTAAGTACTGGCTTGCTCTCTGGTAGCTTCATAGTGAGTGAGGGCTCTGATCCTGACAGAGGGGGCAAGGGAGATTGTGTTGGGGTATACTGAGGTCTTGGGTTAGGGTGGCAGGGGCTATGCACCAGCTTCTCATCCTGGGCAAGCAAGAATGCAATCTGCTTTCCTACCATGTCCTATCATAAGGCTTATGACCGTGAGTGCATACAGACATTGTCCTTTGGCTCCTGGCCCCAGCTAGGGATCATGTTCCTCTGGTGGCTCCCACCAATATGGGCTTGGGGAAGAGCAGAGCCTCTTTCCTCAGTTCAGAGCAGACAGCTCTGTGGCTCGTCTGCTCTCTGTTGCTGGGACATGGCTACTCTGTGTAAGGAGGGGGCAATTGGCACCATCCTTCCTGGAAGCCTGTGAAATGCCAGCTCACTTTTAATGGGGGTACAGCCATGGTGAAAAACACTGAAAGGCTGTCTCCAAGTGCACATGTGCTGGCCCACAGTGATGAGTGCCTCTGCTACATCTTCAACAGTGGGCAGGGGAAATGGGAGGTGACCCCCTCACACGCATCTGTTCCTGGTTGCTGGTGCCGCCCTCTTCGGTGGCCAGAGCTATGCCCATATTTCCTTTTTCCCAAGGGTGGCTTTGCTGGGATGTGCTCCCATATCCCCTAGAACTGGCCTGTGCTGAGGAGTAGCTTTCCAGGGAAACACAGCTAGCTCCCCCAGGGACCCACCTGTCCCCTAGGATTGTCAAAGTCATAGCAAGTTATCTTTGTGGGGGATCTGTTGATGCAGCAACTTAAGGGATGAGGTTCCCCTGGCAGGGCAGTTGCCCACAACGAGTGTGCCACCATTGTGGTACCAACCGTTTCAGTTTGGGCCTGTGCAGAGCACACCTGCACCTATGTGAGCTGGCCACCTGGATCTCTGTCCCCAGGAACTTCCCAAATTGCCACCAACATAATTGCCTGGAGTCACCAGGGTAGAGGGGTTCCCCAACATTTTGGAGGTTATCAGATTGTTGTAGGGATAAGGGGAGTAGAGAAGCGCCTGCTATTATCCTTTTCATGGGGTTCTGAGTCCTTGAGAGTCAATCTCTGCAGATCTTTGCTGCTTTTCTGTACCCCACCTTCTTCCCATGGGCTCTCTGACAGGTCCTGGCTCTCTTCTTTCAGCTCTTCATTTGGACCATGACCGTTCACCTGTAACTTTGATCTTCCTTATGAAGGGAGTTGGTATCTGACATCCTAGTCAGCCATCTTAAAACACACACACACACACACACACACACACACACACACACTCAGTTTATAGTTTTTCAAATGATCCCCAAGAATGTGAATTTAAGAATGTGAATTGGACTCTGTAAAAGAAAAATCTTTATATTAAGGAGCTGCCTTTAGAAAATCAACTTACTATAACATTTCCAACTGAGAAATATAGGATGGTAATAGGTATCTGTGACTTTTCAGTATTTCAGTGTGTTGGATGGAATAACAAAGCACAATATGAGTCCTGATGCTGGATAGGGATTCAAAAAGATTCTGGGATTCCATAGATATCAAGGGTCTCAGTGAACAATCAAGAAATCTAGGAACTATTATGTGGCATAACTAGGGCTTGGTAGCTTGAAATACGATTGTGGTGAAGGGGATGTAAAGAAATACGCTGCTAATATTTAGGATGTAGTTTATAAACCTTTGGTCTTTGTGTATAATCTTTCCTTTTCAATATCCACTCTTAGCAGAAGGAAGGAAAGAAAATATAGTATAAACAAGAGGTAAATTTATTAATTTTGAGATTAATGACCCTTTAAGAAGTTACTGATTCTGTGTATTTTATTATTATCAATATTTTAATATTATTGCTGTATTATTATTTCTATTTATTTATATTAAAATTGTTTGAGTTTATACTTTAGAACTTGTTTTGTGTTAAGGAAGTTCTAATAACCTTATAAGATTAAACACTAGCCCTGTGATTTTAAAACAAAAAGATGGATCAGAGATTGTTTTAAAAGGGCGCTTAACCTATGGTTAAGATCACTGAAATCCCTGAAAGTTTATGTTCAGCTTTGTGTGTGTGTGCTGGTTAATCTTGGCAGTGGCTTAATAACATTGATTATGTGCTCAAAGGAGTAGTAAGCCCAGAAATGTTAGGGACCTTATTTCATAAACAGAAGAAAGATCACTGTACCAGTAACCCAGAAATATTTGTTACATTCACTGAGTATTGAATTTAGCTCTCAAAATCCTGGAAGCCAAAGTAAAACAAACAAACAAACAAAAAACACACCAAAAAGCTATGTATAATTCTTGTACAATAAAGAAGTACCATTTCATTTGCAGAGATAGACTTTTTCCTAGTACTAAGCTTAAAGAGAAATCAATCCTATGGCTGGGTCTTCAAGATATATAACATCACTTAATATCCAAATATCTTTGACAGCATGATTGTAAAAGATATGAACACTTTAAGTTGATATTTCTAGTGAAAAAGAATGAAAGAAAAGCTGAAGACATAACTTTATGTCTTAACTGCAAAAGCACAACTCTGGGGGAGGCAAGATAATATAGACCAGATGTAATAATATAGGAATCTAGCTTAGGCTTTGAGAAATGGAAGTTTAACATATCTGTTAGTTGGGTTCTCTCAAATATCAAAGAGAGCATGTGGTGAATGTCAATCATTGCATTGTTGAATTCTTCTTTCCTGGCCTGCAATAAAACTGGTTAAAGGTATACCATTTATTAATTTATACTAAAAGCTACATACTAACATGACAACAGTGGTTTCTGTTATGATGAAGAAACTGTCCAAAATCTGCCTACATGTGGATAACACATGTGCCCAATACAGAGCTAAGGTTTTCTCAAAAATGAATATTGTTGTATTCAAACAGTTAGACACTACTATAGGTATTAGAATTTAAGTTCACTAAATTTTTATATTTACTATGCTGCCTTAAATTAATACAAACTCATCATTATGAGCCTATCAGATATTTACTTTTCACAGAACAAATTATTGATGGGCTCATCAGTATACCTTTAGTGATTTTTTACTCACTTAGACAATGGCAAATATTTTAAAAGGTAATATAGTCTTAGCAATTTTTTTTTTCTGACAGTGATTAGTTTATCAGGGCTATATGTGTTTTTAGTGAGAAATATTTTTCAGCATAAATGAAATTCTATCCTTTGATTTTTCTTCTCAGAATCAGGTTTGTATCCAGTTAATCTAATAACCGTGTCAACTATTATATTTATATACATATTTAGTATCTACTTCATTCCAAAAGGATTTGAGAGAGTTTACAGAAGGTTCTCCAGTTATACTATTAAAAGGTGGTGGGAGAACAGAAGACTTCTGAAAGCCATTAGCATGAAAAAAATGTATCTTGATTTTTGTCTTTTCAAAAGTTCTTGTGTTTTGTTAATTAAGATATTTATATTAAATCAATTATATATATATATATAACTGTATTCAACCCAAATAACAGTTTAAATGAATATATATACACATGTACAAATACACATATCTATGCAGAGAGATATTTAGAATTCATTTGCATGATCATTGTGAGAACATGTCATGTTATAATCCAGATCAAGGTTGTACCTCATTCTGAATGTCAAAGACAGAAATATACAGAAAAAGATAATTTAAAAAATTTATTATAAGGAAAATGCTGATAGTAATTATAGTGTTGTCACAATGTGACTGGGTAAGATTTAATCAATTTTATACTCCCTTTTATGTCAATTAAGAAAAATACATTCAAATGTTCATAAACTTGTTAAATAATCTAGAATTGATCAAAAAAAATTTCCAAATGTATATACTATTTATCATATGATATATGAACCACAGAGTGTTGAGAAATTAGAAAGATATTTATCCCATAACATGCAAACCTAAATATTAATATATGAGAATGTTTAAATGTTGTAGAGGAGATGTAACAAAAATCAAAATACATAACAAAAGATTTCTTCTCAAATATTCATAAAAGTGCAAACTAAATGGTATTTTCTGTCTTGATCTGAAATACTACTTCCTGATGAAATACTATATCCTGTTGACTCCTAGTAGCTGTACGTGGTGTTTAGAAAACAGTATTTGCATCTCTCAGCTGGCAGCCATGAAAATGTGCAGAAGTTCCAAGTACTGCTCTGTGTTCTTAATGACTTCCTTACCCACTGGTTACCATGGCATCAGAACCTTGATGTGCATATGTACTTAGTCTCACAGATCACTGTGGTGGGATGAATGGTTCCTGCATGGACCCTGGCAGGGTGGAGGTTAAAATCCCATCCCAAGCAGCCATATGCCCCTGCTGATCCACTAACAAGAGTGAGTGGATCAGCGGGGACTCCATGGTAGAGCGCTGATGAGCCTAATTGGCAACAGATGCTTCATTCCCTGGAAGCAAAAGACAGAAACAAGTAAAAGAGAAGGAAATGAAGTCTTGAAAGTACACTGCATTCCAATTACACCTTCATGTTGGAAAAAAACTCAAGCAGTTACTATTGAGATACGAGATTGATAGTAAAATGATGTTACCCCCCTTCTTTATATCTTTTGATCTTTCAGATAACTCTTTCAATACTTTAGTCACTAAATGAGATATATGGATTAGATAACTTCCAAGATTCCTTCAGATTTGATATTCCATGTGTTTACTAGTAATTTCATTGATTCTTCTTGAAATTGACTAGATATTGAAAATTCGTATCTTAAACAATTTTTTTATTTGTTTGATTTGAATAAAGAACACGCCTGTAATCCGAGCACTTTGGGAGACTGAGGTGGACGGATCACGAGGTCAGGAGATCAAGACCATCCTGACTAACACGGTGAAACTCCGTCTCTACTAAAAGTACAAAAAATTAGCCGGCCGTGGTGGTGAGCGCCTGTAGTCCCAGCTACTCGGGATGCTGAGGCAGGAGAATGGCTTGAACCTGGGAAGCAGAGCTTGCAGTCAGCCGAGATGGTGCCCCTGCACTCCAGCCTGGGTGACAGAGTAAGACTCTGTCTCAAAGAAAAAAAACAAAAAAAAAAAAAAAGAAAAAAGAAAAAAAAAGAATGGTATAATGGAAATGGAAACAGTCTGACCTCTGACTTTTGGAAACAAAGACAAGGACTTGATCTGTAATTCTGTCGATTGCTGTACATCTTGAGTAAGTCTCCTTACTTTTTTTCTCTTATAAAATTGACAAACAAATACATAACTTGCAAGGCAGTAGTGGGTAATTTTATTCTCAACATGCTTACATAGCAATATTTCCTTGAGCCCACTTGCAAATGTAATAGAAGTTTTAATATGTCAGAAAAATATATTTTCATGTTATACAAAGAACACTCTTTACTGAGAAGACTAAAAATATTTTAATTTACTTAATTATACCTCACCTCTGAGGATGTTTGATGATATAGCCAGGCTTTCATTCCTGTGCTTTAATTTTGTTCTTTTAATTCACATTTAAATCCATATTTGACAGGCTTAAGTCTTATGACTGAAGTTTTTTTACAACTAATGATTTTCACATTTGACATACCTGATGATTGCAATCATTATCTCAATTATATGAAATGTATGAGACACACTTTCTGTCACTAGAACAACATATTCTTTTTCTGTTTTTGTTTTACATTCATTTACAAAATATTACAGCAAATTCTTTTTTTTTTTTTTTTTTTTTTTTTTTTTTTTTTTTTTTGAGACGGAGTCTCACTCTGTCGCCGGGGCTGGAGTGCAGTGGCCGGATCTCAGCTCACTGCAAGCTCCGCCTCCCGGGTTCACGCCATTCTCCTGCCTCAGCCTCCCGAGTAGCTGGGACTACAGGCGCCCGCCACCTCGCCCGGCTAGTTTTTTTGTATTTTTTAGTAGAGACGGGGTTTCACCGTGTTAGCCAGGATGGTCTCGATCTCCTGACCTTGTGATCCGCCGGTCTCGGCCTCCCAAAGTGCTGGGATTACAGGCTTGAGCCACCGCGCCCGGCCTACAGCAAATTCTAAAAATGGTAAATACTGAAATGTTTGTTTGCGAGCACAAAATTCTGAATTCTTTGTGCAACAAACAGAGTTGCAAAGTATAGCATCGGAAAGTTTGGATAGTATGAAAACTAAACATATTCTTCATCCTTTATGAGTCACTTTTTTCATATAATTATTTTCAGTTTTAGTTTTCAATTTTCAAGTGAATTCGTAACATTTTATGTTTTATTCATCTCCCAGGCTAAGACTTTACAGTTAGTGGAAAGTCTGAAGGGTCTTGCTATATACTTTCTTGTTTAATGTTTGTTAGAGGGTGTATCGAAATCTCTAAACTAGTTTTGTTAGGCTATTTTATATGTAGATGACTAGATGAGCTTAAAAGTTTTATTAATTTTTTTTGTTACACATTTTCAGTTTAGAAACGAACAAACAAATGAGAGACAATATAGAAAGCAAAGATCAACAACCTGGAAACAGTCTCTATCAACATGTTGGTGTGTAACTATCTACAGTTTTTTTTCTGTATAACCATGGCAACCAAGTATGTGACTAAGCAATGTTGTCACCTTTATGAATGTGACAATGGCGACACAACATATTCATTGGAAACATATTATTTTTGAATCTTTTTGAAGAAGATATTAGTACAAAGAAATCAGTGATTTAAGATTAAGAACTTGTCTTTTACCTCCATTGATGCTATTCAATAATCTATATGATTTTTAGAGAAAATTACTGAGAAAAATAATAATTTCTATAAATCATAATGTCTCAAAAGCTTCAGACATAATACATTTCCTTGTAGAAATTGATCCCAGTGTGAATTATCAAAATTCAGACCTATTTTAAAGCTTTAAAGGTAACATCAATTATTTTCTGTGGCTGTCAGCATGAAATTATAATTAGCTTTATATGGGCAAAGATAAAGAGTCATGATCATGTGAAATATTGAGACAACAGAAGATCTCATGAACAACAAATGTGTCTCAAAATTTCACAGTTAAATCAGTTGATGCTAAATGAATCAGAGTCACAGATTCAGGGCTTTTCTCCCCCTTTAAAAAATATATATTTTAGTTGAAATCTTAGGAGTAGAAATATTTGTTGTTTTGTTAATACAAACCATAAATCAGTTTTGTGATATTTTATAAATACATAATTCTGTCATATCTAATAGGGCAGAATTTTTTAAAGGAGAGCTTTTAAGTTTGAAAAGGCAGCTGCTATGCATGTATTATGAATCTTTACTGCAAATTCATTATAGTGGATTATTATGAAATGAGGGGATGAAAGCAGCAATCTAACTGGGATGAAAGCAGCAATCTGGCTTGCTGAGAGGCTCCCTTCTCCTGTAATCATCCTATGGAATTTAAACCACAGAGGAGGGCTAATGTCACATGAAAGTGCCTACTTAAGTACTCATGAGTGATGGCACTGGGTGACTTCTAATGTTGGCTGCACCTTCATATTTCTATTTTTAAAGAGAAGTGTGAACTATGGCACCTAATATTTACCTTTGTAATGTCCCTTTTTCTTCTCCTTATCAACATGGTGAATATTTGTAGGAGTACACAGAGTTCAATTTGCCATGACAATAGCTGGGAATAAGGTTTTAGATAATACTTAAAATTTTAGTGTGTGTGTATATATATACACACACACACACACATATATATGTTGTAAAATGTGGTTATTTTTAATTATGTGAAGTGAGCTATTATTTGAACCTCTTCACTCTTTCTTTAAAGCAGAATAATTGGTTACTTAACAGAAAAAAAAATTATGTATATGCATTTGTAAACCTGAGGACACCCACACATTTTAAATAGTTTTAAATTTCTCTATTTCAAATAATTTTTGATGAAGGGTTTTAAAAAACAACATGAATTTTTTAAAATCATGAGTTCTCATTTTTCAGTCAAATTTACATCTTTCTATTAAAATGTATTACAGAGTCTGTAAATGGGAAAGTTTATATTGTCTAATCACATATTAACAGAAACATTTCTTTTATGAAAGTGTAGTAGTGTAGGACAGGTTTAAAACACCAGTTCTAGATTATTGACTTCAGTGTAGAAAAAGAATATATAATACAAAACATTGCAATATTTTCTGTGATCTTTTTGAAGTTTCAAAATCGTATTTCTTTCTTTTTGGATTTCTTCGATATAATTATCATCCCTATAAACAACAGTAGTTCAGTCTTTTAATAAAATCACATTGAAGATTCAGCTCATAACAAATTTTTTAAAAAGTGTGTTCACTTTATTTGCATCTTTAGAAAAATTTTATGAAATCCTTTTTTTCCTTGTCCTGTAGGTGAGTCGGATATGGTGACTGCATAAATCTCCCTCTGGCATTTTAGACTCCAGATTTTTTGTAATCGCCTTTGGATTTACTCAGTCATTTGAGTTTGAGGTCTTCTGAGGTCTACGTTTGAATCCTTTTCCAATGTCATGTAACTTTAACTCCTGAATGCATTTTCAAGGGGCTAGAGTTTTCACATACAAGAATAGGGTAGGGAAAAATAGGAAATGAACTCTGTATCCCTAGAAATAATCAGGTTGGTTGAACGGTTACAATTTACACTAGATTGTCTTCAAGATAGAGTACCTATAAGGGAAACTCTGAGTTGACTATACTTAGCTCTGTGTTGGTATAATCATTAATAGTGGTGATGTAGATTTCAGCATGGGGGATAAATCCCAGTTGAAAGGGGGGGTAAGTAATAATATTACTTTCTCTTCTTCTATTTCAGACTAACAAATGTAGAATTAAATGATAAGACAGAAAACAGTTTGATGACTGGAACACTTAGTGACATCATTTAATAGCCTGTGGCATAGAAGCTATTACAGTAATAATTTCTCTCCAGTGAGGAAGACTACATAATGGCACTTGCCTGGAAGTCTTAATTTTCCAACCCCAAACTTCAGGATATTTTTCAAGCCCCCTACCATGACTCCGTATGCCACAGCAGACAAGATTTTGCAATCATTCCTGAAGAAAATAGATAAGTACAAATATATTTTCCAGTACTAAACTGAAGAGCACGCTGTCTTAAAATTTTATATTGTCTGTATGTGTACAGTGGAAAGTTAACATTGACGGCAGCCAGGTTATAAAAAGGTAGTTCATAAAAACCCTCTGCTTAAAATGTAAACTGTAGGTCAGGTGTGATGGCTCATGCCTATCATCCCTTTTGGGAGGCCAAGGCAGGAGGTTTACTTGAGGTCAGGAGTTCAAGAGCAGCCTGAGCAACAGAGCAAGATCCCATCTCTGAAAGTATACATATACATATACATATGTGTGTGTGTATATATATATGTGTGTTTGTGTGTGTGTGTGTGTGTATACATATATGTGTATACACAGGGAGAGTGAGAGAGGTTTCAAGCATAGATCCCTGAGAATTTGTTGTGATTTCTGTTGTATTTCACCAGTTGGTGGCGACATTGTTGACGTCCAAATATAAAACGTTTTTTCCATTTTCTCCATGATTGAAGGGATACTGATTTTTATTCAAGAAGTTTTTTCCTCAAGTAATTTCAAGAATCTTGAATGCCTGCCGTTTTGTTTTGATTGTTGTTCACTGATGCTGAGTGTAGATAATCATACTAGGAGTCTCTAACATTCCACAGAAGTGCTCCCTCAGCTAGAATGTTGTTTCCATCATCAAGACTACCAATTGCCACCCATATTTATATATTGTACTTATGTGTACATCTTGTAAGAAACCATTCCCAGTGCCAGTGGGACCAGACACCCACTGTTGTATTTCAGTCATGTATATTTATGTTGTCACAGATAAGAAGTGGGAAGGAGAATTTGCGTTTTTCATTACTCTTCCATGGGGACTTGCACAGTAAGATTACTTGAGCTTCAGAATGCCAATAGTCAATGGTGAATTTTTCTGTCACTTTCACAGTTAGTCAAGTGTGCACTCTGCAATATCAATTTTACACAAGGCATAAACATTTCTTCCTTTATGAAGCAAAACCCAAGTAGTGGTGGAATACAGTTCTGTTGCATCTCTACAGAGCTGGTGCTGGCGGAGCTTAAAATCAGCCATCTGTCACTGATACTAGATGCCACCGATGGATATGGAGGCTTGACTTGCTCCTAATTGCTTTAATGAAGTGAGGGAGAGGCTTTAGCTTCATTAAGTGCTCTAAGTGTTGTAAGTGTGGTGCACCTCTTTCAATATCCGTGAGCTACTACTGTTACCCAAAGGTGGGTTTTATGCTGAAGCAGAACTACCACGGATGGCTAATCTCAGTCTTTGTCACTGAATCATGTTCTTAGTCTTTGTCATAGTATCTTTCCATATGATGAGTTTTTGCTAAATATAAACTTCAATTTTTCCTCTGTTAGGGTATCCCCATCTATTAAAAATATTTGTATAGAACTGGACATCTTTGTAAAAAGTCTTTTGTCCTCATCTTCTCTGTCCACTCCTTCAGGGAGATTCCTAGTCCTTATTAGAGTAAGTTGGTTCATTCATTCAACAAATATGTATTTATTTTTCACAATACACCAGGCAATGACATAGGCGTAATGTTCAAAAAAGAGAGACACGTAAATATTTGTAAAATCAGTTATCTTTTCCCCCACAGTGATTATAGAATAAATAATTAAATATTCAAGAAATAACACACCAGATAGTAAAGAAAAAATAAAAATCAGTGCTAAAGAGAAAAATAAAATAAGAAAGTGGTATTAAGTTTTGTCAAGAGTGAGAATGGTTTTAAATTTGACATAGAGTAAGTAGGGATTGCCTGCAATGAAAGACAAATTTGAGCCAATAGATGATGAAACTGAGGAAGTGAGCCAAGGTTCATGGGAGGGGATCAGTGCAGGAAGATTGTGCTTAAAGTGTGCAGTCCTGAGGAGGGAAGGTCATATGTGACTATGGTCGGAATAGACATAAGGTTGAGGTCTTAACTCCATCCAACAGCAACTTCTATGTTCCTTCTCTGGTCTAGTCGAGACATTTATTTATAATGGAAGGGGAAAAAAAGTAGTTGACATGATCAATCTATTAGAAATTAATATGGGACAGAGAGGGGGTGAGCAGGCTATGAAGAAATAAATAAGATAAAATAATAAATAAAATACTTATTTTAATAAAAACAAATAAATATAAATATAAATAAATATATTTAATAAAGATAAATAAAAATGCTGACACATCAAGGTAAAATAATGCCTTGCCATGTCTAGCTAAGAATATAATTCCTTGGTGAGAGCTGATTAAAACATAATGCAAGACTAATAGGTGTTTACATTTGGAAGCATTGGCCCAAGTTTTCTACTTAGCAAGCAATGTGTAGAATGCCTAGAGTAGCAGTCTTAGAGGAATTAAATAATTTTCCATTGATTTAGTGTTTTATTTATAAGTTTTATTAAAGATAAAAACTTTTAGCAATGGAAGTCCAATTCTAGATACATCCAAACTTTGCTGCTTTGAGCAAACGATCAGAAGAAAATCAAATCTGGTAATATTCTTGGACGTTGTTTTAAAGGATATGTTTTGTTTTGATATGTTCAATTTAGCACGCTTTTCTTGATGTTAGGCCATATTTTTATTTGACATATATTTCACAAGTATTTATTATGTGCAAGGCTGTTTTAGGTGTACAGATATAGCAGTGAATCAAACGATATCCCTACCTTAATAGAATTTCTGTGCTGGAAGGCAAGGCAGACATATGTCAGATTCTAGGTCAGTGTAAGTGAATAGAGAATTTCCATAGGAAAGTTCTTCAGGCAGGCATATCAATCAGAATATACTGTGGTAACAAATACACCTGAAATTTAGTGTCTTTATAAACAAAGGTTTTTTCTTTTTTTTTTTTTTTTCCTGTTTATACCATATGTACATTGGGTGTTAGCACCAGGCTCTGCTTACTGAAATTACTCATAGACCCAGGGTGAAGGAACAGGCACCATCTTGAATATTGTTTGTCATTGTGCTTAAGGGAAAATAAAATTCTGGAGGGATTAGAACCAGGAAATGTGACATGTCTCATTTCTGCTTGTAACTCATTGCCCAAAACTAGTTGCATGCTCTACCCAACCACAGGGTACCCAGGAAGTGGGGAAGCCTAAAATGCGTTTATTAGATAGCACTAATGACCACAAAATAAAGCATATCAGATAAAGAACTCTCCGAGAAAGTGACATTTGAGCTGAGACGTGAAGAAAATGAGGGAGTGAGAGCCAGAGACAAAGCATTTCCAGCAAAACGAAGAGTAAGGAAGTTAAGGCTCATTTAGTTTGTTCAAAAAGTAGTGAAGACTTCTTCAAAGTAAAAAAAAAAATGCAATTAATAAAATGTAAGAACATCAAGAGAAGCTACAGACGAATAGAAAACAATTGCAAAATTTTATGTGCTTAAAACTGCATATTCAAAATATACAAAGAGCACGTACGAGTTACTAACAAGAAGACAAACAACCCAGTTTTCAAAAAATGAGCAAAATATTTGAGACACTTTACCAATGGTAACTGAATACATAAAAAGATTTTAAACTTGAATAATTATCAGAGAAACATAAATTAAACCACAATGAAATACCATATGCATTCACTAGAATAACTATAATTTAAACAACTGACAGTATCAAGTGTTGCATGAATGTGGAGAAACTGGACCTTCATATATTGCTGGTGGGAATGTGAAATGGCATAGCTGCTTTGAAAAGCAGTTTGGCAGTTTCTTAAAAAGTTAAATACACATGTCACATAACTATTTAATAGCTAGGAACTTTACTGAACATGAAATAAAATCTACCAAAGAACAATGTAAATATAGGTTCATACTAAGTCTTGGATATTAATACTCATAGGAGTATTATTCAAAATAGCCAATAACAAGAGAAAATTCAAAGGTCAATAAAGTGGTGACTGGATAAACAAATGTAGCATGCCTATAACATGGAATGAATGACATATATACTACAGCATAGACAGGCCTCAAAAACATTATACGAAATGAAAGAAGCCAGACACAAACAGCTTATTTGTATTGTATGATTCTGTTATATTCAATTACCACAAAAGGGAGAACTGGAGATGTAGCAAGCATATCAGCAGTCACTTGGAACTGTCAATGGGAGAAGAATTAACTGAAAAAGAGCACAAGATAAAATTTTTGAAACAAAGAAAGTGTTCTAAGACTAGACAGAGTTAATACTTGCAGAATAGTATAAATTTACTGAAACAAATGTACACTTAAAGTGAATGGGCCGGGCATGATGGCTCATGCCTGTAATCCCAGCACATTGGGAGGTCAAAGTGGGAGGATCACTTGAGCCCAGGAGTTCAAGAGCAGCATAAGCAATACAGTGAGACCTCATCTTAACAAAAAATCAGAAAATTACCAGGCATGGTGGCATGCACCCATAGTCCCAGCTATTCAGGAGGATTTCTCGAGCCCTGGAGGTTGAGGGTGCAGTGAGCCATGTTGGCACCACTGCACTGCAGCCTGGGTGACGGAATGATGAGACCCTGTCTCAACAAAAAAGAAAGAAAAAAAAAAAAAAGAAAAAAAAGAATGGAATCTTATAGTATGTAATGTTTGCTTCAATAAAGCAGTTTAAAAAAAGAAACAGTAAGAAGGCCAGTGTGGCTCTTTTAGAATAAAGAAGGGGAAAGAGCCGTAGAAGGTGTGGTTAGAGGTATAGTCAGTGACCCTATTCTCAACATCAGTGAGGAGTTCATCCAGATCAAGTTTGGACCTCTTTTCAAGTTTGTGGGAAGTCAGAGGACTTTTTTGAGTATTAAAGGTACTGTAATTAATTTATGTATTTAAAGGATCCTCCATGTTGATTTGCTGCAGCAGGTAAGATTGAAGAAAGACAATAAATTAAGATGCTTTTATAGCAGTTCAGAAAAGAAAATTTGGGAAGTCGATCAAGAATGAGGAGTAAACGTGGTGAAAAGTGGTCTTCCCTGGAATAAGTTTGAAAGTAGAGGCTCCAAGGTGAGTTAATGGATGTGATTGGGCTACTAGACTTTTTGGCATTCTTATTAACAAGTGATGTGAATAAATAACATCCTTATCCCATTCCTATCCTTCTGCTCAACATTAAACACAGCTCTAAGTCAATACTTAAGTCTTAACCTTAAGGCTTAGGGTTAGGGAGTAATCACTAATGGGATGTGGATCATGGAAGTTTAATGTGTATACATTTTAATAACTAAAATCAAACAAAAAAACACTTGTTTGATTTTGATTTTTTTAAAAAAATCAATAACTCTGCATCAAAATGGTCTTGCCACATTTTTTTTATTCACCATTAAAATGATGTATTTTATCTCAGACTGCAAAAAACTACCACAGGCTTTCATGATAACCACCCAAAACAATTGAATAGAATTAGGCTATACCTCAATTTTTATGATATATAATGTATAATTTGGGTTAACAGTTTAGTACTCAAATCAAATATAAACGATAAACATTTCTGAATGCAATTTCCTCTCTTAAATTTGAAGTATGATTTCCTATTACAATAATGCATTTTATTTTTGAAGAACAATTTCAGAGTAATTGTAGATAATTAAATATATTGGATTGTAATTTTGAAAATTACCTGTGTGAAGGGAATAGGTATAGCAATTTGTCTTTGCTTTTTATAGGTTGAACTTATAGAACTAAACATAAAATATTTAAGTTTTACTGGAACAAAGAATTTAGGAAGAAGCAAATTGTAAAACTGGCTTCAAGTATTTTCACATTAGAGTTTTAGCAATTTCTCCTATCAAAAAATTAAGGTGATAGAAGTTTATATTACTACTAATTGTGATAAGACATTTCATTTTAAAAGTTTTTAAGAAGTTAAAATGATAAACTTGCCATCTAAATGGTCAATTGCTATTTTTTTTTTATATTCTATATAGTGAATGCTGGGAGACACTTTTATGACTATTCAAAGAGTCAGTCTCATTTTCTTTCTGGAATATAAACTCTTTTACCTGAAGGAAAATAATTATCTCCATGTAATGCTTCTGATTGATTATTCTGATTTTCCTGTAGTAGTTTTACTAATTTTCGAATCTCCCTAATAAGAATAGTTTTATAGAAAAACAAAACAAAACAAACAAATAAAAAATAGTGCTATCTGGAGTAATGTGTAAACTCCAATATCTTAGTGGGAAAATGTAATAAAAGTTTAGTTTTACCTTACTTAAATATTAGAGTGATGCTAGGGATTTTCTGAGAGGCTCTCTTGTAACAGTTTTCTTACGTCAGTCCCTTTTACTGTAACTATGCTGTCTTCACCACGTGGCTTTCTTTTTGCTTGTCTCCATTAAGCCGATGAATGGTAAAGATTATGAGAGTCTTACATGAGAGGTTTGTCTGGGCCAGAGTGGAAAAAAAAGTACACTTCACTAGGGCTTTCCTTTCTATGACTAGTCAGAGCTCACTGATATGGTCACAAATCATAATTGTGTTTTGTTAAATTCTAAAATAAGAAGAAATTAGGTTATTGACTAGTCAACAGTCTCTGCCACTGTCAGGAAGCTATGTATTATTACCAGCAATCTAGAGAAAGAATCCTCATTTAAAAATTACTTTGCTTGATATTTATATAATGTCCAGATCAAGACGAGATTCTTTCATCTCATCATTTATTTCTGACTTTAAAAAAAAAAAAAAGAAGATGGCCGAATAGGAACAGCTCCAGTCTCCAACTCCCAGCGCGAGTGACACAGAAGACCGGTGATTTCTGCATTTTCAACTGAGGTACTGGGGTCATCTCACTAGGGAGTGCCGGACAATCGGTGCTGATCAGCTGCTGCAGCCTGACCAGCGAGAGCTGAAGCAGGGCAAGGCATCGCCTCACCTGGGAAGCGCAAGGGGGAAGGGAATCCCTTTTCCTAACCAGGGGAACTGAGACACACAACACCTGGAAAATCGGGTAACTCCCACCCCAATATTGCGCTTTAAGCAAACGGGCACACCAGGAGAATATATCCCACACCTGGCCGGGAGGGTCCCACGCCTACGGAGCCTCCCTCATTGCTAACACAGCAGTCTGCGGTGATCTAACCACAAGGCAGCAGTGAGGCTGGGGGAGGGGCGCCTGCCATTGCTGAGGCTTAAGTAAGTAAACAAAGCCCTGGGAAGCTCGAACTGGGTGGAGCTCACAGCAGCTCAAGGAAAACTGCCTTTCTCTGTAGACTCCACCTCTGCGGACAGGGCACAGCTAAAAAACAACAGGGGAAGCAGCACAGGCCTGTGCAGACCCAAACGACTCTGTCTGACAGCTATGAAGAGAGCAGTGGATCTCCCAACACGGTGGTTGAGATCTGAGAACAGACAGACTGCCTGCTCAAGTGGGTCCCTGACCCCTGAGTAGCCTAACTGGGAGACATCCCCCACTAGGGGCAGTCTGACACCCCACACCTCACAGGGTGGAGTACACCCCTGAGAGGAAGCTTCCAAAGGAAGAATCAGACAGGTACACTCGCTGTTCAGCAATATTCTATCTTCTGCAACCTCTGTTGCTGATACCCAGGCAAACAGGGTCAGGAGTGGAACTCAAGCAATCTCCAACAGACCTATAGCTGAGGGTCCTGACTGTCAGAAGGAAAACTATCAAACAGGAAGGACACCCATACCAAAACCACATCAGTACGTCACCATCATCAAAGACCACAGACAGATAAAACCACAAAGATGGGGAAAAAGCAGGGCAGAAAAGCTGGAAATTCAAAAAATAAGAGCGCATCTCCCCCTGCAAAGGAGCGCAGCCCATCGCCAGCAACGGATCAAAGCTGGTCAGAGAATGACTTTGACGAGATGAGAGAAGAAGGCTTCAGTCCATCAAACTTCTCAGAGCTAAAGGAGGAATTATGTACCCAGCGCAAAGATACTAAAAATCTTGAAAAAAGAGTGGAAGAATTGACAGCTAGACTAATTAATGCAGAGAAGGTCATAAACGAAATGACAGAGATGAAAACCATGACACGAGAAATACGTGACAAATGCACAAGCTTCAGTAACCGACTCGATCAACTGGAAGAAAGAGTATCAGCGATTGAGGATCAAATGAATGAAATGAAGCGAGAAGAGAAACCAAAAGAAAAAAGAAGAAAAAGAAATGAACAAAGCCTGCAAGAAGTATGGGATTATGTAAAAAGACCAAATCTACGTCTGATTGGGGTGCCTGAAAGTGAGGGGGAAAATGGAACTAGTTGGAAAACACTCTTCAGGATATCATCCAGGAGAACTTCCCCAACCTAGTAGGGCAGGCCAACATTCAAATTCAGGAAATACAGAGAACGCCACAAAGATACTCCTCCAGAAGAGCAACTCCAAGACACATAATTGCCAGATTCACCAAAGTTGAAATGAAGGAAAGAATCTTAAGGGCAGCCAGAGAGAAAGGTCGGGTTCCCCACAAAGGGAAGCCCATCAGACTAACAGCAGATCTCTCGGCAGAAACTCTACAAGCCAGAAGAGAGTGGGGGCCAATATTCAACGTTCTTAAAGAAAAGAATTTTCAACCCAGAATTTCATATCCAGCCAAACTAAGTTTCATAAGTGAAGGAGAAATAAAATCCTTTACAGATAAGCAAATGCTTAGAGATTTTGTCACCACCAGGCCTGCCTTACAAGAGACCCTGAAGGAAGCCCTAAACATGGAAAGGAACAACTGGTACCAGCCATTGCAAAAACACGCCAAAATGTAAAGACCATCGAGGCTAGGAAGAAACTGCATCAACTAACGAGCAAAATAACCAGTTAATATCATAATGGCAGGATCAAGTTCACACATAACAATATTAACCTTAAATGTAAATGGACTAAATGCTCCAATTAAAAGACACAGACTGGCAAACTGGATAAAGAGTCAAGACCCATCAGTCTGCTGTATTCAGGAGACCCATCTCACATGCAGAGACATACATAGGCTCAAAATAAAGGGATGGAGGAAGATCTACCAAGCAAATGGAGAACAAAAAAAAGCAGGGGTTGCAATCCTAGTCTCTGATAAAACAGACTTTTAACCATCAAAGATCAAAAGAGACAAAGAAGGCCATTACATAATGGTAAAGGGATCAATTCAACAGGAAGAGCTAACTCTCCTAAATATATATGCACCTAATACAGCAGCACCCAGATTCATAAAGCAAGTCCTTAGAGACTTACAAAGAGACTTAGACTCCCATACAATAATAATGGGAGACTTCAACACTCCACTGTCAACATTAGACAGATCAACGAGACAGAAAGTTAATAAGGATATCCAGGAATTGAACTCATCTCTGCACCAAGTGGACCTAATAGACATCTATAGAACTCTCCACTCCAAATCAACAGAATATACATTCTTCTCAGCACCACATCTCACTTATTCCAAAATTGACCACATAATTGGAAGTAAAGCACTCCTCAGCAAATGTAAAAGAACAGAAATTATAACAAACTGTCTGTCAGACCACAGTGCAATCAAACTAGAACTCAGGACTAAGAAACTCAATCAAAACCGCTCAACTACATGGAAACTGAACAACCTGCTCCTGAATGACTACTGGGTACATAAAGAAATGAAGACAGAAATAAAGATGTTCTTTGAAACCAATGAGAGCAAAGATACAACATACCAGAATCTCTGGTACACATTTAAAGCAGTGTGTAGAGGGAAATTTATAGCACTAAATGCCCACAAGAGAAAGCAGGAAAGATCTAAAATTGACACTCTAACATCACAATTAAAAGAACTAGAGAGGCAAGAGCAAACACATTCAAAAGCTAGCAGAAGGCAAGAAATAACTAAGATCAGAGCAGAACTGAAGAGATAGAGACACAAAAAACCCTCCAAAAAATCAATGAATCCAGGAGTTGGTTTTTTGAAAAGGTCAACAAAATTGACAGACCACTAGCAAGGCTAATAAAGAAGAAAAGAGAGAGGAATCAAATAGACGCAATAAAAAATGATAAAGGGGATATCACCATGGACCCCACAGAAATACAAACTACCATCAGAGAATACTATAAACACCTGTATGCAAATCAACTAGAAAATCTAGAAGGAATGGATAATTTCCTGGACACTTACACCCTCCCAAGACTAAACCAGGAAGAAGTTGAATCCCTGAATAGACCAATAGCAGGCTCTGAAATTGAGGCAATACTTAATAGCCTACCAACCAAAAAAAGTCCAGGACCAGATGGATTCACAGCTGAATTCTACCAGAGGTACAAGGAGGAGCTGGTACCATTCCTTCTGAAACTATTCCAATCCATAGAAAAAGAGGGAATCCTCCCGAACTCATTTTAGGAGGCCAACATCATCCTGATACCAAAGCCTGGCAGAGACACAACAAAAAAAGAGAATTTTAGACCAATATCCCTGATGAACATCGATGCAAAAATCCTCAATAATATACTGGCAAACCGGATTCAGCAGCACATCAAAAAGCTTATCCACCATGATCAAGTGGGCTTCATCCCTGGGATGCAAGGCTGGTCCAGCATTCACAAATCAATAAAAGTACTCCAGCATATAAACAGAAGCAAAGACAAGAACCACATGATTATCTCAATAGATGCAGAAAAGGCTTTTGACAAAATTCAACAGCCCTTCATGCTAAAAACGCTCAATAAATTCAGTATTACTGGAACGTACCTCAAAATAATAAGAGCTATTTATGACAAACCCACAGCTAATATCATACTGAATGGGCAAAAACTGGAAAAATTCCCTTTGAAAACTGGCACAAGACAGGGATGCCCTCTCTCACCACTCCTATTCAACATAGTGTTGGAAGTTCTGGCTAGGGCAATCAGGCAAGAGAAAGAAATCAAGGGTATGCAGTTAGGAAAAGAAGAAGTCAAATTGTCCCTGTTTGCAGATGACATGATTGTATATTTAGAAAACCCCATCGTCTCAGCCCAAAATCTCCTTAAGATGATAAGCAACTTCAGCAATGTCTCAGGATACAAAATTAATGTGCAAAAATCACAAGCATTCTTATACACCAGCAACAGACAAGCAGAGAGCCAAATCAGGAATGAACTTCCATTCACAATTGCTTCAAAGAGAATAAAATACCTAGGAATCCAACTTACAAGGGATGTAAAGGACCTCTTCAAGGAGAACTACAAACCACTGCTCAGTGAAATCAAAGAGGACACAAACAAATGGAAGAACATACCATGCTCATGGATAGGAAGAATCAATATCGTGAAAATGGCCATACTGCCCAAGGTTATTTATAGATTCAATGCCATCCCCATCAAGCTACCAATGAGTTTCTTCACAGAATTGGAAAAAACTGCTTTAAAGTTCATATGGAACCAAAAAAGAGCCCGCATTGCCAAGACAATCCTAAGTCAAAAGGACAAAGCTGGAGGCGTCACGCTACCTGACTTCAAACTATACTACAAGGCTACAGTAACCAAAACAGCATGGTACTGATACCAAAACAGAGCTATAGACCAATGGAACAGAACAGAGTCCTCAGAAATAATACCACACATCTACAGCCATCTGATCTTTGACAAACCTGAAAGAAACAAGAAATGGGGAAAGGATTCCCTATTTAATAAATGGTGCCGGGAAAATTGGCTAGCCATAATTAGAAAGCTGAAACTGGATCCTTTCCTTACTTCTTATACAAAAATTAATTCAAGATGGATTAGAGACTTAAATGTTAGACCTAATACCATAAAAACCCTGGAAGA
Source organism: Rhinopithecus roxellana (assembly GCF_007565055.1). Taxonomy (NCBI): domain Eukaryota; kingdom Metazoa; phylum Chordata; class Mammalia; order Primates; family Cercopithecidae; genus Rhinopithecus; species Rhinopithecus roxellana. The sequence goes on along the minus strand of NC_044549.1, from coordinate 25,660,045 downwards.
AAATCTAGGTAGTCCCATTCAGGACATAGGCATGGGCAAGGACTTCATGTCTAAAACACCAAAAGCAACAGCAGCAAAAGCAAAAATTGACAAATGGGATCTAATTAAACTAAAGAGCTTCTGCACAGCAAAAGAAACTACCATCAGAGTGAACAGGCAACCTACAGAATGGGAGAACATTTTTGCAATCTACTCATCTGACAAAGGGCTAATATCCATAATCTACAAAGAAATCAAACAAATTTACAAGAAAAAAACAAACAACCCCATCAAAAACTGGGGAAAGGATATGAACAGACATTTCTCAAAAGAAGACATTCATACACCCAACAGACACATGAAAAAGTGCTCATCATCACTCGCCATCAGAGAAATGCAAATCAAAACCAGAATGAGATACCATCTCACACCAGTTAGAATGACAATCATTAAAAAGTCAGGAAATAACAGGTGCTGGAGAGGATGTGGAGAAATAGGAACACTTTTACACTGTTGGTGGGATTGTAAACTAGTTCAACCATTATGGAAAACAGTATGGCAATTCCTCAAGGATCTAGAACTAGATGTATCATATGACCCAGCCATCCCACTACTGGGTATATACCCAAAGGATTATAAATTATTCTACTACAAAGACACATGCACACGTATGTTTATTGCGGCACTATTCACAATAGCAAAGACTTGGAATCAACCCAAATGTCCATCTGTGACAGACTGGATTAAGAAAATGTGGCACATATACACCATGGAATACTATGCAGCCATAAAAAAGGATGAGTTTGCGTCCTTTGTGGGGACATGGATGCAGCTGGAAACCATCATTCTTAGCAAACTATCACAAGAAGAGAAAACCAAACACCACATGTTCTCACTCATAGGTGGGAACTGAAGAATGAGATCACTTGGACTCGGGAAGGGGAACATCACACACTGGGGCCTATCATGGGGAGGGGGGAGGGGGGAGGGATTGCATTGGGGAGTTATACATGATATAAATGAATTGATGGGTGCTGACGAGTTGATGGGTGCAGCACACCAACATGGCACAAGTATACATATGTAACAAACCTGCACGTTATGCACATGTACCCTAGAACTTAAAGTATAATAAAAATAAATAAATAAATAAATAAATAAATAAATAAATAAATAAATAAAAAAGGCCAGGCATGGTGACTCATGCCTATAATCCCAGCACTTTGAGAGGCTGAGGCAGGCAGATCACTAGGTTAGGAGTTTGAGACCAGCCTGACCAATATGGAGAAATCCCATCTTTACTAAAAATACAAAAATTAGCCGGGCATGGTGGTGGCCTGTAATCCGAGCTACTCAGGAGGCTGAGGCAGGAGAATCACTTGAACCTGGGAGGCAGAGGTTGCAGTGAGCCAAGATTGTGTCACTGCACTCTAGTCTGGTCAACAGAGTGAGACTCCATCTCAAACAAACAAAGAAAACAAAACAAAACAGTATTACTGAGGAATAATTCACATATCATAAAATTCACCTTTTTATTATGTAAAATTCAGGGATATTTTTCCCACAAAGTTCCATAGACAGCACCACTCTCTTAATTTCAGAACATTTCGTCATCCCCAAAGAGGCTTCTTACCCATCAGCTGTCATTCCTCCTTCTCCTCTTCTTCCAGCCACTAGAAATCACCAATTTACTTTCTATCTCTACGGAATTGCCTATTCTGGACATTTCACATAAAATGAATCATACTGTATGTGGCATTTGATGCAAGGCTTCTTTCACTTAGCATAATGTTTTCAAGTTTGATCGTTGCTGTAGCATGTATCAGTACTTCATTTCTTTTTCTGGTTGAGTAATATTCTATAATATGGATATGCCACTCAAGTGTTTGGGTGGAGATAAATTTTTAGTTTTCTTGGGTACATACCTAGAAGTGGAACTACTAGGTCATATGGTACACCCTTGTGTAAGGTTTTCAGAAATCTTTATTTTCCAAAGCTGTTGCAACATTTTGCATACCTGGCACCAACCTATGAGGAGTCCAATTTCTCCATCTCCTCACCAAAGCTGACCATTCATCTTTATGATAGTCATCCCAGAGGGTACAAAGTAGTATCTTATTATGATTTTCCTTTGCATTGACCTAAAGAGTCATGATGTTGAACATCTTTTCATAGGCTTATTACCCATTTATGTATCTTATTTACAGAAGTGTCTTTAAAATGTGTCCTTAGCACATTTTAAAAGTGGTTTATCTGTTTTTATTATTGAATTGTAAGTTTTTAAAAATATATTCTGGATACAAATCCTTTATCAGATATATAATTTACAGATATTTTCATCTATTCTGGTATTTATCTTTTCATTTTCTTGATACTGTCTTTCAAAGGATGAAAATTTTTAATTTTGATGAAGTCCAATTTATCTAAATTTCCTTATCTCATTGGATTTTTGTGTCACATCTAAGAAACCACTGCCTAATCCAAGGTTGGGACAATACAATCCTATGTCTTTGTCTAAGAGTCTTATAGTTTTAGCTCTTACATTTAGATCTTGGATTCATTTTGAGCTAATTTTTATTTATGGTCTGAGGTAAAGGTCCAACTTTATTTTCTTGCATGTGGATATCCAGTTTTCTGAGCACCATTTATTCAAAAGATTATTCTTTCGCCATTGGATGGTTTTGGCACCTTGTTGAAAATAAACAACATAAATTTAAGCATTTATTTCTGGACTCTTAATTCTATTTTACTGATTAATACGTATCTACCTTTGTCAGTACCAAGCAGTTTTGTTTATTGTAGCTTTGCAGTTAAGTTGTGAAATCAGGACGTGTGATGTGAAATCAGGAAGTGTGAATACTTCAAATTTGTATTTTGTAAAGATGGTTTTGGGTATTTGAGGTTTCTTGCATTACCACATGAATTAGCTTATAGATTTCTGCAAAATATTAGCTGGGATTTTGATAGTAACAGTGTTGAATATGCACATCAATTCAGGAAGCACTATCATGTTAACAATGTTGTCTTCCTGTACATGAACCCAAGATGCCTTTCCATTAATTTTGCTCTCTTTAGTTACTTTCAGCAGTGGTTTTACAGATTTCAGTGTAGTTTTAAAATTCTTGTATTAAATTTATGCATGAGAATTTTATTCTTTTAGATACTGTTATAAATAAAACTATTCTGTTAATTTTATTTTGATTGTTCCTTGCTAGAATGTAGAAATGCACTAGATATTTGCATGTTTGTCTCACAGTCTTCAACCCTGCTCAATTCATTATTAGTTCTAATAGTTTGTGATGTGTGTGTGTGTGTGTGTGTGTGTGTGTTCCTTAGAATTTTCTATATATAAGATTACATCATTTGCAAGTAGAGATCCTTTACTTCTTCCTTTACAGTATAGATGACTTTTTTCTTTTTATTGCACAATTTCCTTTATTAGAACACCAATACAATGTTAAACAGAAGTGGTGAGAGCAGAAATCCTTGTCTTGATCTTAATTTTAGGGGTAAGTATTTAAGTTTTCTATAGATGGCTTATATTGGTTTAGGGAAGTTCCCTTCTATTCCTAGATTGTTGTGTTAAAAAATGATTTCTGATCAAGAGATCAAGACCATCCTGGCTAACACGGTGAAACTCCGTCTCTACTAAACACACACACACACACACACACACACAAACTAGCCGGGCGAGGTGGCGGGCACCTGTAGTCCCAGCTACTCAGGAGGCTGAGGCAGGAGAATGGCGTGAACCCGGGAGGCGGAGCTTGCAGTGAGCTGAGATCTGGCCACTGCACTCCAGCCTGGGTGACAGAGGGAGACTCCGTCTGTCGGAGGTGGATCACCTGAGGTCAGGAGTTCGAGACCAGCCTGGCCAACAAGGTGGAATCTCGTCTCTACTAAAAATACAAAAATTAGCCGAGTGTGGTTGCGGGTGCCTGTAATCTCAGCTACTCAGGAGACTGAGGCAGGAGAATTGCTGGAACCCGGGAGGCAGAGGTTGCAGTGAGCTGAGAATCTGCTGTTGCACTCCAGCCCAGGTGATAACGACAAGACTATGTCTCAAAACAAACAAACAAACAAAAAATAAACCACACAAAAAAAACAACCAAAAAAAAAAAAAGAAAACAGATTTCTGACCTTTTATTTTATATATTTTGATTAAGACTTAAAAAATGTTCTGTGAGAGTTTGCTAAAGTCTAAAAGGATATTAAACTTGTGGTTCCCTTTGTAAAAAAAAAAAAATATATATATATATATATACATTTTAATGTATAGTAATTTGCTGTGAGAATGAGTTAATATTCCTATGGCAATGCTTACTTTCCCAGTTATTCTGCAAACTTGTGTGCTTAATTCACAATGTCACAACATGCTAAGTGCTCTGCTTTTAAATAAATCTATCATGGTAGTTAAGAATTATTAACTAATGATTATCCAAAACACCTGCATGAGGTGTAAAAGGTATAATTTAGCCTTTAATTCTAGAAAGAAAAAGCATTAAACTTTGTTTTTAAACAATAAAAAAGCATAAGAGATAAGATCCAAATGCAAATGAGACGCTTAGTTGATATCACATACAAATTTTAAAGTACTGGCTTAAAAAAAGAGAGAGATCCCACTGCCATATGTTCTGAATATCAATAGATAATAGTTTTTCATTACCTGTTAATATATGGTTATAGATTTCTTCCTTGTGAACACTGCACATATGCCTTTACATTTAATAGCTTCGGAGTATCAATTAATGTATGTTTATACCTTTGGGTGTATTATATCAATAAAATATTTAATAATTTAATAAATACTATTTATAACATGCATTCCTGCTTTATGAATCCACAATATTAAAGTATTTCAACAATATTATTACTACTTTTTTACATAGTGTGGATGCTGAACTATGATTACCAAGAAGGGTGAGGATATTAAATGCTTCATGAGATTTTTTATTAAAAGTTATGTACTATAAAACATGTGCAATATATTAGGTAAACAGATTGCAAATTAGCTTATATAATATCATTTTATTAAATTATGCATACAAAAAATAACAAAAAAAAATTCCTTGTAAACCTAATTGCCTTGATTTCATCTCTCAGTTTAAGATACAAGAATTCATTATTCAGAGCTTATTGCATTGCATGTGACAAAACCTAAATATTTCTATCTCAAACAAATAGATAAAGTGAGTTTGTTGGTTCACATATTTGGGAAATTTGAGCCTTGATGTTGGCTTTGGCGCCACCGTAGTGAGGAGTTCATAGAATAACCAGAATTTATCTTTCAATAAACAAAAATCTTTTTGAAAACTTATATGAGGCTTGTTTCCCTTTCTGCTGACATCACTCTTAGGCAGACCCTCGCCCAGTGTTAGTAGTAGTAGCTACAGTGCTTCAAGACACATATTATTTTTAGCTATTGATCTTGGCAGGAAAAAGAGAGAGATTTTTTCCTCCTTGCCTCAGTCTGGGTTATCTACCAATCTCTTAATCAATGGACATAACCGATGGATTAGAGAAATTTTGTTGATCAGGCATAAGACCCATCTTCATGGTTTCTGGAAAATATATTGTCTTAAAGTCATGAAGGGGTAGTTCCCAAAAAGATGTCTAAGGTAGAAAAAAATGAAATTAAAAACCACATAACCATTGTTCTGTGGAAGAAAAGCAATCAATACAATATTTGGTGGTGGTGGTGGTGGTTGTTCAGAGCCTTCAGATTCTGAAAATGAAAAATGGGGTAATTCATATTAACATTCTTTCTGAGGTCATCTAGAAAATTGTATCAAATAATAAAGCATTATCAAGTCCTGCTTGCAAGTTTGAGAGACTAAGACAATCCCAGATGATCTTCCTCTGAAGAATACAACTAACATCCAAGACGTAGTACGAAAAGCAACTACCAGGAAGTACTGGGAAGTGAAAAGTAGTAGTCATACTTTGGTGGAAAGTTTATATTGGCTTGGAAGAGAAGAAACAAAGAAAATTCTTGTCAGCAGACCTGTACAATAAGAAATTTCAAAGGAGGATCTTTTGAATGAGAATGAAAAGAGAGAAGACGATGAAAAATTAATTCCTCCAAAAAAATGAAGAACATTAAAAATGGTAAAAATCTGGGTCAGCACCAGATTCACGGGAATGGCAGCAATGGTGTTGCACAGGACACCTCTGGCCTTTTTCTATCCACACTCAGAAAGAAGCCCTGTACTTGGGAGTTAATATTCTGTGGTCATTGTCTGGAAGTTCTTAATAATTTCATCTTCAAATTTTTCTGTTGTATGTGAAATCCTGAGGACTTTGAGTCTCAGCTCCCACGTGGTCCCATTTCCCAACACTTCCTCGAGAACTCAAGATACTTCTCTGCTGCCTGATTGTAAATCGGCATCTGGCAATCACTGCTATCATCTGGCCCAGGTAGGCCTGAGTGCTGACGTAAGAAGGGTCAGGCTCAGGTGTTTGTGCCTTGCACACAGAAATGGGCAAGGTGCTGGGCATCTATGAGGATCTGCATTCACCTCATAAAATTCCTAACCCAGAGGGAGCTCATAATTAAGTAACAAATAAAAAATGCCATGATAGGTTACAAGAGAAAAATTGTGGTAGAAAGGAACAGTTCGTCCTGCCTTTTGAATAACAAAGTCCTGAATTCTCATGTTTCCTTGGGCCCTGAATATTATGTAGCTAGCCCTCATCTGGGTAAATGCAAAGTCTACATATTTATTTTTGTTTTTTTTAATTTATTTTCTTTATAAAGCATATTGCTATTACCAAATGATGATACTGTTTTGTGGAATTTGTGACATGCAAAAAAGCATAAAATGAGAAAAATCTGAAAAGATCTCATAGCTGTTCTCCTGCATATATGGGCATGTGAACAAAGGTATTCTCTAGTGTGGAATGCCCATTTACATCATTGAGACCGAGGCTATACAAATAAATTCCCATCCACATAACTTTTAAACTGGGAATAACTACAGTACTTGCAACAGAACAGTGGAGTGATGAAAATCCTTACAAAATTTCTTGCTGAGGGGTCAGAAAAGTGAAGTCAGGAACCAGGAATGCCCCCCCCCACCTCCGCCCGCCGCCCAAAATATGAGAATATTAGAAGAAAAAGTGCTAGAGAGTAGAATCCTTAAATCTGTCTATACACGTCTCTGACTGTCCCCAAAATATGCAAGTGCAGGACAAACTCAAAAAGACAAGCTAAAGGAAAAAAGTATCAAAACAAAGCCCAGGTCTGTTGTACACTAAAGTATTAGTTCAATCTCAGCCAAGAAAATTATCTCCTAAAACAAAACAAACAATGGAGTAAAGTAATATAATCCTGAATCTTCACAACTTAACATTGATAATGCTCAGCATAAAGTTCAAAATTATCTAACATAGAAATATTCAAGAAAATGTAACAACATTTTAAGAGAAAAGACAATCAGTTGAAACTGGCTCTAAGATACACCAGATGTTTGAACTAGAAGACGAAATTTTAAAAAGGTTATTATAACTGTCATCAGTGAAGCACATGAAACAAGTAACAAAAAGGTAAAATGGTAGGCCTATACCCAACAATTTTAACAATGATAATAAATATTAATTGACTAAAGACTCAATTAAAAGACAGAGACTATATTAAAAAAAAACTAACAGACAAAAGCAACAAATAAAGGGGCAACTATGCTGGATCCATGAGATACATTTTAAGTAGAAAGACAAATAAGATGTAATTTGAATGGATGGGAAAAAATACATCATGCAAAGGGTAATCTTATGAAGGCTTGAGGGAGTGAATAATATCAGATAAAATAGACTTCAAAAAATGTATTAGGGGACGTGAGATATATTTTTAATGACAAAATTTCAATACAACAAGAAGGCATAATAGTATAAATGTTTATATTTTGAATTACAAGTCCCCAAAATACATGGAACAAATTTTGATAGAATATACAGGAAGAAAGAAAAAATTCCACAGTCATAGTTGAAAGAACTTGAAAGAACTACTCAAGAAATTAGGAAAGACAAAGAAGGTCTAAACAATGCTATCAATCACACTGATTTATTTTATATATATATATATGTATACATACATATATATTTTTATTTTTATATGTATATGTATATATGCATTATTATGCATATATACATTATACATATATGTATACATATATAAATACATATACAACACATACATATGCATACATACGTATATATACATATGTATTTGTGTACCTTGCAACGATGGATTTCACATTCTCCTAAGTGCACATTATATGTACCTAGGATTGAAAACATCCCTCAACTAGTCACAATAAATTTCAAAAGCTTGAAACCAGACAGAATGTTTGCACAATGGAATTTAATGAGAAACAATAATAGGAATATAATTAAAACACTTTTAATATTAAGAAACTAACAATATACTTCTAAGTAATTATGGGGTTAACATAGAAATAATTTAGATTTATAAAGTGCAGAACTAGCAACAAGAAATTAGAATGTTGTAAAATGAATAATAATTAAAGTGGAGTATATCAAAATTTGTGGCATACAGATACAACAGTCCTCTTACAGAGATGAATGTTTTAGAATGCCATAGTTAAAAAGAACAACAATCTCAAATCAGTGATTTAATAGTCAACAGGTATGGGAAAAAATGCTCCACATCACTAATCATCAGAGAGATGAAAATTAAAACCACAATGAGACATCACCTCACCCCAGCTAAAATGACTTTTATCAAAAGAACAGGCAATAACAAATGCTGGTGAGGATGTGGAGAAAGGAGAACCCTTGCGTATACTGTCGGTGTTAATGTAAATTATTACTCCCACTATGAAAAATGTATGAAGATTTCACACAAAAACTAAAAATAGAACTACCAAATGCCCATCAGTGGATAAATGGAAAAAAATGTGATATATATACACAAAGAAAAATTACTCAACCATAAAATGGAATTCTGTTATTTGCAGCTACATGGATGGAACAGGAGGCCATTATGTGAAGTGAAATGAGCCAAGCGCAGAGAGACAAATACTACATGTTCTCACTCCTTTGTGGGAGCTAAAAAATTGGATCTTATGAAGACAGAGAGTAGAATGGTGGTTAGCAGAGGCTGGGGGAAAGGAAGGGATGAAGGGGAAAAAAGAATATAAATGTATTTATCACTGAACTATATACTTAAAATGACAAAGACGGTAAATTGTTTACATGTGTATTTTACCTCAATTCAGAAAATGTAAAAAACTTTAAAAATAAAGAAAACAAAATAATGAATAAAAATCAAAGCAAACAAATAAAAGTAAATAAATAAATAAAAAAGCAGGAACCATGAAATAAAAAACAGAAAACAATAAGGAAAAATCAATAAAACCAAAATCTAGTTCTTAAAAAAAAGAAAAGAAAAGAAAAGAAAATTGATAAAGCTAGCCAAATTGATTAAAAGAGGGAGTAAAAGAGGGAGATGCAAATCACAAGTATTAAGAAAGAGGGGGCCTCACTACACGTTCTTACGACTTTAAAATGATAAAGGAATATTATGAACAACTTTATACCAAAAGCTTTGAAAGTCTATATGAAATGAATAAATCTCTGGAAGGGTACAAATTAAGAAATCCAGCCTGCAACTATACAGAAAGCTTGAACACACTAAGTAAATGAAGTAAATTTAGCTTGTAAGTACAAGCTTTTCCCCAAAGAAAACTCCAGGCAATGATGGTTTTAATGATGAATTAAATCAAATCAAACACTTAAAGGAGCAATAATACCAAATTTAAACAACTTCTTTAATAAAATAGAGTAAGAGAGAACACTTCTTTTTTTTTTTTTTTTTTTTTTTGAGACGGAGTCTTGCTCTGCCGCCCAGGCTGGAGTGCAGTGGCCAGCTCTCAGCTCACCGCAAGCTCCGCCTCCCGGGTTCACGCCATTCTCCTGCCTCAGCCTCCCGAGTAGCTGGGACTACAGGCGCCCGCCTCGTCGCCCGGCTAGTTTTTTGTATTTTTTTAGTAGAGACGGGGTTTCGCCGTATTAGCCAGGATGGTCTCGATCTCCTGACCTCGTGATCCGCCCGTCTCGGCCTCCCAAAGTGCTGGGATTACAGGCTTGAGCCACCGCGCCCGGCCGAGAGAACACTTCTTAACTAACTTTATGAAGTCAGCCTTAACTGAATTCCAAAATTAGACAAAGACCTTGCAGTTTGTCTGGCAGCTCAGCAGCAGTACAATAGAATACCAGTTAGAATGCTAAAGTTTTTAACTCTAGTTCCTATCTCCAGGATGGCACCTCTACAACTGCCCAAGACCTGGGGGAACTCACCACCCTGAAGGCAAGGACACAGGCCTGGCTGGCTTTGCTACTTGCTGATTGTAGAGTCCTAGGGCCTTGATTGAACATAAGCCATGGACAAGAAGTGGTTAGGACAGGTCTTGTATGAGACCCAGTGCTGTGCTGGCTTCAGGAGTGACCACGCTCACTCCTAGTGGTGGTGGCCATAGGGGTGTATGTGTAATTTTACCACCAGCACCAGGTGGCTCAGAACAGAGAGAGTGACTCTGTTTTTTGTGGGGATAAAGTAAGGCAAGAGAGCAAGAGTCCCTGCCTGGTAATTCAGAGAATTCTTGTGGACCTTGTCCAAGACCATCAAGGTGGTACTTCTTAGCGGCTACAAGAACCAGTGTTATTGAGCTTAGAGTATCCCTAAAGCAGATACAAGTTAGACCACAATACCCAAGTCCTTTTGAATATCTGGAAAGCCTTCTTAAGGACAGGAAAAATAATCCTAGACAGTGAAGACTACAATAAATACCCAACTCTTCAGTGCACAGACACAGGAAATTCTACAAGAATCAAGACCATCCAGGAAAACATATCTTTACCAAATGAAGTAAATAAGGCACTAGGTCCCAATTCTGGAGAAACAGAGATATGTGACCTTTCAGATAGAGAATTCAAAATAGCTGTTTTGAGGAAACTCAAAGAAATTCAAGATAACACACAGAAGGAATTCAGAATTCTATTAGACAAATTCAACAAAGAGATGGAAACAATTTTTTAAAAATCCAGCAGAAATTCTGGAGCTGAAAAATGCAACTGGCATACTAGAGACTGTATCAGAGTCTTATAAAAGCAAAGCTAATCAATCAGAAGGAAGAATTAATGACCCTGAAGACAGGCTTTTGAAACTACACAGAGTAGACAAAAGAGAAAACCCCCAAAACACAGACAGGATACACAAAAAATAAAAAACAAGAAACTTGGTCATATCACCAGAGAAAATCACCTTTACTAAAAAGAAGAAAGGAAAAAAGGAAGGGAAAACTACAAAACAATGAGAAAATCAATAAAATGGCAGGAGTAAGTACTTACTTATCAATAATAACATTGAATGTAAGTGGACCAAACTCTCCAAAAAGAATGCACAGAGTGGCTGAATGGATAAAAGAAAAAGACCTATTGATCTCTTGCCTACAAGAAACATTCTTTACCTATAAAAAGATGCATAGAATGAAAATAAAGGTTTAGAAAAAGATATTACATTCAAAAAGGAACAAGAGTTGCCACACTTATATGAGACAAAATTGATTTCAAGGCAAAAACTAGTAGACAAGACAAAGAACAACATTATATACTGATAAACAGGTTAGTTAGCAAGAGGATATAACAAGTTTAAATATATATACCTAACAGTGGAGCACTCAGATATATAAAGCAAATATTATTACAGCTAAAGCGAGAGGGAGAGACTCAAATACAATAATAGTTGGAGACATTAACACACTCCTTTCAGCATTGGACAGATCTTCCAGACAGAAAATCAACAAGGAAGCACCAGACTTAATCTGCACCACAGACCAAATGGATCTAATAGATATTTAGAGAACGTTTGATCCGACATCTGCAGAGCACACATTCTTTTCCTCAGTACGTAGAACATTCTCAAGGATAGACCATACATATATCAAGTCACAAGACAAGTCTTAAAATGTTCAAAAACTTGAAGTAATAGGAAGCATCCTCTCTGACCACAATGCAATAATAGTAGAAATAAATAACAAGAGTAATTTTGGAAACTATACAAATACATGGAAATTAAACAATATGCTCCTCAATGACTAGTAAGCCAATGAAGAAATTAAAAATTAAATTGAAAAATTTCTTGAAACTAATGATAATGGAAACACAACATAGCATAATTTATGGGACACAGCAAAAGCAGCACTTAGAGGGAAGTTTATAGCCATCAGTGCCTACATGAAAGAAAGAAAGAAAGAAAGAAAGAAAGAAAGAAAGAAAGAAAGAAAGAAAGAAAGAAAGAAAGAAAGAAAGAAAGAAAGAAAGAAAGAAAGAAAGAAAGAAAGAAAGAAAAGACTGAATAAACAACCTAACAAGTCATCTTTAAAAAGTAGAAAAGAAAGAGGAAACCAAACCCCAAATGAGTTAAAAAAAAAAAAAATTAAAGATTAGAGTAGAATTAAATGAAGGAAAAACATAAAAGATTAATGAAACAATAAGTTGGATTTTTTTAAAAAGTTGAACAACATTGACCAGCCCGTAGCCAGACTAAGCAAAAAAGAGAAAAGACTCAAATAAATAAAATCAAAAATGAAAAAGGAGACATTACAACTGATATTGCAGAAATTCAAAGGATCATTAGTAGCTACAGTGAGCAATTATATGCCCATGAGTTGGAAAATGTAGAAGAAATGAACAAATTCCTAGACACACACAACCTACCAAGAGTGAACCATGAAGAATCCTAAAACCTGAACAGACCTATAACAGGTAACGAGATTGGAGCTATAATAAAAAGTCACCCAGTGAAGAAAAACCCAGGAGATGATGGTCTTACTTACTGTTGAATTCTACCAAACATTAAGAGAAGAAATAATACCAATCCTACTCAAATTGTTCTGAAAAATAGAAGAGGGAGAGGACTTCTGAACTCTTTCTTCAAGGTCAGTATTACACGAAACCAAAAGTAGACAAAGACAATTAAAAAAAAAAAAAGAAGAAGAAAAGAAAGAAAAGAAAACTATAGGCCAATATCTCTGGCCAACATTGATACAAAAACCCTCAACAAAATACTAGCAAAATAAATTCAACAATACATTTGAAAGATCATTCATCATGACCAAGTGGGATTTATCCCTGGGATGCAAAGATGTTACAACATATGCAGATCAATCAATGTGATACATCATATTGCAGAATGAAGGACAAAAATATATGATTGTTTCAATCTATGCTGAAAAGATGTTTGATGAAATTTCACATCCCTTATGATAAAAATCTTGAAAAAAATGGTTATAGAAGAAACACACCTCAACATAATAAAAGTCATATATGACACATCCACAGTTAGTAACATACTGAATGGGAAAAACTGAAAACTTTTCCTCTGAGATGTAGAACACAACAAGGATGTCCACTTTACCACTGTTATTCAACATAGTAGTGTAAGTCCCAGTTATAGCAATCAGATAAATGTAAAAAATAAAGCGTATCCAATTTGGTAAATAAGAAGTCAAACTATCCTTATTTGCAGATGACATGATATTATATTTTGAAAATCCTAAAGACTCCACCAAGAAATGATTAGAACTGATAAACAAAGTTGGTAAATTTGCAGGATACAAAATCAGCATACAAAAATCAGTAGCATTTCTATATGCCAACAGGGAACAATCTGCAAAAGAAATCAAGAAAGTACTACCATTTACAATAGCTACAAATAAAATTAAATACCTAGAAAGTAACAAAAAGAGTGAAAGATCTCTATAATTATACAACACTGATGAAAGAAATTGAATTGAGCACCAAAAAAATGGGAAGATATTCCAAGTTCATCAATTGGAAGAATTAATATTGGTATAGTGTCCATAATACGTTTCCTGAAGGGCTGCTGGAATTCACTTAGACTCTGGAAGGGTAGACACCACATTGTCCTTCACTGTGGGATCCCCATGTTAGCTGAGGGCAGCACTAGGCAGGATGTAAGTCATTCCTGAGTAAGCTCTTAGAACAGTTGCTTGTTTTTTGTTTTGTTTTGTTTTGTTTTGTTTTTAACTTTTAATTGTGAAATTCATACAAACTTCACTATATATACATATATATATACACACATATATATTTATATTTAATGCAATCTCTATCAAAATACCAATGACATTCTTCACAGAAATGAAAAATAAACAATTCTACAATTTATATGGAACCACAAAAGACCCAGAATAGCCGAAGCTTTCCTAAACAAAAAGAACAAAACTGGAGAAATCACATTACTTGACTTCAAATTATACTACAAAGCTATAGTAACCAAAACAGCATGGTACTGGCATAAAAACGGAGACATAGACCAATGGAACAGAGTAGAGAAACCAGAAACAAATCCACACACCTACAGTAAACTCATTTTTGATAAAGGTCTCAGGAACATACACTGGGGAAAAGACAGCCTCTTCAATAAATGGTGCTGGGAAAACTGGATATCCATATGCAGAATAATGAAACTAGGACTCTGTCTCTCACCACATATAAAAATCAAATCAAAGTGTATTAAAGACTTAAATATAAGACCTCGATCTATGAAACTGCTGGAAGAAAACATCAGGAAAACTCTCTAGGACATTGGTCTGGGCAAAAATTTCTTGAGAAATACTGCACAAGAACAGGCAAGCAAAGCAAATGTGGGCAAATGGGCTCACATCAAGTTAAAAAGCTTCTGCACAGCATCAGAAATAATCAGCAAAGTGAAGAGACAATCCACCGAATGGGAGAAAACATTTGCAAATACCCATCTGACAAGTTATTAATAACCAAAACATATAAGGATCTTAAACAACTCTATAGGAAAAATATAATAATCTGATTTAAAAAGGGACAAAATATTTAAATATACATTTCTCAAAAAGAAGACATGTAAATAGCAAACAGGTATATGTAAAGGTGCTCAACATCTTTGAGCATCCAAGAAATGTAAACCAAAACTACAATAAAATATAATCTCACTCCCAGTTAAAACAGCACATATGTAAAAGAAAGGCAATAACGAATGCTGATGAGGATCTGGAGAAGAGGGAACCCTCATACATTCTTGGCTGGAATGTAAATTTGTACAACCACTATAGAAAACCATTTGGAGGTTCCTCAAAGAACTAAAAATAGAGCTACCATAGAATCCAGTGATCCCACTGCCGAGTGCATATCCAAAAGAAAGGAAATCAGTATACTGAAAACATATCTACACTCTTATGTTTGTTGCGGCACTGTTCACAATAGTTAAAAGTTTGGAAGCAAATTAATTGTCCATCAACAGATGAATGGATAAAGAAAATATGGTACTTATATATAGTGGAGTACTATTCAGTCATAAGAAAGAATGAGATCCCATCATTTGCAACAACATGGATAGAACTGGAGGTCATTTTGTTAAATGAAATAAGTCAAGCACAGAAAGATAAACATCACACGTTCTCACTTATTTATAGGATCTAAAAATCCAAACAATTGAACTGATAGAGATAGAGAGTAGAAGGATGGTTACCAAAAACTGGAAAGAGTAGTGGAGGCAAGGGAGTGGGGATGATTAATGAGTTCAAAAAATAGAAAGAATGAGTAAGAGCTAGTATTTGATAGCACAGAGTGGGACTATAGTTAATAATAATGTAAGTGTACATTTAAGAATAAGTGTACATCTTAAAAACTAAGAGAGTATAATTGAATTGTTTGTAATACAAAGGATAAATGTTTGAGGGGGATAAATACTTCATGTTACATGATGTTATTACTATGCATTGCATGCCAGTATCAAAATATCTCATGTAGCTTGTATATATATACACCTACTGTGTACCTACAAGAAATTAAAATAATAAAATTAAAAAAAAAACTAGACAAAGACAAAGCAATACAAAATAACTACAAGCCAATGTTTTTCAAAGCATACATGCAAAAGCCTTTAGAAAAATATGTACAAATTGAATACAACAATATTAAGAGAGAAAAGTAATCATCACCAAGTGGAATTTATTCTAGAAATGTCATGTCTCCTTTAGTATCTGAAAATCTATCAACATAATTCATCATATTAATGTAATAAAAAAGAAAATCATGATTACCTTAAAAGATATAATAAAATGAAGAATTCAATACATTTCATTAAACAAACCATTGTAGGAAAAAAATGGAATTTTTCACAAGGTTACAAGAATCTATAAAAAACTTACAGTTCACTTCAGTTGTAAAAGACTAAATCTTTCTATCTAAGGAAGAACACAAGAATATCTACTCCTAACATTTAACATTCTTCCGGTGGTCTTACACAGTGTAAACAGAGGAAATAAAAGGTACACTGATTAGAAAAATTTCATGTAGGACACATCAAAGCTGATTACAATATATATAAAGTGGAAAATAACTTAAAATACTTAAAACACTTTTGAAAAAGTTAAACATATTTGGAGGAAATTTCACTATGTAATTTTATGATTTACTATAAATCAGTAATCAAGACTAGACAGAAATATAGATTAATTAAACAGAACAGTGAGCCCAATTAAACATGACTTACATGGTCCATTGATTTGA